>NW_026939726.1:115000-715000 GCF_032062105.1 Saccostrea cuccullata | reverse complement strand
TCTGTATAATTTTAGCAAAAAATAATTTCTGCACTTTTATGGTGGACAGAAAGATAATGGTAACTTGTAATGTGGAATAAATTGTCAGCAATATTTAATTTTAGTGATCTCCGCACCCTTGCTAAAAATGCCAAAATTGAATCCTCACTAAAATTTCTGCTTATACTGCAGTGTTTAAGTTTTCCATTGCTAATTCCAAAATAACTAAATTGGCTTGTTTGTCATCACTTTGATGTTATGTAACAACTGTCCACTCCCTCATATGTAGGAAATAAAATGATTGGGTGGCACTGTGACAAAGAACTCTTCCTCCTTTCTTGTAGAGGTGTTCTGCATTCTAAAAGAGTCATCTTTCAGCATCTTGTTGATTTAATTTCAGCCATTACATGAGACAGATTCTTGATGCCCTAAGATACTGCCATGCCAACAACATTATACACAGAGACCTCAAGCCACACTGTGTGTTACTGGCCAGCAAGGAAAACTCTGCCCCCGTTAAGTTGGGGGGATTCGGGGTGGCTACTCAACTCCCTGAGTCAGGTTTCATATCTGGAGGTATGCCTCACTGTTGATGATTTTTTTTCTCCTCATATTATTTTTTTGTGAATTTTCTTCTATATGATTATTATTTGTTCTACATTATTATCTGTTTAATGTGTGTCATGATTCTTCAAGTCTTGAAGCACAGTAAAAAATGATAGATATAAATTGCATAAGGTGAAATATACAGAGATTCACTTTTCTTAGCAAAAAAATCACAAATGATGAACTGTATGAGTTGGAGACTGTAGACTTGTCAAAGCCAAATATAAGGCCAATGTTTAGTGTAAGGTGAAGGTTTAGTGTCAAGACAAGGTCATATTACAGGTAAAAGGTCATCCTCAAATGTCCTCATGTTGAGGCATGTGTTTCAGAAATGTTATGTAATCAATATTGCCAATATCAATGATTATTAAAAATGATGCTTAAATTAATGACCTTATCGTAGAAAATTATAAGGGTACATCATATACTAGCTAGAAACTATGGAGAAAGCTTGTGCATTGAAATTTCTATAATTCTTCACATTGGCTAGATCATGCATGGCACAATTATAACTATTATGTTTATACTGAATTTTGTCAAATTTCAATGTCTTAACAGAATATACATTGTGTAAATGTATACTGTATGTGTACTTATTTTAGTGAAAGTCAAATTTCCAAGGCTTACACATAATGACTTGAGCACCTGTATATGATTATATCAAAATATTGATAAACATATTCATAAATTCATTGCTTCCTCAGCGAGCATTACATTATATTGTACTTATCCTACATAGGTGCAAAAAATAGTCCACATACAGTTCTATCCTTGATAAAAGCTTCAGTCACACTAGGCTCAATTGGGTCATAAAACTTTGACGAGCTCACTTTTGATGTCTGTCTCCCTTTTACCAAGAGAATTTATAGTGGAAAAGTGAGACTAAGATCAAAAGTGAGCTTTTCTAGTTTTTATGACCCTGGATCTTGATCACATGATTTCAGCTCTGATTCCCATTATTTTGGAGTCTTGGCCAGGATGTACTTGTTTTTAAGCTGGGTGTGACTGGGGCTTTACTGTATCCCCTGTTTTGTCTATATATACCAGTGCTAATATACAGTATAACCTGAATGTTGTGCCCCCTCCATTGATGTTGTTTGACTATGACATTACAGATGAGGAAATAGTGCATGGGTTGGAACCTTGGTTTGATCTGAGAAATGATGTAGTTGGTGAGCTCTCTCTATATATAGCTGTGTGGCAAGTGACCCTGGTAGAAGCTACTAACAAATTACACCGCTTAATAATCTCTCACATTAGACGTACCACTATAGTACACAGTCACACTGGTAATGTAGGGTGGCAACATACATCATATATATCAAAAACACAGAGATTTTATCAGTCAACTTTGTGCACTGGAGCTTATGTTTTTAGATTTTCCAACCATGACTGATTAATTTTCAGTCTCCTATAATTTCAAACTGGAAATCTGGCGATTATCTGTGTGGTATGAATTAGACTGAATGGTCCAATTTATCAGGACTAATTGACCAAAACTATTGACTGTTAAGTTAATGTCCATCAGAAATATCCAGAAATGATTGACTCTTACTGTCCATTAGTTATTGCTGGTTAGTATAAGCTTAGCAATAATGGACAAGTGTCTGTTCACAGCAATATCAATACCCTGTGTTTGACCCACTCTAGATCTGCTTTAGGTGCACTAGTACTCTCAACTGCAAAGCCCCAGGTAGTGTAAGTAAGAAAGGTGTCAAGCTGCTCCATCATTTTCCTGTATGTTAACACAAACCAAATTTCAGATTTGTTATTTTCAGAAGAGTGGCTTTTGATACATTGATTTTCCTTAAAATGTGCCGAAGAAGGTCAGAATTCGTGATTTTTTTAGGGGGGTTGGGATGTTACACTCAGTAAAACGTCATTTTTATTAGCAAAAGGTCATTCCAGGTTCCATGCTTTTTGTGTCATTGTAGCATAGTTTGTAAATATGTGTTCATATTTGCTTAATCTGAAAGCAAGAAATGTTGCAGACAATAGTTCATCCTTTTGCTTTCCTTTGTTTTTTAGTCAGCTTTTTTTTTTTTACTGTGAATGAAAATTGCATGTTGCATTGTGTATACCAGTATATATGCTTATATCAATTATGTATAGTGTCTCTTGTGATTTGAATCTTAATGTTGCTACATGTATCAACCTTGTACGGAATGTTTATTTATATAGCTTACATAACCCAGTACTCAAAACATCTGTCAATGTATGTGACGTTAGTATATAACACATACAGTGTAACCATTATGTATAGAAAGGCAATCTGCTTTTAATCAAAGAACCCATTACTTTAATTAAGCATCAACTTTATGTATGGTGAATACAGAGGATTTACTAGTCCATACAACATATTTTTGATTTCTCCTATAAAACAGATTTTTTTAAAAAGTTTTCCAAAAACATTTACTGTACAGTAATCTTCCAATGTTTTAACATGGGCAATGTGAATTTATAAACATATTTGATTTCTACTATAGAACAGACTTTTTAAAAAAGTTAATATTTCAAAAACACTGAATAGTGGTAAATTCTTCCAAGTAATTTTTTGACTTTAATTCATAATTTTTATATATGTCAATTTTCCATGATATATTCCTGCCATAAATGTTTATAAATGTATTTGGTCAATTTATCAAAGCAAAAAGTTCACTAGGGCTTTTTTAAGATATAACCTGTTATTTAGCTCTGTGTAGACCTACAGTCTTAAATGATATGATCTGCTACATAAAGGCGCATGAACACTTTACAACACTTTGCGATCGGAAAATTTTAGCTTCGCATGAGCTCTCGCATACGTTGCACGATGTCTCGCATTCATTGCATGTTTTTTGGAGCAGTTTTCTTTTCCTCAAAAAAGTACTTCATGCACACTATATTGATTAGACATGTGATCCAAATGTTGCAAGTGAGTATTCATTGTACGAACGTCTTACAACGTTTTATGTACTCGTTGATGCACGATTTTTAAAGATCATAAGATGAATTGCAGCTGTCTTTGCATGTGTTTTGTGACCATGAGATTGTTGCTCAACATGCCTCATGTAATCTTGCAACATTTTACTATCATTGCTTGATTTATCAGCTTCAATTGCCATGCTTTGCAAGATGTATATATACCATGTATAATTATAGGCATCTTAGGATGCATACTACCAGCCTTGCTTCGGATGCTGAATCTGACCTACATTTTTCGGTTGAGTGAACAGGTTAAAGTTTTTGTGAGATTTCATTTCGAAGATACTTTGAGCCCTATGATGACCAAACTTGCATGGATGATACATCTTTGGATGGAATGCATAGACGCTTCGATGTGCTGACCTACATTTTCGATTGCCACACGTTAAAGTTTTTGGTGCAGGTTTCATTTCCAAGTTACTATGAGACATATAATGACCAAACTTACATGGATGATACATCTTAGGATGCATACTACCAGCCTTGCTGCAGATGCTGAATCTGACCTACATTTTCCGGTTGAGTGAACAGGTTAAAGTTTTTGGTGATTTCATTTCAAGATACTTTATAATGCAAACTTGCAGTGGTACATCTTAGGATGTATTCTGTGACTTTTCGGATGCTGAATACTTTTTCATAACAGGTTTAAGTTTTTGGTGAAGGTATTTCCAAATTACTAAGACATATAATGACCAAACTTACATGGATGATACATCTTAGGATGCATACTTCCAGCCTTGCTTCGGATGATGAATCTGACCTACATCGGGTTGAATGAACAGGTTAAAAGGTTTTGGTGAAGGTTTCATTTCGGAGCCCTATAATGACCAAACTTGCAAAATGGTACTTTAGGATGTATTCATTTCTTCCTGAATCTGACCTACATTTTCCGATTGAGTGAACAGGTTAAAGTTTTTGGTGCAGGTTTCATTTCCAAGTTACTATGAGACATATAATGACCAAACTTACATGGATGATACATCTTAGGATGCATACTACCAGCCTTGCTTCGGATGCTGAATCTGACCTACATTTTCCGGTTGAGTGAACAGGTTAAAGTTTTTGGTGAAGGTTTCATTTTCAAGGTACTGTGTAAATGAAACGTATAATGACTATTTGCATGGATGGTACATCTTAAACATGCATAAAATTGCTTCGGATTTTGAATCTTACCTACATTTTCTGGACAGTAAACAGGTTTTTTATGGTGCAGGAATTTCCAAGTAACTTTGAGCCCTAAATGAAAATTGCATGGATGTTACATCTAAGGGTGCATTCTATAGGCTGGCTTCAGATGCTGAATCTGACCTACATTTTCTGGATTAGTGGAAAGGTTAATTTTTTATACAGGTTTCATTTGCAAGTAACTTTAAGCCCTATGTTGACCAAACTTACATGGATGATACATCTTAAACATGCACACAAATGGACTTGCTTCAGATGCTGAATTCGACATACATTTTCCAGATAATAGACATCGTAAAAGTTATGGGTGCAAGTCTATCACCAAGAAACTATAAGGCTTATATAAACCAGTTGCTTAAATGATGCATTGAAAACTCTCAATCTTGCTTCAGATGCTGCATTTTAATTACATTTTCATGATGAAGAACTAGTTTTTAGTTTTTATATAGGTCTATTCCAAAGTATCAAAATTGGGATGTACACTTTTTGTTGGTTAATTGTGTGAGAGCTTAATTTGCCTTACTTAAAGACAACACACGTTGAGGTGAGCTCTGTAATCTCTGATTACCTATGTTTTAAAACTAAATTTGTCATACTGGCCAGCTGAGCTAAAGAAAACATTGTTTTCTGAAGAATACACATTTTGTTAATGCACCCCTTTCATTCATAATTTTTAAATATTAAAGATTTTCCATGATATATTCCTGCCATAAATGTTTATATTTTGTTAACACAAACATTTTTTTCAGATATATGTAATTAGCAGTGTAGAGTCCTACAGTTTTGAATGATATGATCTGCTACAACAGGATAACAAAGTGGACAGTGACTTAATCATTCATCCCATTTATTAGGCCATAATAAAAAAATTTCTAGGTTCTCATCTGAATTTTTTGAAAAATTGAGGTGGGCGGGCAGCTTTTATTGTATATTTTTTTTTAATTTTGCAGACTTTTTATTGACCTGGTCAATCAGTGTAGATTTATGTATTATACGCGAATAAAAGTCACAGTAGAGGTTCATTTATCTCTTACTTCACATCTTTCACAACCAGTAACCCTTCTTTAATACATGTATATATTACAGCAATTACCATCTTTTCAGCTGTCAAAATCATGCTGACAAAACGAAAGTAGAGGCTCCACTGTAATGATGAAACTCTGATGTAAGCTAGATCATATCAAAAAAGTTATATTGGTGTAGATTATGCAGAATACAACACTGTGCTGTCTCCTCTACTTATGTGCTATATGTATTTTTATTAGGGCCTTAAAGAGACCTAGATCAGGTCACATTTTTCATCTCAGTGGCAGTCTCTTCTTAGGGAATTATGCCTTACAAAAATATTTTTTCGTTAGCAAAAGATTTTACTAGTGTCTATGCTGTGGGATTAAAAACATGCTTTTCTATTTTTGTTCTGCTGTGCTTTATTTACGCTTGCTTTTTTTTTTCAAGGAAATAGTAATATTGAGATTGAAAAAAATCATTTGTATATTTTCCAAGATTTAAACATGAATGAAACTGGATTTTTTAAAAAATAAGAAATATAAAAGCAACTTTTTAGTCAAAGTTACAGTGTACCTCCAACAAACAATCATCTGTTAATTAAAAAAAGTAGTAACAATCTAGAATGTCTACCATGTGTCATAAAATGTCTTCTAACCCTTGTGCATTTGATAAATTGATAAATTTGTGCATGCACTTTAATATAATAAAGTACATATTAAGAACTCCACTTTGCATTGAACAAACCTAGTGTTTTTATTTTTGTTACCAACAGGTTTCCATAGATGAAATGCAATTTCAAAGTTGTACTAAACATAAATCACATTTTGACAGGTCGTATTGGCACCCCCCAGTACATGGCTCCGGAGGTGGTCAAGAGAGAGCCCTACGGTAAACCGGTGGATGTGTGGGGCTGTGGGGTCATGTTGTTTACCCTTCTGGGAGGACATCCACCTTTTGTTGGGACCAAAGAACACTTATTTGAACAAATTATTAAAGGCAGCTACCATGTAGGTGAACAAAAACATTTAGTTATGTAATTACAGTGGACCTTCAAATATCAAGATGCCAGATATCCGGACGATTTTTCATCGGAACGGAATTTTTTAACGTTATTTTGTCTTGTTTAACTGGTAATTCAGATATCCGGACGCTTCACATATCTGGACAAATTGACTGGGAACCAAAGCGTCTGGATAAATGAGGCTCCACTGTAATGATGAAACTCTGATGTAAGCTAGATCATATCAAAAAAGTTATATTGGTGTAGATTATGCAGAATACAACACTGTGCTGTCTCCTCTAGAGTTATGTGCTATATGTATGTTTATTGTGATGTCCGACAAAATCAGCACATTTTTCATCTCAGTGGCAGTCTCTTCTTTATCTTTCTACCTGTGTCATTCGACATCTGGTATAAACTTAATTTTTTTAGAGACAAACTTTACTTTTCTTCAAGGTCAATAGAATGCCAAAGGAAAAATATCAGATTTGTACTAAGTGGTAGGAATGTATTCTTTTGCAGATGAAGAAACAATGGCTCAATATTTCTAACTATGCAAAAGATTTAGTCTGTGTAAGCCAGCAAACGGATTACAGTGGAGGAGGCATTACAGCATCCATGGATCAAGGTATGTTATAACACCTGTGTAAGCCAGCAGTCAGTTGTATCATCTGTGGATCAAGGTATGTTATAACACCTGTGTAAGCCATCAGTCAGTTGTATCATCCATGGATCAAGGTACGTTATAACAACTGTGTAAGCCAGCAGTCAGTTGTATCATCCATGGATCAAGGTATTTTATAACACGTGTAACCCAGCGAACTATGGTGTCATTAGCCAGTGCTCAACATTTTGTGTTGGGCGTTTGGGAGGGGGGTATATAGGAAGAGATTTTATTTTCAGTCCTTACTGCATACAGGCTGTCACACTTGCAAATGGTTTTCCCATGTTTTAAATTCAACCATAAACAATTTTGTTAAGAGATAATGATATCATCTTTGAGTTTGCCCTGTTTAAATTTCCCTATTTACACTTATTTTTAATTTCAAGGTAACTGGGTGAGCTGTGTGACTCATAGGCTTATTGTTATATTATTTTTATTACTGTGTTAGTTGTCAATCAATTTTATTTACATCTACCTGTCCTGATAATTTTCATTCTTTTTCCTTAATTCTTGGTTTTAAGCTACATGTAACCTTTTGAGTGAATGGGCTGTGCAAAATATCAATATTCACCGGTGTATCTTTTCCATTAATCTGCCAAATTGCATCATCATTAATTAGAAATGTGCATGAGTAGGTATAGTAACAAGTAAGAATTGAGGGAGGAAAAAAAACAACCACCCAGCCATGGTTAAAACTTGTAGCATATTTGATGCTCTTTGAAGTCTTGCAATATCAGCTGATAGTCTAGATCTCTGAGAACCTTGAATTCTACTTGTGCTAAATGACAACTTTGCAAGTACATTTATGCTGTGCTTCCAAGTGATATTTCAGTAGTTTTTGAAATGGATGATTGTACAAGAACAGTGGAAGTTTTTAAGGTATATCTGAGATTTTATTTCCTTTTTAGGAGAGAGGGAAAATCCCCAAAGTTCATCTCCAGGAGACAGTGGAGGAACTGAAGAAATTCAATTCTAGGAGGAAATTGAAGGTAATTCAGGAACAAATTGTGTTAGGTAGGGTTGATATCAAGAAGTTAGCGAGCTCTGCTTATTGGGAGTGATCTGTAATCATTTGAGAATTCAAATTTCTAATGCAAAGAATTGCCAGCATCTTTATATTTATTTCTCAGAATCATTCAAAGAGCAGTCCTTTAAAATTAGAAATTAGGAACACCAAAGCTAAGAATTGTAGACAAATGAGCTTTGTATGACAGAGGCGTGGGACATGAAGTCATTATATGCTTTCCCAGACCACACAGCAGATGAAATTTGATTACCATAGCAGTGATTGTCAACTACTATGGTAACCAAATGTAGTGATGCTTGATTGCTCTTTGATTAGAAAATGCTCTGTAGAAAATGTCATCACATGGTTAGATCAGCATTAAGAGATCATTCAGAAGGTCAAGGTCATATGCTCCTCATTAAGTTGTCAAATCAAGGAATTAGGTGTCAAGGAGCCCACCCATTTTGATTTAGCTCAAAGTGAAAATAGTCTTTGTCTGTGATTAACTAGGCACTAAGAATCTTTATTACATGTACCAGTATCTTATAAGCCTCTATAACATAAATTGATATTATTTTCTAAGCTCAACTATACTATAAGTTTGTTCATGGTTGAGCTTAAAAAATAGTGTTTGTCATGGCCATCTTCTATCCTTCTGTCTTTCTTTCTATCTTAATTTTGTATTAAAGGAACATTCAAGATAGCGTTGATGATAAAACTGCATCAATTTTTATTTTGAATTTGACCTTGACATCAGTTTTCCTAAAGCAAATAGGCCATTTTCAAAGAAACAGATCAAAATGGTTTTTAAACTTTTTATGGAAACTTCATATATAACTTAGTGAAAGCTATTGAACTGCTTCAATTTTAACATTGCCTGATCCCTTTGTCCTTGACCCCACTTTTTAAAAATTTGCATCTATCACCATTTCAAAGAATCTATTCAAGATGTTCTTATCTATGCATGTACATATATTTTGATACATATTGTTGAAAACTATTGATTGTGTTCAAAATGAATGACATTGATGTTACTTTTCAAAACTAATCTTAAGGGTGCAATAATGGCAGCTGTGTCAAGTTCAAAGTGGAACACATTTTATAATGACCCAGTTGTTCCAGACTTGAGTGAAGAAGAGGTCACATCTGCTGGTGAGTTATCTCCCTTCATTTTACAATTTTATTTATCAAACACAACAGAATATAAATTGATAGTTCCAAAAGTTTATTAACAATTGACTAAATATTTTACAAATTTTGTAATGCAGTATACAAGTTAAATGATCTCCCAGCATCAAAACCAGGTTTTATATAAAACTTTTACAGGCAAGAAATGCTTGCCATATGATGCAAAGTAAACAAAGTAAAACCAAATTTAAAAAAAATAACTTACTACTAGCTCATATAAGCTGAAAGTTTAAGTGAACTTTTCTTATTGCCTGGTGTCCACTGTCCATCCATCCTTCTAGATGTCTGTCTTTCCACTGTCTGTGAACTTTTCAAATTAAATTTGTATCAACTTTTCTCCAAAACCACTGAACCAATTTTAACCAAAATTGGTGAAAGGCATCATTGGGTAAAGGGAGTTTAAATTGTTAAATTGAAGGACCAAGCCTTATTTAAGGCATAGATAATCAAGAAAAGGCAAATATAAGGAAGGGGGGGTATTTAAAATTCTTCTCAAGAATCACAGTGCCAGAAATTGTGAAACTTATGTGAAAACTTTCTGAGGTAGTGTGGATTCAAAATTGTTAAAATCATGGCCCTTGATAGTAAGGTGGGGCTAAAATTGGGAATCCAAGTTTTATATTGAAATATATAGGAAAAATCTTTCAAAATTTTCTTCTCAAGAACTGTGGGAATCAGAATACATGTATTACAAGGGAAAAAATTTTTATGAAGAGCAGCAGGGCCAAAGTGACTCAGGTTGGTATTGTGGCCTTTTGGCCTCTAGTTTTTAATTTATAACTGTGATTCCTGTGATAACTAATGTCAAATATTTATAAAACATTAATTTTGATTGCCTAACATACACCAGTAACACTCACTAGAATTTAAGTATTGTATGCCGTTGTATTGCTGTATCCCCATGTATTGCTGTATTCCCTGTATATTGCTGTATCACTTTGTATTGCTGTATAAGATGATGAGGAAGGTCTGTTTTTACACAAGGAGCTGTGTCCCAGGTTCTGGACTCCCTGGACGAGATGCAGTGTCTGACAGAGTACACCGGCGAGGAGAAGGACCTCATAGAAAAAGTCTTCCAAGATACCAAACTCCATGCTCTACTGTTGGTGAGTACAGACAAATTAAAACACACTGAACTAGAGTCAGGAATGAAACTCTAGGGTTGTAGAGAGTATTATTTAAGAAGCTCTGTGTAACTCCAACCCTAATAGGGTTGTCTCTAAGAATTGAAAAAGAAGAGGACATTTAAAAAGCAGAAGGGGATCTGGAGTTCCTCCCCTAATTGGAAGTTTAGGAGGAATACCAAAATAACCGGGGACTACATTTTTATTGGTGAGGAAATTCCATGGCTACTGGGTCTTAGGGACAACCCATAATCCAGTGTTAGTATTAATGAGAAAGATTTACTGAAATTTGTTGTGTTTCAAATTCTACTACATGTACTTTGAATTTCTTGATGTCAGATATATTACCATAAACTAGTTTAGTTTTAACAAAGATTTCATAAATGACAAGGGAGACAAGTCAAAAAGAAATGATAAAAAGGCCATATTTTTATTTTGAATTCCCCTCTTGACACATTTCTCATGCCCCAGGGTACTGGCTTCTAAACATTTTTAGCTGGTGTGAGCAGACAATTTAGCAGTTGGGAATACTGGGAGTTTGCTGCAAGCATAATTTTCTCAGTTGCAACTTTTCATGTTTTTTCAATGAGCTTTTTCTGAGGTTGACAGAAAGATCTTGAGAAACCTGAATTTGTTAGCAAAGACCCAGCCAGAGTTTGACGAGACAAATAATGAAGTAATTGAGCACTTGTCTGAATTGTCTGAGGTTCTGAAAATCAGGGTTTCATGAATAATATGGAATTGTGAAGGGAAAAAAATTTGCTTCTAGCCTAAGCTAAACACTAATATAGATCGAGGGACAGAAATATGTGAATTATAGATAGTGTGAAGTTAACCATGAAAAGAAACAGAGCTACATTGTATTATGTTTCACTAACTGATTATTGATCAACGAATACTTTTGCTTTTGTATCTGTCTGTTTTGCATGGTTATATACATATTTCTCTCATTTTGGGACACTTCAACAAAAAAATGGCTGTAAGTTTAGTGTGTGAATCACAGTTTTATAAAATCTGTTTTAAATAAATGACAAAAAATTTACTTTAGCAGAATTGCAGTTCATTTTGTTTGTTTTGTTATATTTTTGGATACAGACTAGACAGGTATTACATGTAGATAAGGACTGAGTTGTAAATTTAGATGAAGAAATTTTGTAAAAGCTGAGCTTTTTTTAAATGGTCTTTGGGGCACATTGTTTTTTTGTGCTGTATTGTAAAGGCCGGTATACACGATAAGATTTGTATTATAAGATTTGTATTATAATACAAAATCTTACTGTGTATACACTCTTAAACAGTTATCATAAGATTTTATGTCTTGAAAGGCATCTAACATAAAATGAATGAAAATAAAACGAGAGAAATTTTATCTTCTGAAAATAATTATAAAGACTCCACATTCTGTAAGAATATATACAGAAGTAACAGAACAAAAAATGATAGGGTAAAAAGTAAAAATAGAAATCATACTTGTCAAACTAACTAGTAAAGAGAAATGCTGTGAAGAGTAGCCTCGCTTTGTCTGTGCACTCTCAGATCTCCACATATCTATTGATTTTAGTGCAGATCAAGTAAACAGGGCTGAGACTAAGGAATAATACACCTACATACAGCTGATATATATCTGATAACAAGAAACTTCTGGCAACAACTAGTGAAACTGATATTCTTCTTCAAGATTTGTGTATCACTTGTGTCTGATTATCAAATGCTTTGAAAAATAAAAGTGATATAAATTTTAAAACCTTTGATAAAGATACTAGTTTAAAAATAACTTAATTTTAATAAAAGAAACCACTTTGATAAAGATACAAGGTTCTTTTTTTTGGCAGATAGTGTATGGGAAATCTATTACAATCAGCATATTGTATGAAGATAGTCTCAGACATTTCTAAAAAATTAAAATATTTGTAGATCAGAATTACAGATTAAATTTAAGGAAATATCCATACTCCTAATGAGATTCTTTGGCGTACTGTGTAGAGGCAGATGTAGCCTTGGTGATGTCACTGACATTTTTCAAATGTTGCTGTAAATTTATTAGAACATCACCTGGTTCAAAGGCTCAAATGAACTTTTGCTGTTGTCATCCTTGGCATCATTGTTTTTGTAAACTTTTCACAATGATAGGTAACATTTTTATTACTTAGGAAATATAAATATATGTCTCAAAGCAGAGAATTTATAGGATTTTACCATATTTCTGTTCATTTGAAAAAAGGGGAGGGGGATGTATCCATACTTATTAGGTACCTGTGGATCTAGCCCATATAATGGAATCTTCCAGAAGACCAATAGCTATTCATAACACCATGTTCACTGTAATAAACTTTATTTCTAAAATATAGAAACAAAAATCTGAAAAAGAACTGCAAGGCCATAGTGAATCAAATGAGCATTCTGGCCTAGGGGGCTCTTTTTTTCTAGGTAAGACGTACCATTGATTAACATTGATTTGTTGGCGGTGAACATTTTATCATAGCAAATGTACATATGAAATTAATTCAAATTATACATTCTGCCTACAATATCATCTGTATAGACAATGGTTAGCTTCTAATCAACATTTATATCTTTGGCCGGTTGTTTACCTTCAATTAATGCTCCCCTAATTTTCAAACCTCAGTATCTTTCAGATTACATTTAATTAAAACTAACGATGTTTGAAATTTTGCATGTTTATGGAACAACTCTAAAACAGATATGTTCTTGTTCTTTTCTCTTCTCTAAAAAATCTTGCTTAATAAGTCATAAATTTTAGGTCGGTTGACCGATTTCCAGAAAAGCTCATTAGATTTCTGGTGATTATGTAAATATATGACTCTGTGATCTCCCTGTTATGTTCTAGAGGAAACCAGTTTCTACAAAAGAACATCAAATTTTTCCAAAAACCCTGGGACTTGGTGATCATCAGCTACCACTAGGAACTGCATCTATCATTATCTTGTGCAGCAGCGATCACTAAATAAACTGATATCTTTTTGCAGAATGAACTATCCTATTAGTTATGGTTTCTGTCACAAAACATTGTTTTAAGAAAATGAAAAACCTATTCTCTGCATTTATCTTCATTTTCCTTCTGTCGGTTTTCTTTTGAAATCCATATCGTACAAATGAGGCAGTTGTGTATATGATGTTGATTTTTATGTCTTCGGCTTGAGAAAGCTCGGGACTAATCATCAGTGTCTGATTTTGACATAAGCAGAGGAAATTTACGTCCCTTGTTTTTATGCGTTTCCTGATGATTCGGAGTTAGGAAGACTGGTCAAAAGCTTTTTTATCTCCAGCACTCAGGATAATAATGTCTCGTCATAATTACGTACAGCTATAAATGACTTGGTGAATTGACGAAAACAAGAATAATAGTCAATATTCAACTATTATTCAAGCCAGATAGAAGAAAGTATGGTAAAAAATATAATATAAAAAAAAGGGAGAATTTGGAAAGGAAATTGTCTTTATTGGATACCTCTACTTATCTAAGCTAATTTGTTTAGATTTGTTAGATTTTGGTTTTCAGAGAATGGGTGGTCGAAGGAACCATGCACTTTAACTTTATTAATAATTACAGAAGTGATACAATTTGAATTTTATTTGATAGAAGAACGTGTCTCAGCTTTAAGTAATATGAAAGCTCTATCTCTTTTCATTAAATAATTATGACCAAGGTTGAAGTTTTTGAAAAGTTTGTCAAACTTCAAGGTCAAAGTCACAATCAAAAATTATAAAGGAATTTAGAAAGGTCTTGTCACAGGTAATAAACATGTTTAACATGAAAGCCATGTCTTGTCTTATTCAAAAGTTATGGCCAATTCAATGTAATGTTCAATTTTTTTTTAAGTAGGTCAAACTTCAAGGTCAAGGTCACAGGGTCAGAAATTACAGTGTATTTATAAAGGTCTTGTCACAGGTAATATACATGTGTAATATGAAAGTCCCATCTGTTCTCATTCCAAAGATATGACCAAGGTTAAAGGTTTTGTGACTGACAGACAGACAGACAGCTAGACAACTGAGATTTAATTTCCCCTTGCTTTTGCAAAATCGGGGGACAAAAACAAGATTACAAGTAATATTAACAAGCAAATTCAAAGAATTGTGGTCCCACGCTTTCGGTGTCTTTTTGGGTGAGATGTCATTTTTTATGACATATTGTGTCTAATATGAACGCCCTATCATAAGTCATCTATTTACAAATTATCCCTGAACTCCAAGGTCAAGGTCAAAGGGTTAATGTTCTTGGTATCCAATGAAGTCTTTTTAAAAGGACTACATATGTGAAGTATGAAAACCCTAGCCCTTACCATTCAAAAGCCATGATCAAGGTTAAAGTTTTCTCATAAGTACAAAAAATCTCCAAGGTCAAGGTCAAAAGGTCAAGGTTGATGGTATCAAATAAATGGTCTTGCCACAAAGAATACATATGTGAAATATGAAAGTCCTGGTTTCTACTGTTCAAAAGTTGTGGCCAAGGTCAACATTTTTGAAAAGTAGGTCAAACTCCAAGGTCAAGGTCCAAGGGGCAAAGTTCTTGGTATTCAATGAAAGGTTTTATCAGAAGAATTATATATATGAAGTATGAAAGTCCTAGGCCTTAGCATTCAAAAGTTATGGTCAAAATTAAAGTTTTTTCATAAGTACCGAAATCTCCAAGGTCAAGGTCAAAAGGTTAAAGTTGTTGGTATCCAATAAAAGGTCTTGCTACAAAGAATATATATGTGAAATATTAAAGTCCTAGTACTTACCATTCAAAAGTTATGGCCAAAGCAAAAGTATGGAATTTTTGTGTAAAAGTGGGTCAAACTCCAAGGTCAAGGTCAAAAGGTCAAATTTGGTGGTACCCAAAGAAAGGTCTTGTCACAAGGAATACACATATGAAATATGAAAGTCATAGCTCCACTAAATCAAAAGTTATGGGCAAGGTTAAAGTTTTTGTGACGGACGGACAGATCAGACGGACGGACGGACAGACGAATGAGATTTAATGTCCCCTCGCTTTCGCGAAAGCGGGGGACAACAAGCAAATTCAAAGAATTGGGGTCCCCCGCTTTTGGTGTCTTTGTGGGTGAGATGTTATTTTTGTCTCGCCTGCGACGAATGTCGCGAAGCGAGACATAGCGACCATAGATTCCGTCGTCGTCGTCGTCGTCGTCGGCGTCCAACTTTTGGTTAACCCAAATGTCAAAGTTTTATAAACTGCAATAACTTTCTCAAATTTTATTCAGTCTTCTTGAAATTTGGACACAATATTCAGTATGGATAAAAATTTATATCCCAAGTATGATTTTGAAAAAAAAAATTCAAATTTTTCCGTATTTTTTCCTTAAGTTGGACTTAGTTTTTTCATGATAATTTATGGTGAAGACCTATATTCCAGCAACTATAAGTTATAGGGATATGATAATTAGTCAGTGGATACATCATGGGTAACCACAAACGTCAGTACCAGAATTAGGTCATCTTGACCTACATTTTTCTGCATGAGTGACTTTGGTTAAATTTTTGGTGGAGGTCCATATCTCAGCATCTATAACTTATAATGGCATGATGATTTGTCATTGTACAGGTTATAAGTAACCAACAACATCAGTACCAGAATTAGGTCATTTTGACCTACATTTTTCTGCATGAATGACTTTGGTTAAATTGATAATGGAGGTTCATATTTCAGCAACTATAACTTATAGTGGCATGATAGTTAGTCAGTGGATACATCATGGGTAACCACAAACGCCTGTACCAGAATTAGGTCATCTTGACCTACATTTTTCCGCATGAGTGACTTTGCATAAATTTATGGTGGAGGTCCATATCTCAGCAACTATAACTTATAGTGGCATGATAATTTGTCAGTGGATACATCATGGGTAACCACAAACGCCTGTACCAGAATTAGGTCATCTTGACCTACATTTTTCCGCATGAGTGACTTTGCATAAATTTATGGTGGAGGTCCATATCTCAGCAACTATAACTTATAGTGGCATGATAATTTGTCAGTGGATACATCATGGGTAACCACAAACGCCTGTACCAGAATTAGGTCATCTTGACCTACATTTTTCCGCATGAGTGACTTTGCATAAATTTATGGTGGAGGTCCATATCTCAGCAACTATAACTTATAGTGGCATGATAATTTGTCAGTCTACACATCATGGGTAACCAACAATATCAGTACCATAATTAGGTAATCTTCACCTACATTTTCTGCATGAATGACTTGATACATATACAGTGGATTTGATTTCAAAATGCAAGTTCAAATTATTGCGACTCATAACACGTTGCAATATTCGCAATAATAAAAACATCACAATAATTTGTGAATTTACAGGGTATATGTATATATATATAAATGCCAATATAATCGCCAAGGGATTAGATATTAAGTCAGCTGTTCCATTTCTTTATTATTGTATTTCAGGATTGTTTCCATTCTTTTACAGATATTTTTGTTACACAGTAGGTAAACATCAGTGTTTTCATTTTAAATGATTTAATACCTGGTGGCAAGATGTTCTTAATATTCTCATAATAAATAATTAACATTTCAAGAGGAAAATGTTGTGTTCATCAGTATGCAAAAGTTATATATTAAATCCATATAAAATATACCTATAGTCAGTCCAGATAGAAACGTTTTACAGTTCTTATTAAGTCCATGACAATATCTCTTTAAAAACCAGCAAAATGACTCGATCCACTTTTTGAGTTATTCCTTCTGAAATGTCAATAAATGCTTCAGTTTATCAGACAATCATTTCTTACTAACCACAGCGACAGCAGGCGAGACACAGGGTTGCGGGCAACCCTTACGTACTTTTTTATAACATATTGTGTGTAATATGAACATCTTATCATATGTCATTTATTTAGAAAGTAACATTGAAGTTGATTTTTTTTAAGGATGAAAACCCTAATCCTGACCGTTAAAAAGTTATGGAGAAGTAAAAATTTTTTTAAAGTAGGTCAACTTCAAGGTCAAGATCAAAGGGTCAAAGTTGTTGATATCTAATGAAAGGTTTTCTCACAAGAATAACATATGTGAAGTATGAAAGCCCTAGCCCTTACTGTTCAAAAGTTATGGTCAAGGTTAAAGTTTTTTCATAAGTACGTAAATCTTTAAGGTCAAGGTCAAAAGGTCAAAGTTGTTGATATCCAATGAAAGGACTTGCCACAAAGAATACATATGTGAAATATAAAAATCCTAGTATCTACCGTTCAAAACTTGTGACCAAAGTTAAAGTTTTTTTTAAAAAAGTTGTTAAAAACTCCAATGTCAAAGTCAAAAGTAAAAGTTGTTGGTATCCAATCAAAGGTCTTCTCAAAATAATTACATATGTGAAGTATGAAAGCCCTAGCCCTCACCGTTCAAAAGTTATGGTCAAGGTTAAAGTTTTTTCATAAGTACGTAAATCTCCAAGGTCAATGTCAAAACGTCAAGGTTGTTGGTATCCAATGAAATGTCTTGCCACAAGGAATACATATGTGAAATATAAAAGTCCTAGTATCCACTGTTTAAAAGTTGTGACCAAGGTTAAAGTTTTTAAAAAGTAGTTAAAACTCCAAGGTCAAGGTCAAAGGGTAAAAGTGATTGGTATCCAATCAAAGGTCTTCTCACAAGAATTACATATGTGAAGTACGAACGCCTTAGTTCTCACCGTTCAAAAGTTATGGTCAAGGTTCAAGTTGTTTCATAAGTACGTAAATCTCCAAGGTCAAGGTCAAAAGGTCAAGGTTGTTGTTATCCAATGAAAGGTCTTGCCACGAACAATAAATATGTGAAATATGAAAGTCCTAGTACCTACTATTCAAAAGTTATGGCCAAAGTAAAAGTTTGGAATTTTTGTGTAAAAGTATGTCAAACTCCAAGGTCAAGGTCAAAAGGTCAAATTTGGTGGTACCCAAAGAAAGGTCTTGTCACAAGGAATACACATGTGAAATATGAAAGTCATAGCCCCACTAAATCAAAAGTTATGGGCTAGGTTAAAGTTTTTGTGACGGACAGACTGACAGACTGACGGACAGACGGACAGACAGACAGACGAATGAGATTTAATGTCCCCTCGCTTTCGCGAAAGCGGGGGACAAAAAGTAAGTGTCTTCGACTGATCCAAATATTATTAGATAGATGCATATGTGTGCTGAGAAAAATAACTGACATTCTTGTAGCATCCAATCTGTATATATTCTGCCAAATCTGTGGGCAAATTTGACCTTATTTACCTTTTACCTTAATTTTATAAATCCTTTTTGTGTGTGGACGTTATTCACACTCACTTTATTTTTGGGGAGGAGTGTGTGAGATAGGGAAGAAGTATGTTTTATAATTTTTAGGAGAGGGTCATGTTACCATATACATTGGCTTCTAAAAAAATCAGCCTGATAATAAATCAATGTAACAATCAGCAGAAAGAAACACACTGTTTTTTGAATGATTTAATATTTTTTTGAGGAATACTTCACAATGGAGAAAGTTCTCTGTTCTCAAAGACTGTTTAGCATCCCCCCCCCAAAAAAAAAAAATTCAAAACTAAATTAGGATCAGTATCCTATTCTTTCAAATAAAATTACAATTCTCGGTTAATAACTGAAACGTTTCATTCAAGTATTGATTCTGCTTGTTTGAAAAAAAGTAGGTGAATGAAGGTAAAGAGATTTTTTCCATAATCCTGTGATTTAATTAGCGAGGGATTATTCCATAGTGAACATAAACACATTAAGTTAAGTTTAATTTACAGTCCATGATATATTTATCTACCAACAATTAAAGGTCTTTTTCATTAATGTGTTTGTACAATGGAAATTGATGAGTATTGGCTTCATTTTGAAAAGATAAAAAGGCTCTTCTCAATGTACAGTCAGATCACTGGAGTTTATTTGCATAGGGATTCTATTAGGGTGTCCGCTATGTTTTCCCTTCGTTCATGACTGCCCAGCTACACAGATGAAATGTAATGAAGTCAGAATCTATGTAGTATATATTTAATACCAGTGTACAAGTTACACTGTGCATCAATAATGTTATTGGGCTCAGAATCCCACCGGAAAATTTTTCGTATAGCTCTAGCCATCTGACCTTATAAGTAAACTGTAACTCACCCCTCCGAACACATATTGAGCTCCTTTTAGGAAAAATTTACTGGCATGCTTTTCACCTGATTCCCAAATTAGTTTGGAGAAAATGTGCACTGAATGCACAGTGGTTAGTCAAATTACAGAGGGAGAGATGCTTCAATGGGTCTGTTAGAATGGAGCTGCATTATTAGAAATTGTTATGTTTAGTGGCACTGTTATTTGATGTCTTCTTAAATAATATCAAAGTCGGATCTGGAATTTAAAACTGAAGTCATATTTTCCTTTTGATCCTGTGTAAATGAAGTAACAAAAATCAGTACTGATGCAATGTGTTTTAGTGATATATGGTCAAGAGTCAAACATAAAAGGACTGTGGGAGAGGATATTGACTGAATAAACAGCTCCGAATGTGATGAAAATTATTTCCATTTAGAGTTGCATCAAAGCTTTAATTAATGTTTACCTCTATGTCATTGGAAGTTCTTCTTCAATTTGCATTGTTCCGTGTGATGTTGACCATAAAAATTCTTTAGCAGACATTGATGTCAATACTAGGGTCTTAAAAATGGTTAAAGAGATGGGGGTATTTTTTCTCTGTCATGGACGTGATA
Organism: Saccostrea cuccullata; assembly: GCF_032062105.1. NCBI lineage: Eukaryota > Metazoa > Mollusca > Bivalvia > Ostreida > Ostreidae > Saccostrea > Saccostrea cuccullata. The sequence continues at coordinate 694,584 of NW_026939726.1, read as the reverse complement.
CAATGATGATTGAATCCTTGATGCATTCAGGTTGCTTGGGATTTGAAACTTTGTCAGTTTAATTTTTTATTCCTCTTCTGAAGAATCTCTTATCTTTTGTTAACACTGGCATTTACAAAACACTTTGCATCATAGACATGCTTGTAATTTGTTGTGATAGGAAAGTTTGTGAAAATTTAAATGTGTTGGCATGAATTCATCCCACCAGCATTTTGACAAGGTGTTTGGAAATTTTGCTTACATTTACAAGTGTAAACTTTCAAGGATCACTCGCATGAAGATACTGGTGCAAGAAAGTCACTGTTTACAAAGTTTTGATGAGTTGAAAATTTGTGCTTCTCCAATATATTTTTACTTAAAAAATATATCTGATTTGAGTGTCTCTTCTATCGGAACTGAATGAAAAAGAAATCTATTTTGTATCTGGATTCAATCTCTTGTGATATCAGTAGTACTAATTGCAACCTCTCAAGCACACTTAACCAGGTCTTGAGGGTGGAATTTCCTTGAATTATTAAAAGCCAGGTATTTTTTTCCTGTAACCTATCAAACTTTCAATCTTCTTGGAGGTAATTCTACTAACACTTACCTGAGAGGCTAAACTATATACCTGTATGGTTTCCATGGATACCAGGCAATAGAGACAATACATTTTTCTTCATCCAGTTTTATTTCAGTGATTTTTCCCTGTATTAAAAAAAAATAATATTGCTTCCACAATGAACAAGGAACTAGATGCAGCTTTATCATGCAAAATGTTGACAATAATGAACGGTTTTCCTATGATCAGTGACTTTTGCCAGATAAAGAGGAAGGCGTACTAAGATAAGGACATGATGTTTGGTCAGGAGCTCTTCGGTAAATGGCTCACATTGATTCAGGTAATTCAAATTGATCTGACACGCTGAGGTGAAAGGCAACAAGGAGCAGGGATGACCAATAGTGTTTGTAGGAACAGCATCAACCCTCTGCCTGAGAATGCTTCCAAAATCTCCACGCTTGTCAAGTTTAAGAGAATTTTGAAACTGTCCTCTGTAACTAGGTCTAGCTCTAAGACTAAGTCCAAATATGGTAATAAGTTTGGTCGAGTGCATTTTGAGGAGGATTTTAATTCACCTAATGAATTGTTGCAAAACTGGGCCATACCTTACAACCAAAGACGAGGCTTTTGCTATGGTGACCATGACTGGGAATGCTGGGTAAGGTTTTTGAATTTAAATTGTGACTGGTACAGGAGAGTTATAATAATAAAAGAGAATAGTAAGGACTTTTTATTTTTGTAAAACAATACCTGATGAATGAAGAATGGTTGCCTATTTCTAGAAGAATTTCAACTGTACATTTGTCATTTAATAACTTGAACTATTTGCATACAAAATAATGATCAGATGAGGAGTTTGTTTTATTAAATGAAGAGGTCAAAGTTAAGTGTAATTTTCACTTAGGAGATATTTTTGATAATGAAATTCTTTATTAAAAGCTAATTAAATATTTGAAAAATGTTTCTCTATTAAGTAATAGAAGTGGTATGCTTATAGTGACTTCAGAGGCCATTTTTACTACCTATATATATATTTCTTTAATTTGTTTTAAGGAAAACTTGAAGATTATAAATATATTTATTTTCTCTAGTAAATGTTACTTTTTGGATGTTCAAGATACAAGTATGGTACGTTTGCTCATTAGATATGTTTAGAGCTGATATAAACTGATAAATGATGATTTTGCTGGTAGATAAATTAAGGGAAAAAATTAAGATCAGTTATATGGTTTTTGGCTATTTTTTAGTTGGTGCATCTGTACACATATAACCCATTTAATGAGCTATTTTAAGATCACATCAACTTTTGAAATTGTTCACATGAAATACAGTTTTTGCTTCATTAGATGAAACACAAGAACTAAGTGCAAAAGCAAAGAATTGAAAAACATTCAAAATCCATTAGACGTTAGAAATTGCAATGGAAACAGTAGAACACAAAGTATCAAATGTTGAGCCTCATTGAATCAATAACACAAATTGAAGTTTGATGGACTCCGGTTCTACAATCCTAGATTTGGTGCAGTATGTACAGGAGGCAGACTTATGAACCTCTTTTAGACCAGGCATAATCCTATCAATTTTTTGTGCTAAGAAGGAATGCAGCACAGTGGCCTTCTGGGAAATTTTCACTGTCGGTTAGGGTCTGATTTTGGAGAAATTTAATGTGCATCGCTATACTGCTGCTATGTAAATCAAAGGCAAAATATAGACAGAGACATAAATATTATTAAAGTTGGCAGCATTTTCTCTAGTATAAAACCGTAATATTAAGTCTTTCTCTCTTGATCAATAGGGCAGAATTTATGACATTATCTTAGAAAATTAAAACATTTTGAATTACCCTTTGTTATCTGATGTGAGCTTAGCAGATGAAATTAATTTTCTGAATATTGTTTTTGGTTGAAAGTATGTAAAATTTTTCATTAATCAGGAAAGGGCTGACAGCTAAGAAATTAATTATCAGTAAGACACACAAAAACTGATTAAATAGGTGTGGTGTACATGTAGTTATAATTTGCACTGCAGTCAAACTCATCTATGAGTTGTTGCCTTTGGATAATGATTTTGAGTGATGTAATATATTTATTCAGAGCTGAAAGATTTGTATAAATGTGTGTAGTAATATAATTACAAGTTTGATGAAGTACATGCCTTAAAATATTTGTATATGACCAGAATCATCTTGTACACAACCTGTCCATCTGTTTATCTGTGTTACAAATAGATACGTGAGACAATCTTAATTAACGAGCCAAACATATGTTAGATTAAAGAAGCAGTTTTAATTTGTTTGATTGATAATGTATCATGAGAACAGCTGCATATTTTGATCCATAAAAAAAATGCAGTGTGCATATGACTTTACCATACTTCAGTTGAAAAAGAAAGTATTATAATACGATATATCATTTTCAACAATTAAGCAAGACCTATTTAGAACCCATTGCTAGCAGCTAGTGCACTGCTATTTAATCTAATCTCTTAAGTATAGCATGTCATTTCTCTGATCACAAACCAGGAAGAGATGTTAGGTCTACAAAGTACAGTAAATGTGACATGGTAGCTGCAGATCTTTTATGTCAGTGGGAAATAAGGAGTTCTGTTCAATACTTCAATCTCTGCTTCTATAATTTAAAGCTTGATACAGACGTTTATGTTTTATATGCAAATATAATTGAACTAGATCATATAAGACAGAATCTGAGAGTCAATAGTTTGGATTCTTTAGGACTTGTATAAAACATTTCCTCAGGGTTTTATTGAAAGATCAGAACTGCATTCATATAATGCTATTTATAGAAGGGAGAGAATTTGCTGCATGCAATGGCCAATCAATTGTGAAGGATAGAGTGAGTAGCTTTTCATGTCAGACAGGATTTTTGTCTATATTCATGTTTGTTTGTCTATCTTACTCAATTGTTTTAGCTAAAAGTTTTTTTTCATTCTGATTAAAAGTTTTTGAAAATCAAATTTTGAACAGAAAAAAAGAACATTAGAAACATAAGATTGGCAAATGACATTAAATGCCAAATATTAGTGCACAATAAAATAAATTCTGTTCAGCTTTAAACTTGACAGGCATAATTTCCTTGGGCAGAAAAAAATTGTTTTTATTGTCAAGGTTAGGGGTCAAGGTCTCGAGGAAAGTTGAGACAGATGAGTTTTCAAATGAAATTTTCTTTCATAAAAAGACTTTTTTGGACTCATCATTCATAGAATATTAAAAGAGGGTCATGATCATAATTTGAGTATGAAGCAGTTTTGCATCAGTGCATGGTTGTCAAAGTTTGAAAAGTATCAGAGAAAAAAATGGGAAATTAATTAAACAATATTTTTGAATTACTGAAGAATTATAAATGACCCCTGTTTCTATGTCTCTGAGGTTAGTTACCATCTGTAATAGTGAATCATTTGGAAGCTTTTAATACTTGATAAAGTGATTGCATTTGATAGAAAACCTGTCATGGAACCTGTGTCAAGGCAACAAGGAATGCCATATTGAAAATTTGTGTGCATCACATCTGTATCGCAAATGTTTGATCGTATGTTGTTTTACATCTAGGACCAGAATTTTTCATTCAAATAGAGACATCACCATACTGCTCTGAATTAAGACCTTTTTTGGCACTCAGTGCCATTGAGCAGTGAGGGTCTTTATCATGCCAGTACCTGCTGTAACACAGTGCCTCAGTATTTAAGGTCTCATTTGAAGGACCTGCAACTTTCACTTCAAATTTAGTGCGGAGCACTTGGTGAAGAAACAGTCAGTATGTTTATTGATTCAGTCGCAGCCGGGGCTCAAACCCAAGACCTTCAGATCAAGAACCAAATAAGCTACCATGAAGCTGCAAATGTTTGAACATGTGTTTATGATACTGTCATAAAAATTTGGTTTCTTATAGGAGAAAAAATATAGGTTCACTACAAGTTAATCGTGGTCAATAACGGAGGAAAAAGAATTTTAGTACATTCTTATACATGTACAGAACTTGTGTAAGCATTATAATGCTAAGGTAATGGAGGGTTGATTGTATGCCTTTAATTTTGCAATCTAAAAAAAAAGGTTGAAGAATGAGAATTTTTCATATTTATCCATGTGGAGATAATTGTCCTGCAAGGACAATTCTTTTCTACCAGTTACTTGTTAAATATGGTTAGTTTGTGAAATGTTTCAATTGAAGTCATCAAATAGGCGCTGTGAAAGTGTAATTACTTCAAAAATCCCTGCATTGCAAACGCCACTGGATAACGATGATTGTTATTGGAGAAAATGGCACTAGATATCACTGTCCTATACAAGTGACATTGAGCATGTTGAGTAAGGATTCCTGTACACTGCTGCTTTTCCTCAGAACTAGATATTTTTACTGGGAATCAATTGGATTAATCTGACACCATGTATGACATTCTGTAACTCTTACATTAATCTTGATATATCTGTTGGAAGAAAGATTTTTCTGATTCTTTAGGGAAAAATCTTGGAGACTTTTGCTATTGGGAATTGCTTTTTAGTCTAGACTTGGCCACTAAATTGGAAGAGCTGAGCCAGTTAAATGAACTGTTTTACTAAGTAAATTTCTCTTGGAATGGTGGTGAATTTGAAGCATGCATTTGAAAACTTCTCGTTAAATTGCCTGAATACTGTTTTGTGTGATATCCTCAGCCATGATTTGTGCAATTTTTCACCTGAAAGTCGATGATAAGATCTGTGTTATATTTGACAAGTTTTCTCTTTCATAATTTGAGATGCGCCAGTTGGGAGATTTTCTCGGCAAAGTGCGTTCCTTTTTTGCTCAGAGTTTCTTTTGCTGTAGAAGGAATGCTTTCATTGAGCCCTATCATAACATGAGTTCCTCTAGTACTGTGGAATCATATTATAACAACCGCCATGAGAGATCCATGGTGAGACTGTGTGCTTTGCTCTGGGTTCTGAAAATCCAAGAAGAAAGGTATGCCAACCAGCATTCTGCAGCCGAGTCCACTCAACAAGTCCAGGCTCATTCCTCTGAGTGTGCTCAAGTTGTAAACTCCAAATGTGCTGCAGCAAGGAAAAGGAAGGTCAGATATTTTTGATCCAAACCTAATTAAACTTGATTTGCTTGAAAGCCTTTTGTCTGTTAATATGCTACTTAATGAAGTCCTTTGGTCATCCTTGAAAGATTTTTATTGATTCCCTGATTTAATAATGATGTTCTTTTGTATCATCTAGGGTTGACAAGTTACTATGCAAATGATGACCATCCTTGCATGTCTTAGTTGTCATATCCAAACTTAGTTCTTGAGAAATCAATCAATTTCTATTGCATTTTGTCCATTCATTCTCAGCATGGACAATGATTGATGATTTATTTGAAATTGATACAAAATCTGCAGTTGTTTTTTTTTTTAAATAACATGTTTCGCAGTGAGTGTTTGGCAAGTTGCTCTTCTTGTTTTTGAAATATGAGGCCTTATAACAAACAGAAGGTCATGCAATGAAGCATTCTATCAAACACAATAAACCAAATGAATGCCACTTCTTGTGTCATGCATTAAGTTTTATTGAATTAATTGTCGACAGTTTCTGGGAGTCTGAAGCACACAGATCTTGGTATAAGAGCCCCAATCATTGATTTTTCTTGACTTATTTCTGCTACACTTTTGCTGAAAACCATGACAAATAAGGAATAGATCTGTCAAACTCTCAATGAGAGATCAATCTGTCAGGAGAGAAAGCGACGGCTATATCCCCCTCTGGTAGGGAAGTGAGGATGTCATTAAGGCGTTTGTTAAGGAGTATGGAAATTAAGAAAGAGAGTAATTTAAAAATCCAGAATTCAAAAAGGAATGGGAGATAAGCCAAATCTGTCTAGCTGATCATTACTAAACCAAAATACTGAGTAATCCAAAGACATATGTTTTAAAATTGCAAGCATTTTAGTCCAATGTTCAGCACAGACATTGGAACTATTGAATGCTCTGTTTAATTTTTTTATTGGAAAAAACTCATATATTCTAGAAGTAGATCTGTTTGTGTATAGTAACATATATTGATTTGGCCATTTTTCTGAGCTCTCTATTATCTTGGTATTATTCCTAAGACATATTTTGAGGCATATCATACAAATTGTATCAATTGAATTTATTTTTTATGCATTTGAGATATATGTCAAGTGCAAATGAAATTTTAAAACAAACACTTTTTTTCTGAAAGTGCTCTATAGGTAGATCAATCTGTTTATATTGATATTTGCTACTATATTCCTCTTGGCTTCTTTAAATGTATTCGTCTTGCAGATGAGTTTATTTGATTTGTGGTAAATATCATATTCAAATTTCATTACTAGTAATTGGTCCAGACATTACACACATGGGGGTAACATTGTTAAGGTAGATTCAATAATGTACTTCGAAGTTTTCCCAAGTTCCACCATAATTATTATCTCATGGTTTTTACAACATTTAGTAATATATATGCCATAAAAACTAAGTGAAACATGTATTTAATTATACATTATGTATATGAAGAGTATTTAAGTTAATATATTGAATAATCCTTGGAGAAATGCATGGTCAGCAATAGATGTGTATCGCAGATTATTAAAAAAAAATTCTAAATTGTGGATTAACCATTGGCAAGTTATGGTGGCACATTTGATACACTTAATTATTTAAAATAAAAAAAGCAGGGCAAATGATAGTTAGCTTATTTAGTCTAGTGCTATCCATTGTAGCAAGCAAGACTTCATTTTTTTAATGACATCAATGGATGTTCATTGCTGCAGGTGGAAAGAAAGGTGCTAAAGTTTATTGAGTAGTACATGGAAAAGAAAGTGCTGAGCTTTATTATGAGCATCACAAACTCTGTAAAAGTAAATGGATATGAAAATCACGTTGCTTTTGATAGATAGTTGTAAAAAACTAAATGTGTAGTTATAGTTATAAATGATTTTGTCCATGCCTATACATGTTCTACAATTGAGTTTTACTTTTGTTTGACAGTTGTATGATAAGATCAACACACAGACAGTGAGCCCTGTCCACCCGCCACCAGATGACGCTGTGGAGAGGTCACGAGAGGTAAATAATTTGTTGACCTTGTCATGACTTCAGAACTCTCCACGTATTGTACATGTTGTACATCTCCAATCAATGGAATGAAATAAATTATACACAAGAACTTTTTGCTACATCCCCTTCAAACAGGATCTTGACCAACAAACATGGCTAGGCTGTTGCACCCAACTATATACAGGCAAAGGATACAAGGTCCTAATCAACCAATTAAAATGCATGTTGTATAGAACAAAACCCATGAATCAAATTGTTCAAATCCAAAAGTGACATCATACTGTGCATCATTATATCAATTGTCGGATACCCATGGGTGATCTAAGGAGAGAAATTGATTTTTAAAAAGGAACCAATCAGATTCTTTATTGGATTTCACAATTGCCCACTCAGATTCAGTTGTATTTGTGTATTTCAGACAAATTCTATAGTGTTGTTAAATGCATTATCATTTCAGTTGCAGTGTATAATTTCAAGCAAGATTTGCTATAAAAGGGGTTCCCTAAACAATGAATATCATAAGTATTACATTGCATGTATTTATTTTTCCTGGAAATTAAATAATTTAGATTTCTATTGACTTATTTAGATACCAATTTACAAATTTAAGAATTAAGTTCTATTCTAATTCAACCCAATAAGTCACTTCAAGTAAAATTATGGCATACTTTGTACTTTTCAATTTTTTCATATTCCTAGGTTCATAATGTGATGAAAGTCTGTCCACAAGAATATACTACAGTGTGCCAAGAATTAGAACAAATTCTGTCGAAACACCATATAATGGTAAGTTGTTAAAATTTTCTATTTTCTGCTGCATGAACTTGCAGATGTGAAGGTTTTTAGTGCTTTTTCATAATTGTTTAACTGCTCAAATGTCAACTGACATTTGTAGATGTTAATAACTAATAGCTTTCTTATGTTAGTTTATGGGTAAGAAATGCCACATTTTACCAAGTTCTGAAGGATTTAGCAGGCTCCAAAGAGCCTTAATAATTTTTTCCATTTTACTATGTTTAGATAAATGCATAAAGGTTTCCAATTTATTGCTTTTATATGTTTTATGCATAGGCGTTGGAAGCAAATTGAAAGTAAAGGAGGGGGGCTTAATTGAAAGGGGGGCTAAACCAACAATTTCCCCAAAGGCCCAATTTTCAATGTTATGTCCATCACTGAAATGTAAAAAAAAATCATAATAAGAGCACCATTAAGAGTTGAGGTGTCTTGGTCTAGTCCACAGAGGCATTTTCTACATTTTAGCTACCTGGTACATTGCTTTGAAAGAAATGTGATGGAAATAATGCTTGTAGTGATCAAGCAGGTTCATGCATTTATGGATGCCCAGATAAGTCATATTATAGAGCACCTTCTGCAGTTGGAGGGGGGGGGGGTTATTCTAGTTTTCAGTTTAATTTCTTCCTCACTGTTACAGGAGGAAATGTTAGATCATTTTTCTTGAATAGAGATTAAAGCTAGTGTAAGGAAGAAATTATTAATTCTTAAAAAATTTAATTTATATACCCTAAAATCTTGAAAATAAGCCGCGGCTTATTTTAAGTTTTGGTAAGAAAGGTGGGGGCTTATTTTCAAAACCGGCTTATTTTCAAATTGCGGCTTATTATCAATGCAAAAAAAATGGTAAGAGAAGAGAGCACAATCATGGTTTATTTTCAATACAATCATTGAATAAAGTGTAATCGATAGAATAAAGTGTAATCGATAGAATAAGGACTACTTGTTTGATCTAAAATTAAAAAATCAAGCATATAATAAAATAAAATAATTACAACAATACTTTGATCAGTATCTTGCGTGTAGAAAAAAAATTGAATCACTTGATAAACAAAACACATATTTAAACAACTCAATTATAAGGTACATTGAAATGTTATTACTACCAAGCCCTGCCGATCAGCAGGTTTCTCGCCTCGGGCAGTATTACCTGACAGTTAAATGCTTTACAAACAAAAACTTCCTTTTATCCATTTACTTATTTAATTATAACACCTTTAAAAACATCGTTAGCTTGTACGGGTCTATATGAGATAATTATTGTTCTGACAATTTCATAGAAAAAATTCACCATGTTAGGTGGTTCCGCAATGAAGTTTTTTAGTCAGCGTAACATGCTAACTGGTAAAGAAATTAATTTTGAAAACTACCCTTTATTAGTAAGTTTACGTAAGTTCATTAGTAGCTACAGACTTAGTTCATACTATGTCGTTGATACTCGTTCTCGTTCGTACTATGTCGTATGCAGAAATTGGTAAAGATTAAATGAATTAAAGAAAGATAACTCATTTTTTATTTTGCACAGTAAAGAAAAAATTGTCAAATTTTTCACTAGTCAAATTTTTAAGACGCGGAAATCGTCAAACGTTTAACATCTTTCCTAAATGGCATTGTCATGACTGGCTTATTTTCAAAACTGGCTTATTTTCGAGTAATTTTTAATGCAAGAAATAGGTGGCTTATTTTCAAAAACGGCTTATTATTAAATCCGTCTTATTTTCAAGATTTTAGGGTATACTGGTATTTGTGAATGATTTAAAAGCATTATGGTACTTTGAAATACTTTCAATCATTTATTATTAACATGAATTATACTTTAATTGATTGATGTTAACTGATTAAAGTAGCATTCACTGTTGGAATGATAAATAAGGTTGCCCTATACTCCAGTCAAAGGTTGAAAAGTATTCTGGAATAGGTGTCTATTCTGTTTTTAATTTTGCAATAAAATGTACCTTACACTGAGTTACAGTGGACATTCACTCATATTTCTCAAACCTTTTGCATTCTGCCTAACACATATGATTTATTTAAACCACTTTAATTGATGACTGGTATGCCTTAATATAATTTTGGTCTGGCACCATCATAACTTCTACTATCCAAATCCACATAGGATTTCTACTCCACTGAGACTGTGTATGATATCTAGGGCTTCAGACTTCCCTCTGGAATCAAATTCTGTTGCAGGTCTAGTCTCGTTCAACCAGACACTCGGCTGTCTCCGTAAATCTCCGACCAGCCAGAGGGTCTGGTAAAGATACGTATTATCGTTTGTAACGCCAAAACGAGGCTCCGAAATTCTGTTAAAGTTTTTGAGGTCCACACCTCAATTAAAATACATGATAAATTAACTTAATGATGTAAAAATCATATGTCTAAAAGTTAAAGATGTTAGATAGGAAATTTTCTAATGCTTATAGGTTGTGTTTTATTACTATTATGCAAGTCTAATTCATTTACCGTATATAACGTTTGCTTACAAAAAGGAATTTTAAAATGAAAACAAGATAGCGCCCTCTGACGGTTACAAACGCTTACGTGATTCTTTACCAGACTCTCTGCTGGTCGGAGTTCACGGAGACAGCCGAGCGTCTGGTTGAACGAGACTATCGCAGGTCCAATCAATTAAAATTGAGTTTCAGCCTTTATGCAAGTCTAATTCCTCTCCCTCTCCAGAAGAATTTAACCAATCACAGAAATGCCTGTTGCTGGAAATGTTGTGATTCCAATAGAACAGTATCCAGCTTGATTGCACATAAATATGATTATTTTCCCATTGATAATGGTTTTATGGCCCAGGCAGACATGACTCCGAGAAAAAAAACAAGCCTGCTGAAACAGTCATCTCTCCCTCCCTCTTGTTAATTGTTATCACATATAGAGAGAACTCCAGGTTATTTTTTCTTCTTCCATTATAAGCAGTGCTCATGTGGGTATGGTTGGAAGTCAGTGATTAGTATGCAGGTTCTTCTGTCAGGTTGGTTATATTTTGCCCCCCAATCCATAGATAATATAAGGGAAGAGGAAAGTGAAACCTTTGTTGATATTGAGTTCATCAGAGATAAAGAGGGAGGACTTTTATTGATTTAGAAGGCCATTTAGATATTTCGCTGGTTTACGCTGGAGTTTTCATAGCCCACAAGGTAAGGAAATTGTTTAAATGTCGAGTATGTTTTTAAATTTGTTATATTTGTTTATTATAGGGATATGCTAGGAAAATTGTTTTGTGTCTCTTGTATTTTCTTGCATCATTTAGTTGACCTTAGGTTAACATAATTTTTCTGCATATTTCAGAGCTGAGATGTGTTTCTAAAATTAAAACAATTAACATTGATGCATTTCTTATGTACAAGGGAATAAGAAGCATTTAATATAAGTGTATATGCTAACATCCTGAGTGAATTAAAGAGCATTTAATAGCTAGAACAAAAGTATAATTAAGGCCAACAAATGCTTTTTTGCAGTGGTATTGCACTGTATAAAATGTGACGTAATTACATGGACATTGTAATGATCTTATAATCAACTGAATCTATGTACAGTGTGCAATTTAGAGTTTTTATTAAATAACGGAGTAAAATACTTGTCCAATTAAAAATTAGCTACTGTCAAATTAAAAAAAATAATGTGAACAGATGTTAGTTCTATACAGATGCTGGTATTAATAACATTTCCTCTGTTGTTTGCTATAATTTCTCTGGTAGTTTTGTGCTGATTTACAAATGCAAGTGTTTTATCCAATGATATAATAGATTTTCTACTTACTTTATACATATATGTTATACAGCATTGACCTATTTCCTTGTTTTCTTATTTGTAATTATTTGACAAACAGTAGCATAATACGTCAATAACTTAATTTATAAGAAAGGTTTAACAGAAATTTTCCTTTTATACCCTAGAAAGTTTATTGACTACGTGTTTCGTCAGCAAGAAATCTGCATGATTGCTAATGGATCTACAATAAGTGTGTCTTTGACTGTCTTTCTATTACATTGAAGATGTTTCCGAAAGAAAAAAGTATCATCCCCATTTCCTATGCTCAGATCGTTACAGATAACTGATTTGTATCGAGAGAACATTTTTTATTAATGGCTACAACAGCAGTAAATGCTGGCTCAATTATTCTGCTTTTCTGAGACCAAAAAAATCAACTTTTGGCTTCAAGTAATCTACTTTGCTTCTCCCTAGCATTGACTGTAATAAAACCTAGCTTTCAGGAGCAACTTGTCAAAGCCAGTTTCCATTAAAAGTGCTTCTAATGTCATTTAAAGATACAAATGAAACAATGTCCCAAATTAAGAGAAGAGTTCAGAATTCCCTGTGAAGTTATAAATGTATATAATGAATATGGACTTCTGGAATTTTATTAAATTCCTCAAAGTATCTGTAATATCTGTTTGGCTTTGGGAACAAGCTCAAGATTTTCTTATTTAATTCAATAATTACAAAATTACAACTTCCAATTGCATCTCCATCATGAACCACTTAAAATTTTGGGCCCACTTTTATTTTTATTGTACATAAATGACCTTCCATTACATGTAAACAATTCAAATATTGATATGTTTGGTGATGATGTAACTCTGTATTCTAATAATAATAATACAAGATGTTTAGAAAATACACTAAATTCAGATCTTTGTGAGATTGAGAAATGGTGTGCTCAAAATCAAATGGTTTTAAATGTAGATAAAACAAAATGTATGTTAATGGGAACACAGCAAAGAAAATCAAAATTAGATAATCCAAATTTACAACTTTATGCCTCAGACAAAACAATTGAAATGGTTGAAACTGAAAAAATTCTTGGTGTACATATTGATGATAAGTTACAGTATGCAAATCATATTGACTCGGTTTGTAAAACGATAAATTATAAGTTATTTACTCTTCAAGGATTAAGAAATTTCTCCCTCTACATACCAGAAAACTATATTACAATGCTTATATTTTACCATCTATTAACTATTGTTTGACTATTTGGGTAATAAAGCAGGACATGGACAGACTATTTAAATTACAGAAAAGAGCAGCAAGGATTATTCTTGAATTGCGCAAGTCCAGATTCTTCTTCCAAACCACTGTTTGAAAACTTGGATGGTTAACAGTTTATGAGCTAGTTGATCTATACAAATACATATTATTATACAAAATTTTCAATGTGAACGACTCCCCAATATCTTTGTAATTTATTTGAATTTCATTCTTCTACTTCTTATAATTACGATCTTGAAATAATTATGATCTAACATTGCCGAAATTTGGTACAAACTTATTCAAGACCTCTTTTCAGTATTCAAGTGTACATCTATGGAATAAACTTCCCCAACACATTAGATTCTCTAGCATCTACGAACATTTAAGCAATATAGAAAATTACATCATCAGCTGTTGCACAATTTTTTGAGGACAATAAGGTTTCGATATTGTATATTGTATTATGATTGTTAAAACTATACATGGACATTATATTCATAATTGTATGATTGTAATTCCTTAAACATATTACTATTATATATGATGAATTGTATTCTGTATTATTTTTTGTATTTGATATATATAGAAGGCCCTGGGGAAGAATAGTGCATGCACTAACCAGGTTACCTTCTTTAAATAAAGTATTTATTATTATTATTATTATTATTAAAAGCATATTTAAACCACATTTAACTCCTTGCAGAATCAAAATCACTTTAACCAACTTTTAATCACATTTAATTCCAGTACCACTTAATTATAATCTCAAGCAACCTAAACTCCAGAATCATTTAGAAACCTGAAATACACTTTTAATCACACTTAACTCCAGAAACATTAATTTTTTAATCCTTTTCAACTATTTAACTTTTAACCCTTAATTCTACTTTCAATTACACTTATCTTCATGCAGAACTACTTCAATCCATTTCCTACCACACTTAAGGCCAGATAAAATTAATCTTCTAGAATTTTCCCCGCCCGCCCCTCTCAAAATGTCTGCCCCGGTATTTTTTATTTCGATTTTTGGGTGTTAAAAGTATTTTCCATGTATTTTTATTCAGCAAGAATTTTGGTCAAAGTTTAAGAGTTATCTCCCGCCTGTATTAAAAGTCGCATGTCGCTATTTACGAGTATAGCAAAAGAGCCATGTGAAGAATGGTGAAAAATCGGCAATAAAAGCAGTTTAAATATGTAATGAAAAGATAAATTGTCAGTGTAAAAAAGGCAGAGAAGAAAAAATAGCATAAACACATCTAGATAGTATTAATCATGTTAATGGCTTGAGCAAATTAGAGAGATTTTAATCAGGAAAAATAGACAGGGAAAATAACACCTTTCAAGTTTTAAACGAATTCCAACTGTGTGTGATTTTTCTTTGAAAAAAAAAAAATAAAACATTTCGTAGGCACACTTTAAAGAATGCTAAGAAAATGTTAAATTTTAAAACTGTTCAGGCCTATTTTCCAACCAAATGTGATATTTTACAGAAAACATAGGTTGGTAAAACTAAAAGGTATTTGAGGAAGTCATGACACTGCATACACAATTTATCGGTATACCCACCCCATTTTGTTGCGTGTGCCGTATTTGTGTACTTGATAATTTCTTAATTAACAATAAATATTTAATTTTTTAAAGCAACAACTTCTTTAAATATTTAAAAGAATATGAAAGGAATAAAATCTATTCATATTGGCATTAACATAACAAAAAATGTTTACATTTAATCCATGTTTTGTTGATACTTCCAATTTAACAATTATAAAAAATAAAAAATAAAATCCGCCCACCCGCCCCAATATTTTAGCAAATTAGGAAGAGAATCTAAAGATTAATTCTATCTGGCCTAACTTCAGAACCACTTGAACCTACTTCCAACTATACTTAACTTCAGAACCACTTTAATCCATTTCCAACCAAATTTAACTCAAAAATCACTTAAACCTACATGTACTTTCATTCACACTTTACTCCAAAACATTTTAAATGAGACTACTTCCAGTAACATTTAACTGCAGAACCATTTTCATCAGTGTTCAGCAACATTTATCTTCAGTTTACCAGTTAATTACATATTCAACCACACAACTTAAACCACTTTTATATACTTTTAAACCATATTTAACTCCAGAATCACAATCACTTTAACCAACATTTTTATTAATTATCACATTTAATTCTAGTACCACTTCAATAAAGTTTCAACCACCCTTAACTCCAGAGCCACTTGAATCAATTTCCAACCACCCTCAACTCCAAAACCACTTAAATACACTTTCAACCACAATTTACTCCACAACCACTTATTTAAATACACTTTTAACCACACTTGAGTCCAGTACCACTTTAATCCATTTCCAACCGCACTTAACTTCAGAACCACTTTTATAATTTTTTAACCACATTTTACTTCAGAACCCTTAAATCAATTTACAACCACTCTTAACTCTAGAACCACTTGAATTTTCTTCCAACCACACTCAACTCCAGGACCACTGAAATTAACTTACTACCACACTTTACCTCAGAACAACTTTAATCCTTTTTCAACCACATTTTATTTCAAAACCCTTAAATCTACTTTCAACTACACTTAACTCAGATCCACTTAAATGCACTATTAAACAACATTTAAAGCCAGGACCAAATTGAACCCAATTTCTACACATTCAACTGAAGAACCACTGAAATCCATTTCCAACCACACTTAACTCCAGAACCATTTAAATCTACTTTCAACCAGACTTTACTCCAGAACCACTTAATCTACTTTCAACCACACTTAAATCCAGAACCACTTAAATCTAGTGTCAACCACACTTAAATCCAGAACCATTTGAATCCACCTTAAGCTGCATTTAACCTCAGAAACACTTAAATCCACTTTCAACCACACTTTTAAAGTATTCCAAGGAGGATTAGATTTGACTTTTACCAATTATTGCCAACTTTTGATTTGCTGGATTATTTTAAAATGAGACAATTCCAAAATCCTACTTTTTTTTTTCCTGTCAGCTGAGTAATGGAACAAAAATTATAGGACAGCTTTGCAATTGTGCTTTAATACAGTAGAACCAATATTTATGATAAAAGCATGTGGAGAAAAAAAAAAGAACAAGATCAATCATTGCAGTAAAGCCAAAAATTCAACCATTTACAGATAATGGCATTTAGATATGTAAGATCAAAGATTAAAAATAACGCTGCATGATTATTTGAGTTGATGAAAATTTCATGTCATTAATGGACTAAAAATGAGCATGTAGGCTGCTTCAATTTTCATTACTAAGCTACCACTGTTACATTTAAGAAAACATTCAGATATTTACAAAGTATGCATAACATTTATAAGAAACAATTTTTTGAACAGCAGATTGATTTTATCTTTCAAAAGTTTTTTTTATGAGAAAAAGTTTCAGTTATTCAGTACTTTTATACCAGAAAATAAGTTTCTTACATGTCAGTACAAAAAATTGTTATTGACCTATTCAAAGATGAAGCAGAAGTATTTTGAATTTGATTGATATTAGCATCTGAAATGCATTCGATCCATGTTGCCATGTGGAGAACAAAAACATCAAAGCTGTGGAGAACACTATTTGAAACAGCTGTCAATAGTTATTGTGATTCAATACATTTGTTTCTGTCACATCAACAAATTGCTTTCTTACATGAGTCAGATGGGGATTTCAATGCTTTTAATTTTTAGTCTTATTCACATATGTTGATTAGCTCATTTCCCTCCCAAAATCAATGAGGAAATGTTTGCATTCAATGAAAATACCCGGTATGTAGGATTTTATGACAGTTTCAATCCATAATTGTTTGGATTGTCACAATTTTTCACTTAAATGGATAATTATGAAAATAGCTACTAACAATGATGGTGAAATTTGGTAATTATCAAATCTGAAGTCCTCTTATTACCATCTGTAACACATGTGGTGGGTATTTTATTTGAGTAATTTGTTCTCTACAGGCCTTACTTCAAGCACACGATGTGGTAGCTCATGAGGTTTATGGAGAGGATGCTGTTCGTGTCACGCCCCCTCCTATCCAGACGTTTTCGAGCCTGAATGGTGATTCCTCACAGCCCCCTAGTCCAGAAGTCGAGATGGATCCTGGGTGTAAAATCAATCGTGTACGACTCGTCCAATTCCAGAAAAACAAGGATGAGCCCATGGTAAGATTTTTTTTCAAACAAGAAAATTTCTTTACTGATTGTTTTGAAATGAATAAAGGTTTTAAAAATGTAAATTCTTTTTAACTTTGTTAATGAACATGCATTCGATCTGAAGTGTGCATACACTTTACAGTCTTTGCTACTACA
The DNA here is from genome assembly GCF_032062105.1 of Saccostrea cuccullata. NCBI lineage: Eukaryota > Metazoa > Mollusca > Bivalvia > Ostreida > Ostreidae > Saccostrea > Saccostrea cuccullata. Next base: position 676,882 of record NW_026939726.1, on the reverse strand, counting down.
GTTTTGCATGTGTAAAAATTTTTACCCCTTGTTTTCCTCAGGTTGAGGAGATTTTCTGCATGTAGTATATGAGATAATGGTCTTATTTTTAAAATTAGGGAATTACTCTAAGGGTGAATGAAGTTGGTCAGTGTAAGGTTGCTCGGATAATGCATGGAGGAATGATCCATCGACAAGGTATGGTCATACAGCAGTAGAAATTTATTATTTGCATCAATTCCATCAAATTGATTTAGTACATCTTGTATTGTATTTTTTATTAAAAGAATATCTACTGAGAAAAAATAAAAGTGAAACTAAATGTTGTAAAGAAATACATATAATTACATGTACTTGGATACTTTTGAATTATATGATTTATTTTATGTTCAGTCTGGTGACAGAACATTGAGCAATTTACACTATTTTGACTGCATTGAAAATTTAAAAAGTTAATTCTTCAAAGAGCCCTGAGGCTAATAAGGCCAGTGATTGTACCCAGTTTCTGGGCTCTGAGTGGATAAGTCATTAACTCCTTCAGGATGAGATATTAGTCCTTGGCAGGTTATTCCCAGCCTAAACCAGAACCCATTGTAGCTGGGTGAATTGAGGCAATACATACTTAGTGCCTTGTTTAAGGACACAACATTAAGTTCCCACAGTGGGACTTGAACCTGGGGCCTTTGGGTAAATTTGCCCACTCATGGTTCTGTTTAAGAAATTGTACTTTTTTCTTTTAATTCGCCCCGTCTTATACATGTAACCCCCCTCTTGTGTCAAGGGCAAAAGGGGTTAAACAAAACAAAAGGAAATTTTTTCCCGTATACAGGACAGGGTTCAGTATGACATCACCTCAGCAACATCTTCTTCATTTTAAATTGCTACAATTTAAAAAAAAATGAGTTAAAAAAATTTCAATTAATTTATATCAAAACTAGTAATTGATCAAAATTTTAGGATGCTAAGTAGGCTCTTGTTTTTTACCAGAAAAATTATCTTGGCAAATAGTGACTCAGTTAGACAAATAATAAAAAATTGCTTCATTAATTTAGTGTCAATACATTATGTCATTGTAAAAAATACTATTTGTTTGCAGCTTTTTCATAATTCATAATTGTCCAAGAAGACATATGGACATGAAATATGATATTGTATTCAAGCACAGAAAAGGACTTTGGAATTTGATAAATTGACAAGGGATTTAATATGAGCTGTGTTTGCCCCCCCAAAAAATATCCCAAATGAATCTTTAGTGTATTTTTATTCATGGAAAGTCTAGATTAATATGCTTAAAGTGAGCCTGTTATGTCGAGTCAGATGGAAATGAATTCAGTTTTTCACTATAGTATCCTGTTTATGTTAAGGGGGAACCATTAATGCTGTCAAATATTTCAGTCTCATCAATTCATGGACATTTTTTTTTATTTGTACAGGAACCCTTCATGTGGGAGATGAAATTAGAGAAATAAACGAAGTCAGTGTCGTTAATCAGACAGTGGAAAATCTGCAGAAAATGCTGGTAAATATACCTATGTCAATTATAAAGTATTAACCTAGCATTAGTTTACCCGCATCAAAAAATACATTGTATCTTTGTAATTTCATCTTTGATGTCCTTAACAACTTTTATGCGAAATCTTTATTTCTCTCCATAGCAACTAAGGTTGTTATTTTACTGTTAGGGTCTTTAACACTATGCCTGAGCTCACTCATTCATCATTGGTGTCTGAGACTAATGAGCTTGCTAACTCATCATTGGTGTCTCTAAATAATCTGGCTAGCATCATTGGTATCTGTAATAATGAAGCTTTCTCTATATATTGGGCAACAGAGCTTGTTGTCTAATCATTAATGTTTAAACAACTGAACTTGCTACCACATCACAGCATCTGTAGCAACTGAGCTTGTTTTCTAATCATTGAAATTTAAGCAACTAAGCTTTCACATCATCACTGGTATCTATAATAACTGTGCTTGCAACCTCATCACTGGTATCTATAACAACTGAGCTTGCTACCACATCACTGGTATCTATAACAACTGAGCTTGCTACCTCATCGCTGGTATCTATAACAACTGAGCTTGCTACCTCATTGCTGGTATCTATAACAACTAAGCTTGCTAGTTCCTCTCTGGTATCTATAACAACTGAGCTCATTTCTCATCACTGGTATCTATAACATCTGAGCCAATTCATCATTAGTGCCTTAGACAGGGGAACCTGCTTACTTTTTGTCCCCCGCTTGAAAAGTGGGGCTATTAATTTGGGTATCTATAACAACTGAGCTTGCTCCGTCCGTCCGTCTTTTGTCTGTCTGTAACGCTTGCTACCTCATCACGATATCTAGAACCCTTTGTCTAGCTTTTGCAATGAAATTTAGCATAGCAACTCCCTATGGACTAAAGAAGATCCCTATTGATTTTGAGGTCAAAAGGTCAAAGGTCAAGGTCATAAATAAGCAAATTCTGTCTGTTAAAACACATTCGTTTCCACACGATATCTCTAGAACCATTTGAGCTATTGCAATGAAATTTTACATAACAACTCCCTGTGGCCTAATGAAGACCCCTATTGATTTTGAGGTAAAAGGTCAAAGTTCAAGGTCGTAAATTTATACATTCTGTCTGTATGCAAAACTATCATTTATGTATGATATTTCAAGAAGATTTTGAGCTTATGCAATGTAATTTTATACCAAAACTCCTAGGACGTCTCTCGCCCCTCTCAAAGTACCCCGCCCCTTTTGTTTTATTAGTATTTATAGTATTACATGTCGCTATTTTTAGCGCAGGGGCATGAGGAGAGTTATTGCGTATAAAACAGGTTCTCGGCGGACAAATATGTTCTTATTACATCTATTAGAACTGTTTAATAAAGGCTAAATAAATCAAACACCATGGATTGTGTAAAATTTTGAGAATACCGAACATGAAAACATGAATATATACATGTATGTGACTTCAATTCTGCATATACTTCACTGCGCGTAAAGCGATTCCGTGGTCGAGTGGTTATGTCTCTCGCTTCAAATGTGAGAGGTCCCGGGATCGAATCTTATTGTATTCCTTTTTTTTTTTTTTAGGTAATATTACTTCTTTTTTTTTTTTTGACTAAATGATAGTATTCAGCATGTGAAATGAAAAATTTATGAGGTTATAAAATCATCATTACAGTGTGATAAACATTCCATATAAAAAAATCTTCTATACACATAATAAAGAATAAGCAATCAAATCTTTATATGCATATTGACATACATGTATTTTATTTGCTTCAGTATACATGTATACATTTAATAATTCTACAAATTCAGTCAGGGGGAGCCGACTTTTTCCCTAAGCGGGGGACACGAATTCTCTGAATTAGCTTGTCATTAGTGTTTTAGACAAGTTTTTTGCTACTGGGGTTGCTAATTCATCATATAACAACAGTGTTTGCAACCTTGTTACAAGTTGTATCAACTGAGGTTGCTAAAATATGTACAACATTAATTTTTCTAGCTAATTAACTAATGAATTCAAACCTTTATGAATGTAGCAAATGAGCTTACTGATTTATCTATGATAGCATATAGGTGATATGAAATGCCTATAGCTTGTATATCAATATCTTAATGGCTGTTACAAGAAGCATTTTTTCAGGACAGATTTGATACTTAGACAAATACAATATTCTATTTTTTCCTGAAGACATATTGATTTTCTGTAATTGGCAGACGAGAGACACTAGAAAAGTGTCCCCTAAAAGACATAAAGCGGCGTCTTGGCAATAACTTTGTGCAACTAAAGGTTCCATTAAGTCAACTTTTATTATCTTTTCACAGAAATCATTAAGTGGTAATGTCACCTTCAAAATTGTTCCCCAACCATCAGGCAACGTGCATAAGGAACGAAATGAAAATGGAACACATAAAGAGGTATGAAATAGGAAAACTGGGATCAATTCATAGGCAATAAATAATGTAGAGAACTTTGTGTTATGTACATTCTTAGTCTGAAATTGATACTTAGTGTTTCTTCTTATTGTATTACAGTGTTATTAGTTAGGTTTAGGTATATATTATTTTTATTCCTTTTCTTCTCGAAAAATAAGAAAGTATAGGTAAACCAGGTTTAATCAAGGTCGTAGCTTGATTTATTTCTATGAAATTTGTTGTTTTATTGCATATGCTTGTTTGTATGGAGATAAAATATGCAGTTGAGCTTTGTTACAAGTTGTATCAAGTTGTGTATTAGAGAACCATGTTTTAGACCTACATGATCAGAAATGAGCTTCATATTTTCTAATTATCATAAGTAAAGTGTAGCTGACATGTCTAGAACTACAGATATCTGATAATGTAACATATGTGTTGTAGATCTTTGTGAGGGCCCTGTTTGATTATAATCCTGAGGATGATGATATGATTCCTTGCCCTCAGGCTGGAGTGTCTTTCAGAGTTGGGGATGTTTTAAGAGTGAGTACAACATTGTTTGAAGAAAGAAAAGTTTATATTAAAGTCCTTCCAATATTTCATAAAACTCACTTTACAATTTGAAGAAACCTTAGCTGTAATTAGTGTAAAATAACAATATAAATGTATCTGTATAATGTTTCAGTTAACATACAGAGTACTTATTTGTAGATCATTAACAAGGAGGACTCTAACTGGTGGCAGGCTAAGTTATGGGGCGTGGCCCCTACCACCCCAGCAGGTCTCATCCCCTCCCCAGAGCTTCAGGAGTGGAGAACGTCAATGTCATCGAGGGAAAAAGCCAGACACGAACACGCAGGTACTTGTCTTTCAATGTTATTTGTAGCATGTCCTTTGAATCATAGAGGAGGTATACTGTCCATTCACTTTCTTTCTTTGCATATTGTTTATTATACCCCCCGCAAACGAAGTTTGGGGGGGTATATAGGAATCAACTTGTCCGTCTGTCCGTCTGTCCGCCTAGCTGTCTGTCCGTCTATACGTCCGTCCGTCTGTCTGTCTGTGCAATCGTGTCCGGTCCATATCTTTCTTACAGAGGGACATTAGAATCTACTACTCCACACTAAGATTGCTCATGACCTAAGGGTGTGTCATGACCTTGACTCAAGGTCATTTAGGGAAGTTCAAGGTCACTGGAAGAAAAATTTCATAATTCGTATCCGGTCCATATCTTTCTTATTGATAAACTTGGTAGGTTCTCATTTCACACAAAGATTGCCCATGACCCAAGGGTGTGTCATGACATTGACCCAAGGTCATTTGGGAAAGTTCAAGGTCACTGGAAGAAAATTTTCAAAAATCATGTTTGATACATATCTTTTATGAATAAACCTGGTAGGTTCTCATTTCACACAAAGATTGCCCATGACCCAAGGATGTGTCATGACCTTGACCCAAGGTCATTTGGGAAAGTTCAAGGTCACTGGAAGAAAATTTTCATAATTCCTGTCCTGTCCATATCTTTCTTCTGGATAAACTTAGTAGATTTTTATTTTACACAAAGATTGTCCATGACCCAAGGGTGTGCCATGACCTTGACCCAAGGTCATTTGGGGAAGTTCAAGGTCACTGGAAGAAAAATATCAGGCTTGCTTCGTGCTCCGGTCCATATCTTTCTTCTGGATAAACTTGGTAGGTTCTCATTTCACACAAAGATTGCCCATGACCCAAGGGTGTGTCATGACCTTGACCCAAGGTCATTTGGGGAAGTTCAAGGTCACTGGAAGAAAAATTTCATAATTTGTTTTTGATACATATCTTTATTATGGAAAAACTTACTTCTGAAAAACCCAGCGGGGGTATTTTGTCCCGTTTGGACAGTTCTAGTTTAAATTTTTACACAGATTTTATTATCTTGATTTCACAGTTAATGCTAAATTCTTGGAGAAAGACTTTTAAAAAAAAATTCACACTTTTACTTGACCAAGTTTTTCTCACTCTGACTTGTGTATTGTAGATGCTAATGATTTTGACTTTTTTTAAGCACATTGTTCCTGGTTTGGAAGGAAGAAGAAGGATAAATACCTGGCCAAACACAACTCAATATTTGACCAGTTAGATCTCAATACCTACGAGGAAGTGGTCTGTCTACCAGCATTCATGAGGAAAACATTAGTATTATTAGGTATAATATATATAGTCTAAGGGTGTCATTAATCAGTGTTCATATTCAATTAATTGGTTTACAATACCATTTTCTGTAGGTAGAACATGAAATATGTATAACTTAATCAAGTGTTAATGTGTTAATTAATAAATTCACAGGTGCTCATGGGGTTGGTAGAAGACACATCAAAAATACCCTGATAACAAGTCATCCTGATCGATTTGCTTACCCCATTCCACGTAAGTAAAAGGAAAATTTATAAACAAAAAGGGGGAAATGCTTCCTTATTCTTGTATTGTTATCTACTGTAGTGAAGGATAAGGATGGGGTCTTTCTTCCTCTCACATTTACACACTGATGATACTTCAAACCATTTGTAATGTATGTAGTTTAGAGTACATACTCCAGCCATATCTGATGAAGACTAATCTCTTTACAGACAATGATTATTTGGAAAAAAAATATGCAATGTTCATAATTTTTTATATCCCCAGAAGAGAATATTCTCAAGGAGAATATTATCTCTCTGTATGTCTATGTATATGCTTAAGCGTAGGTCATAACTTTTGAAGTGACATGTCCAGACCTCTACCCAAGGTCATTTGTGTTGCTCAAGGTCAAATATATTTTCAGTTTTCTATGTGGAGGGCAATCATATTTCACAAACATGTCATGTTGATTTGTCTATGTTATCCAAAATCAGAAATGAATGATTTCATTTGTGTATCTGAATACATTTCATTAATATCTTTTTGTTTCAGATACCACAAGAGCACCCCGAGAAGGTGAAATGAATGGAAAAAATTACTATTTTGTTGGCCATGATCAAATGATGAAAGACATTGCTGCTAACGAGTATTTAGAGTATGGAACCCATGAGGACGCCATGTATGGAACAAAATTAGAGACCATTCGCCGCAACTCCTCTCATACCACTGATTGCAATTCTGATGTTGAACTTTCACAGGTACATCTTTTTATAGGCAAAAGAAAATTTTGTTTTACCTGTCTATTTTACCTTTATCACGACACATATTTTGGGTTTTTGTGCAAATTGTGTAACATGGATATATTATAACTATATGGCTAATATTATTTGGAAATAAAATGCCGCTTTAAATTTCAAAGTTATCTCTTAACCACTGCAAAAATTTTTTACCAAAGTGTATTTAAGATGGGTACCTTTTTATGGCATGTTACAAAAAAATGCTATGAAAATTTTAACTTAAAAAAAAAGACAATAGATAAGGTTCTATATGCTAGATTTTTATGATAAGTGAATAACAAAGCTCGTGTGTTACAGGCGATTCGTGTGCTGCGGACGGGGGAATATGCCCCTTATATAGTGTTCATTGCAGCACCGACTATAGCCACCATGCAGGAGGTATCATGGACCTCTATATCTGTGTTGTCAGGCTTTTTTTTTTTTATCTCCCATGTAATGGTTGAGGGAACTTTTTTTAACTGTTTAGAATTGTAAAAATTTTGATGATTGTGGATATTTATTTTACTCTGTTCAAATAAGAATGTCTACTGATCGAGTTTCTTTAAAAAAACACTTTTGAGAAAATTAAGGCACAATTTTAATATCTGATGGGAATTTTCAATTTATTTTCAAAATTAACCTTTGTAAGCTAAGAATGATTTTGTATTTATTTTAAATCAAAACAAGTTCACTCAACCATCAAACCCATATTTTATTTTAATTTTCAGTGGCACTATAGATGTATATATTTGGTTTTTTATATTGCATGGCAATTTTTTTTCTGTTTATTTAATTTTCAGGCACTGAAAGTTTTACGCACCGCTGATTACGCACCTTATGTAGTATTTATAGCAGCTCCATGCTTCAACGATCACCTTCTCAGAAAAACTAAGGATATGAATGTAAGTGATGAAAATTAGAGAGTGTTTCATATTACTAGTAAGACTGTGGGAATGTAAGGGAAGCAAAGATAACAGTGTTTATCACTAGTATAGTATTAAAAAAATAACATATATAGTAAATTGTGTTATTTCTGAGATATCATTTCAAATTATACCAGAGTAGTAATCAAATATTCTTTTTAAAATTTCTTTATTTCGACACAAATTTTTTGTCTGTTTAATCATGTAGTCATCTGTACCTGCATGTCTATAATACCATTACCACCTAAATTTTTCAAATCTCATACCTTTTGTTTTTAATCAATTTATCAATTTTTGATAGTTGGATTTATATTTTACTTAGAATACAAACAGATAAGTTTAAAAGTGTTGTTGCTTTCATATATCTTAATTTACACTGTTGTATATTAGAATTGTAAATGAAACAAACCCCTCATTTTTATGTTGCACAAAAATATTATATGAGAACTTGCTGTTCCATTTAATATATATTTCTACAATGAATCAGATAAACATTTAAGCCTTTCAGGGATATAAGGGTAGGAATAAAGCTATATTTTCAAGTATATGTTGTACAGAGTACCAATTTAGTGAAGACATGTCATTTTGAACCACAACGAAAATATCATAACGAAGCAAATTATTCTATCCTTAGAACTTTGTTATTTATTAGCGTGTTTTACTTTATTAAGAAAGTGATACCAGTAAATAAATCTAAAACATCATTGGACAGAGATAAACTTATGGTTTATAATGTAACAAATAGATCACTTGTCATGAGAATTAAGTGTACCAGCTGCTAAGTAACATTGACTATTTCTATGTATAAGAATTATATGTAGAGGCCAAAGGTTGTAGAAGTACATGTACATTGCATTAATTTTATACTTTCTTTTTTTTATCTTCCTCATTTTACAGGACATTAGCTTGGAGAGATTAGCTACAGAAAGTGAACTTCTTGAAAAAGCCTATGGACATTATTTTGACTTGAAAATTGTGAACAATGACATAGATGAAACCATAAGGAAATTGGAACATGCGATTGATCAAGTCAGTACCACACCCCAGTGGGTGCCAGTCAGCTGGGTCTACTGAATAGTCTGTGATGATTGGTTGTTTAAATGCTCTGTGGCCCTGATTAGGCCTTTGTAAGTGATTTATGTGACTCTGTTGCCCTGATTAGGCTTTTGTAAATGACCTACATGTATATATTTATACATGAATGTGTAAGCGGCCATGATGAGGAAGGTTAAAGGTTATAACCTTTAGTTATAACTATAGATAAAAGTACTTCTTAGATAATCATGGCAAAAAGTGTTCTTGTCCATAAACAGGTTCAGAGTAATTCAGAGAGTATGTGAAAATATAATAGTATGATATAAAATGAGTATGAAACAGGTTTAATTGATATTTATACATTTTTTAAAGCAAATATGATACACTGTAGATAATATCAAGGTTGTACATGGATTGTGGTGAAAGTAGAAGATTGTGTACTTGTGTGTTTATTTCCTAGAGAAAAAAAAAAGCTAGCACCATTTAATATATATATTCAATAATTTTACTATAAAATGGGCATGTGATTTGTTCAATTTAGAACTGCAGATGTTTTTTATTTAATTCCACATGGGAATTTATTACTAACACTATGTATGATTTTCTCTGGAACTTTGTCACGTCATACTTAAAATGCATTATAGGGATGTGTAATACAATCAAACAAATCTGCTTTATTTTCTTTTTACAAATTCAAAAGATATTGTAATTTCATGGAATTATGATCCTATATGGAAAAAGTATATTTACAGTAAATAAATTGATGCATTTGTATAGCAGATTTTGATGCATTAATAATTTATTTACATGTAATCTATCTTCTAAAGACAAACAAGACTGCATTGTATTACAAAATCTGTGATTTTTGAGAAATGGTTGTAAATCTAATTTAATAAATGGTAAGTGTTTGGTGTTTTTTTTTTAGAAATGTGTAATTCTTGTCTCATTACATGCAAGTAAATAAAGGTTGTTATAAGAATTTGATAATCTGTAAAACATTTCAAACCATTTTATATGTATACTGCCAAGTATTAAAATGTCGAGAGAATCAAATTTTTTTGAGAGTGCTAGATAGAGAATACAGATACATGTATATATGTATGTGAGAATAGCATGGTGCTGAATTTGTTCTGATATATGTCTTTGAATTTTTTTGTTATTTGTTTTTATGAGCCCTAAAAGTGGTTATAAGATAAATTAGCTTTACAGATATACCAGAAGGGAGGGGGGATTTTGCTGAGTTTGTTTCAGCCCAGGGACCAAGATGTTTTTTTTTTTGTTTTTTTTTTTAAAACAAAGAATTTTTCTTCAATTCTGACTATTCTGTATATCTAAACATACCAAGTGGATCTTAATTGTTATACTTTTAATATCGCATTTAGGAGGACATAATTTAATAAATGTAAAATGCTTAATTTCTGAAATATAGGATTTGTTTTAACCAAAGTTTATAATACATGTACATGTATTCATAGATTTTGTTCTTGCATTTAGGATTTCAATTAGATGTACATTTATATGAATAAAACAAGTGCAGAATTTAGCAGAAATATAAAATATTAAGTAAAAATATTACTTGAAATCTAAGGCCCTTTGTAAGTTTCAAAGAAACTTGTTTTTTTTATTTATGTACCAGAATACAATGTGTGATGGAGAAAGAGACTGTGTTTTCCACACTGTTGAATATCAATCTTATCTCATTTTGATGTTAGCTTTAACAGTTGATTACAGGAGCTCAAAAGCTGTTTAAATTGCATTTGAATATAATGCTCCATACATGCATATGTATTTTGCTAGACTAAATATTTAAATCTGCGTGTTAGAAAACGAAACTTTGCAAGATTTTTTGTGAATTTTAAAAATAATGTGCAGATGTAATATGTGTTTCTCAAATAAGAGTTTTAGTGATCACCAGTCAAAGTTCAAAGCAGGGGTTGTCTTCATTTCAGCCAGAATACTTTAGTTCTAATCCATCGTTGGTAATCCAGGGGTGATTCACATCGATTCTTTCTTTCATCAGGAAGCTTGTGGACTCAAAACCCGTGGTTTGCGACGATGGTTCTAATCTAGTCCTCTTCATCCTCATTCGTATCTTTTATTTCATTATTCTCTCTTGGATTATAGTGATATAATACTAGTATGGCACTGTTAAATCAAATCTCTATAGGGCAGTCAAATTAACTTTGTAATATCCATTGTTCAGTATTCATATAATATCCATGGTTAGTCATACTCATAATTCCATATCCATGGTTCCCTACCCATATATCCAATGGGTATATGTATATTCCACTAATTTCCACATCTTGGTGACAACATAGGACTTCAATGTAAAAAAAGTATTCACTGCAAGTGTATTCCTTACTGAAATTAATTGATTTTTAGCTCACCTCGACGAAGTCGAGATGAGCTAATGCTATACCCCCGGCGTTGGCATCGGCATTAGCGTCGGCGTCCCAGGTTAAAGTTTTAGGAGCAAGTCCATTCCCAAAGTAACTATAAGCCCTACCTGAACCAAACTTGCATGGATGGTGCATCTAGAGATGTACACTACCAGACTGGCTTCGGATGCTGGATCTGACCTACATTTTTTAGATGAGTGACCAGGTTAAAGTTTTTGGTGCAGGTCCATACCCAAGTAACTATAAGCCCTACCCAGACCAAACTTGCATGGATGATGCATCTAGGGATGGACACTACAAGACTTGCTTCAGATGCTGGATCTGAATTACATTTTCCAGATGAATGACCAGGTTAAAGTTTTTGGAGCAGGTCAATTCCCAAGATGAGTAACCAGGTTAAAGTTTTTGGAGCAGGTCCATTCACAAGGAACTATAAGCACTACCCGGACCAAACTTGCATGGATGATGCATCTAGGGATGGACACTACCAGACTTGCTTTGGATGCTGGATCTGACCTACATTTTCCAGATGAGTGACCAGGATCAAGTTTTTGGAGCAGGTACATACCAAAGGAACTATAAGCCCTACCAGGACCAAACTTACATGGATGATGCATCTAGGGATGGACACTACAAGACTTGCTTCTGATGCTGGATTTGACCTACATTTTCATTCCCAAGTAACTATAAGACCTACCTGGACCAAACTAGCATGGATGATGCATCTAGGGATGGACACTACTAGACTGGCTTCGGATGCTGGATCTGACCTACATTTTCATTCCCAAGTAACTATAAGCCCTACCTGAAGCAAACTTGCATAGATGATGCATCTAGGGATGGACACTACATGTACCAGACTTGCTTCAGATGCTGAATCTTACCAACATTTTCCAGATGGGTGACCAAATTAAAGTTTTTGGAGCAGGTCCATTCCCAAGAAACTATAAGCCCTACCCGGAACAAACTTGCATGGATGATGCATCTAGGGATGGACACTACCAGATATATGCTGGGTATGACCTACATTTTCATTCCCAAGTAACTATAAATCCGATCTACCCGAAAGGGTCAAACTTGCATGGATGATGCATCTAGGGATGGACACTACCAGACTTGCTTCGGATGCTGGATCTGACCTACATTTTCATTCCCAAGTAACTATAAGCCCTATCCAAACCAAACTTGCATGGATGATGCATCAAATGGATGGACACTCACAAGATTGCTATCGGATGCTGGATCTGACCTACATTTTCATTCCCAAGTAACTTTTAAAACCCGAACCAAACTTGAATGGAGATGCATCTAGGGATGGACACTACCAGACTTGCTTCGGATGCTGAATCTGACCTATATTTTCCATACAAGAGACCAGGTTAAAGTTTTGGGAACAGATTAATCCCAATGAACTTGAAGTCCTTGATATCTGGAGTATTAACAAATTTATGAGTATTTGTTTACACTATACATGTTTTTCAATCTACATGCGTAGAAATGTGTATATGCCATGTAAGGGGTTAAACAAAACTTGCAAGAATATTGTTTTTGGGATAAATACTAGATATTAAGAAAATATGATGTGAGATTTGCATTACTTACACTGATAACATTTGTCGAGGTGAGCTTTGTAATCTTTTATTACCTATGTTTTTTTAATTAATCACTGGTAGAATGAATTTTGTTAAAATCTTGTTAATCTTGTCTGAAAGTTCATGGGAGAAAGTTACCCACAAAATTAAACCTCCATGATATTTATGATTCCACTATAACCAGCAGAGGATAGGAAAACTAAGACAGTCATATAAATATTTAAGTCGATTTTTATGACTTTTTTATAGTTAAATTTCTTAGATTTATTTTATTTCTGTTATGAGTGGTCTAAATATTTAGTTCTTTTAATTTTGTTCAAATGATTTGTATGTTGTTATTGTTCAAAGCTATTAAATTTAGCAGATTTTGTATGCATTATGATAAGGAGGAATGAAATTGTACATTATATACAAAAGTTATTGGTACAAATAAAACTCACTGAATCAATTAATTTTGTTTTATTAATGAACAATGCAATAAGAAATTAAGAATGCCATACAATATATAATAAAAAGTCAAAATATAACCCAAAAAATTTTTGAGAGATCCATTCTATACTAAGATTGTAAATGCAAGTAAAAACAACAGAGATACATGCTTACCAGCCACTGGCCAATGTATTGAACAGATAGATGGAACAAAATTATTTTGTTAAAAAACATTCTGATTGTACACACAAGCACTCTGAAGTTGACATTAAAAGATGCTTGAGTTTCTGATTGACAATATCTATGTTGTTTTTGGAGACCAGGTCTTCCAACAACCCATTGGTACCAATTGTGCCCCGTTATTAGCAGACCTATTTTTGTATTCATATGAAGCAGAATTTGTCCAAAATCTTATGTGTGAAAAGAAGAAAACACTTGCTGTGGCCTTCAACTCGACATTTAGATATATCTACAACGTACTGTCAATTAACAATGTTAATTTTCATTCTTATGTCGATATATTATATCCTGGTGAGCTTGAGATTAAAGATACCACAGAGTCTGGCAGATCTGTTAAAGTGTTTCATTACCTCGGTGGAGATTCTGCTGGAGACTAGATATTTGGAGTGGGCGTCAGACTAAATATTTAGCCCAGAAGAATCTCCAACGAGATTTATGTTTCATATTTGGATATTTTATTTGAAAAGGACATTAATGGTAATCTTACAACCAAGCTCTTTGATAAATGTGATGACTTTAAATTTTCTGTCTTCATCTTCCCTTACTTATGCAGCAATATACCTTCATCACATGCATACGGGATTTATATATCTCAGTTGATTCGATACGTAAGAGCATACTCTACCTAGGAACAATTTCTACAACGAGGTAAATTATTAACAAACAAGTTGATGAAACAAGAATTTCAGCCGTCTCGTTTAAAGTCATCATTTCATAAGTTCTATGGTCGATACAATGACCTTGTCAGCAAATACAATTTATCATTGAGTCAAATGCTGACTAACGTTTTACATACTAATTGTACACACTGAATTGAGGACGGATTTTTCCGTTATTTCCCGATCATGACAAGGAGCACACGGCGGGTGTGACCGGTCGGCATTGGATGCTCACTCCTCCATAGCACCTTATCCCACCTCTGATGTTTTAGAGGTCCGTGTTTCCTCTGTTCCTATTTTGTATTGTTTTGTTGACTTTTGATCTTGAATACTGTTCGTTATCTCCATGTTTCATTGGCCTCTCTTTCTCTTTGATGAATGTTTAATGAACAAAGTACATGGTAAACAATTGACTTTATTAACTATATTGAGTTTTTTTTTTATAAGAATTATATTCTGAATATGTTTAAATGATATTTTTAAAAAAAAAATATTTTAGGTGGTACATATGAATATTTCAATATTATTCATTAATGCCCAACTTTGGCATTATATCAGATTTGCGTTCAGTTAACCGATAAACGATAGATTTACACTAAGTAGGTCACAAGTTACTGAAATAATATGTTATATAAATGATATAACAGAATAAATAATACAAACTGAAAATAATATTTGCACTTTTATTGCTCAATTTTTGCATAATCTTAGAATACATGGATACCCGGTAAGTATTATGTACGAACTCTTGTCAAGAGTAATCGTCAGAAACGTATATAAGATAAGATTTATTTATACCAATCTGGGGCCCATCAGGGCATAAGAAATACCATATACTAAGTAGGTTTCGCCATCCAGAACAATACCAATTTTTATGACTCGCTTAAACTTTTTAAGTCAGACATAGACTTCGGGTAGGAAAAAAAATAAAATTCCCAAAATGCCGACTTGCACGTGTATATACTGTAATTATGTGAAAATTAAAGGGGAATCACTTTTCTAGATCAATAGACCCTGCTCAGTATCATATTGCCCTTGTGCAAGTGGTCCAGAATTTCAACAGTCTGTTAAAAATATCCTTGTTTTTTACTAAATGTGTTCTCTCTGTGTCCTGGATGCACTGAAAGAAAAACTTAGTGAATTTAACTAGTGTGTTTCGTAAAGCATTGGTCGTGGTTAGTAAACTTTCAGTTTACTGGAAAATTAAATTAGAGTTGTGGATCCCTGTTCATCATAACCTTGCACTACCTACTTGTGTGTTACTAAATAATATTCTAAATTTAAAAAAAACCCATCTTAAATTTACCAATATCTGGTAAAACTACTATTAAGGTAGTGATTGTATGGACAGTGAATCTACTATTTTCTTCGTGACATTAACTAGTTATTTTTTTACAGTGTGCCCACGCGCAGAGGAGAATGTCTTTTCACTACATATATATTAAAACACAGCCCCATCCTAACACCAGAGGTCCTAGAACCACAGGCTGAGAAAATTAATTTAGAAGAGGTATCCCTGTTCATCATAACCTTGCACTACCTGTACTTGTATGTTTGCTAAATAATAAGGGGTGAGTGGTTTAAAAAAAAACCACTTCATTCAACAGGACGGTATAAATTAAAAAGATCACAATTTTGGCAAAAACCCTTTCATCGATCTATAACTTTTTATCACCTTGCGACTAGTTTATCTGCTAAATTTTATATACAAGAGGAGAGAAGAGTTTTAAAAAATTATGTTTAAATCAACACATAATTAGTGCCTATAGAAGTTCCAGCATATTTTTTTTTGGAAGGCCAGCTGGCGTAGAGGTTACAAAACTTTCTAAGTTCGTTCTTATACTCAGTGCTCAAACTCAGTACTCCAAAACCATACCCTACTTAAAATTCCTCTCTAATCTCTTTATTTGGAGCACAAGAGAGGTTTTATAGAACGGAGTATGAGTTTGAGCACTGAGTACATACTGAAAAAGTTTTATAACCTCCTAGCATCGAAGTCTCCGAAGACTCCAGCATCCTTCAAATATCTACGTCAGTGTACATTTAATTGTGAAAAATCAATGTTTTTTATAAAGTAATTTTGTTGATGACCAATAACAAGATGTGAAATTTCCGAGTTCCATGTTAATTGAATATTAAAATGCCTAGTTTTTCATTATCATGAGGAATTATTTTATAAATAGAGTAGAAATGTAGTACGTGTTAATTTTATGATCTTCAAAAGCCAAGGTTTTCTGATCAGCTACTCTGTCTTGTCATATGGGAAGAAGTAAGTGCAATTTTCAAAGGTGAGGGTGGTATTAAATACTTTGTTTGTTTGTTTGTTTGTTTTATCTTCTGTACGATTTAGAAATTCGTTTGTAGGACTGTGCAAAATTTCTGCATGGTTAAGACATCAGTTAAATAATTATGTTTGTTTACTAACTATCGGTTTTACATCATCGAAGAACTATCGAAAAAAACTTAATAAAGTTTTTTTTTTGAATCGTAGAACTGTTTTCTTAATTGCACAATCATTTTTTTAAATCGTTCAAACGATTAGTATATATTTGTAACTTTGCCAATTATGTTCATAGAATATTGTTTAGTTAAATTAAGGACAGATGATACAAACAAACTTTTGTCAAAAATATGAAAATAACAACTTGAGTTAGGTTTTTATGAGTAAAATAAATTACTTTCATCGTGTAGTTTTTATTTTTTATTCAAATTTTCACAAAAATGGGATTTGAAGTGAAAAATATTTGTATAGATAAATAAGGATGGTTTCAGAGAGGCAGAATTGTGAACATCACAGAAGGTTTACAAATTCTTTATATTCTAGAAATTTTTCATTTGCATAATTTTCAATGAAATTACGCCAAAAAATATACTAGTATACTAATCCGGGCATCCATTTTTTTTTGTTTGTATCATCTGTATTCAATCCCTAATAGCAACAGATTCAATGAAATTGAATACATTAAAGATATGTTAGTGTTGAATACTCGGTTTATCTAGACATAATTTCTATTTATTACTATTAGCATGTAAGGATGGAATATGTCCCTATATATGACCTTGAATTTTCGTAAGTGTTATTTCCCTTTATCTAAATTAATTCAAAAAACTAATTGTAAAAAATTTCTCTGGTAATTTTTTTTTTTTGATAGTCATTCTATTTCTATTGTTTTAATGCATCTTTCCTAAACAGCAATTAATGATATTCTTATTATTTGAATTTCTATTAAATTAAAAACGTACTGCTTAGTTAATGAATCTTTTGAAACTTTCTCCTAGGCAAACCTTTTTGACTATGAAATGCTTTAATATAATGTCAGAGTATTATGTACTTGATGGACATTTAAGGGTAGAGAATTTGGTCCTATTAGGGATTGAAATCCTTAAAAAATAAATTGATTAAAAGAATCGTACAAACATGCCATCTTAAACTGTCTTAACCCACTTTCATGCTATTAAAAATAGATTTATGAGTGAATATCTCGCAAAACACTGTCCTTTTACAATAAACATATATAGTACTTAATTCTGATAATTTTGCATCCCCTCCTCCACTACTCACACTAGATTGTGAGCCGATATTACCCATCATGCATCGTGCCAGGTACGACGATTGGGTCAGAAAAAGTAGTCTCGTTTTCCCCAGACTCTCGCTCTCGAGACTTTGCCCGAGCGAGAGTCTGGTCTGATTCCTATTTAATTTTTGTAACCAGTAGAGGTCGCTAAACCGGCTAACAAGATGGCGATTCCAATGAAAATACATATGAGAATTTACTTTTTAAACAAAGATATGTGCGTTTTTTGTTCCTTGTAAAGCAGACAGAGGTATTTTATTATAAAACCAGGTAAAAGTAAAGGCGCAGCCTACTTTTTAAAGAATACAGATCTTAATTCGAAGAGAATGCGTCAGCCAATGAAAATCCATACCGATTTCTCGGTAAGCCTCGATTTGAAATTACAAAAATTAAATAGGAATCAGACCAGACTCTCGCTCGGGCAAAGTCTCGAGAGCGAGAGTCTGGGGAAAACGAGACTACAGAAAAAGTCACTCGGAGCACCTCGGGTGGCTCGTACCTCGCACACTAAGTTTGAATGGAACGTAGCGGAGTCCGCTGAGGATTGCCGATTGGGAAAAAGTTGATCGGTTCAAGTGACTTCAAAATGGTGACCTAGTTTAGAGAAAGCAAATTCAGTTGGCCAAAGGGGGTGGGTACAAAGATGTTCAGATTGCATTGGCGGATCCAGAGGGGGGTTCCGGGGGTTGGAACCCCCCCCTTTATTTTTTGCCAAGTGGAGAGATAGAGAGAGAGAAAGAAGGGGAATAAAACGTTTCCCGAGAATAAATATTTGTACGTCTAACTTAAATATGTATTTAATATATAGATTCTCACACTTCTCTAGTTTTTCCATTCACCTTCTCTATTACTTTTTGTGAGTGAATGGTAGAAAATATTCTACTTATTTTTATCTATATCTAAGATATGATATGTAACATGTAACATGAAATTTGATATTAGATTCCCGCGATCTTAATTTGGCTGTATTGGCTATATACAAGTATGTGCCGTTTTTTTTTAATTAAATCTTTTGAAGGAACTAGAATTTAATTCATTGTTTTATACCCACCCCAAAAAGGATTAATTTTTAAATTCTTAGAGAAAATTCATTGTACTCTTCGGAAATGTTGCAAATCCATTCAATTGTAAGGATTCGGTAGTTTTTTAAATGTGTTACTTTTTTATACGGACTGGGGGTACCTTTTCAAAAAAAAAGACGTAGAACAAACTTAAGATATTATTTTCCACAATCATATTTTACCATACATGTGTGTGTGAATCTTTGCTTGAAAGTTTTTAGGGGGGGGGGGGGGTAGAGGGACACAACCCTGGAACCCCCCCTTTCAAAAATTGCTGGATCCGCCCCTGGATTGGAGACACAATAAAAAAGGTCTTCAGACGTCATTATTGAGAGGGGAACAAGTATACTTTGTAGTAATTTATTTTCTATGTAGTATTTTATATGTCGTGTCCTCTTCGGCTCCCTAGCCCGCGTGGATAGGTTTGTTCTAAGATTCTCAACAACACAGCTACAGGCCTACTACACCAAGGGATGTCACACTTTGCAAATTTAATGATTACCTTCGTTACTAAAAAATAGATTAATTTGTCAGAATGTTTCTTTATTTCATTTTTGGTTCAAAACCAATAAAAGAAAAAAAAAAAGGTAGATATAATATATAAGCTGGAGCGAAGTGTATACTGTCAGTCGCGAATTCAGGATTTTTATTCCGTTGAGGGCTAACAACCCTTGAAACCCCTCCCCAAAAAATCCAAACCAGAGAGAGCATTTATATGATAAGTGTCTCAAATGAATATATAATGTTACTTTATATATTACACTGGCGTCGGAAGCAAATTGAAAGTGGGGAGGGGGGGGGTAAGTGTAAGAAAATTTTTTTCCAGTCCTACAAAAAAAAATCTCTTCTATCACATATCTGAATAAGTGAATATCATTTTAAAATGTTGATTTTTAGGTGTTTAATTATAGTACATGTGTAGGCTAGTCCAGTAAAAAAAAAATCCTTTTCCCAACTTTAACTTATTTTGTTCTGTGAAGAAGTGGGCGAGGAGCAATATTCCAACACTTCTTAATCTTCATTTGAATAACTCCTCCCGGGATACAAACTTAATAATGGGGGACCGCGTATGCGTCACGACAAAGCCACCCACTTTGATCCACCGGTGTATGTTTGCGAGATCGTACGAGATCTCATGGGTGGTCTAAACTGGTCTCCGTAAAACTCTGTTATTTTTTTATTAAAAAAAAAAAAAAATCAAAACATAACGAAAGAGGGAATTCCATCAATATTTCGACTTAATTGTTTGATGTAAGATTGCATTCTTTTTGCTTAGCAATTAAATCTGGAAATAAAACATAAATGTTGATTATCCGTTCTTGTGGCCTTTGCGTTAATTATGTCTCTCTCTCCAGAATGAGAGAACCAGTTTATTAATTTTCAGAACAGTGGAATGTCGGAGCTGAAAGAAGCATTTGTTTTGTTATTTCAAGGGAAACAAATGGTAAAAGAGGCTATCTGGGATAGAATGTAGCTACTTTGGACGCGGATAAATACATATTTCAACATATGAAAGGGAAAAGTAACTGTGATTTTGGTGGACAACAAGACGTAAACATGGACGATCGTCACGATCGGGAAAGTGTGTATTCTTCAAATTATTCACAGTCTTCGATCCCCGTGACTCCCCCAGGGCTAGAGGCCATTTATAATGCTTGTCGGCGCACCTACCCCGACCAACCGAACCCTCTTCAAGTCACAGCACTCGTTAAATACTGGTAAATATTGTTATATTGAAATAAATATTGTTTGAATGGAGTGTCATTGAATCAAAATGGCTGTACATCTGTGTTTATATCGTTACAGGGATAATGTGATTGCACATCTTCATATATCATAAATATAAAATCCATAGACAAGTATAGAAATTTTAAGTTATCACTGAACATTCCATGTCTATTAGTATTTTTATGTTATATATGATAAGAACAGACGATTTTATGCTTTTGGCATACAGAGTTTAAAAATACAGTGCTTTACAAATTCATTTTTCTTATTTGCTAATGTATAATTCATTTTAATCTTTCTATGTACCACAGATTTTGAGTCTGGTTACTATGCAGCATCTGTCGCAGTATAAAAATAACCAATCCCCCCCCCTCCTCCTCCTCCTCCTCCTCCAAGAAGTTCTATAAATTACTTAATTTAATTTAGACATCAAAATCTTACATATCAAATTAATACTTTTACCTTGAGTTGGAAGAGGGCACACAAACATTCTTTTAATGATGGACTCACCAAATAATTGTAGACTAATTTTATATCTGCTTGAGAAATATGCATGTGACTGCTAGTGGTTTCTGGTATTAGAAAAAAATATGCTGCAGAACAGCAAATTCTAAATTAGAATTCTGAATAAAGAAATACTTTATTCTTCAACAAGAAAATATTAGAAAGTGACAATCATGAAGAAGACAATAAACTAAACAAAAGTCAGAGATTATGTCAAGCGTTAATGTTTGATACACAATTCCCCCTCCGTCGGAAAAAAAAATTATGTCTTCAATGGACACGTTGGATAGTGATGAAATTAAGAGAAATCAATTTTTATCAAATTTGAAAATAAGAAATTGTTCAAAAAAAAAGTTTTTTAAAAATTGCATTGTAATAAATTAAGAAAGTTTGTTAACAGGATTAATGATTACATAAAGAAAAACTTTTGAAGTTATTCAATTCTTTAAAGTATCTTAGTTTTATTTTCCTGTTTCAATTTTTTAATTTTGTGTTTAATTAAATTATTCAAGTTTCAACTAATCTGTTAAAATAAAATAGGCAGAATTGTCCTGATAAGGCACAGTCTAGTAATTAATTAATGTTAATGTTAAATATTAAAGGTTTTAAACTTCATTATTGCCCACTGTGATAATTTTTGGCATTCATCAACTTGTCATTTGGTTCAGATTTGTGATTTTGATCAATGTCGACATTAAATATAATGACCAGGATGTGCACATTGTATGGAAGGTTACAAATAACACATTCTGTAAGCTAACTGTATGAACAAAGGGAATTCAGGTGCAGAGACCTCTCATTGAAATATGAAACATGACCAAAAAATATATACATCAATTTCATCATGTAGGTTTTATCCATACACTGTTCCCTCAAAAGTATATGAAAAAAAGCTTGATTTGTAATGTATTTATGATGAATTTCTGTGAACTATATGATAAATATCAAATACTCACAATACTGTACAAATTAAGAATTTAAATGTAATAACTAATATTCAGATCAAAATATAAATGTACATGATGTATGCAAAGAATGTTTTGGGATAATAAAAAAAAAACCCACTTATCCATCAGTTTGGATTGAAATTTCTGCTTCAATTTCACCAAAGAGAAAATTTTGATTTAAATGGCTATATTTTAGCAATGGAAAATAAAAATGTTTTATACATGAATTTCATTTACATTGAAGTTATGGCCAAGGTTAAAGTTTTATCACATGTCACAGAAATCTCCAAGGTCAAGGCCATAATCGGTGATGATATACATGTTAAACGTTGTTAAAATCAACATATCTTGTGTAATTTTGTTCTAAATTCTAAAATTGTTTTTTAGACATTTAATTTTAGAAATTTTTATTAATGAAATTTTTAAAGATTTTGCCATCATTTAGATATTGTGAAGTTCAAAAGGTCACACATTTGTTTCTCTTGTATCCAATGCAAGGTCTTCTCAGTTGATTCAATATGTGAAGTAGTGTTTGAATTCTCCATTCAAAAGTTATGGCCAAGGTTAAAGTTTTATCACAAGTACAAAATCTCACAGTCAATGTAATAGGTTTCTGAAGCAGTTTTTCCAATTAATATTTTTTCGGTCTTGCCACAAAGAATCTCTCTATTTGAAATTTTGAATGTTTATGTTTTCGTGTGACCATTCAAAGGATTTCCCGCACTTGGAAAATACAAAGTTAAGCGTTTTTTCATGCTAAAAGTGGGTCTAATTCAAGGTCAAGTGCGATATTGAGGTCAAATTTGTGCTATTTATGCAGAAAGGTAATGTCACAAGGAATACACATTGTAAATATAGAATGTATAGCTACACTTAATCAAAAGTTTTTCCAAGGTTAAAGTTTTTTTGTCGTTGAAGCTGCCTTGAAAAATGCTGACAGATCAGACCCAAATACTATATAAAATTAAAACAATTGATTTCAGAAAGCGGGGGACACTATGAATATTCTAAATGTAATAACTAATATTCAGATCAAAATATAAATGTACTTGATGTATGCAAAGAATGTTTTGGGATAATTAAAAAAAAACCACTTATCTGATCAGTTTGGATTGAAATTTCTGCTTCAATTTCACCAAACAAGAAAATATGATTTAAATGGCTATATTTTAGCAATGGAAAGTAAAAATGTTTTATACATGAATTTCATTTACATTGAAGTTAATGGCAAGCATCCCTTGAACATGAATGAATGGTGCATATCATTATGTTATAATACAAATTGTTGTTCATTAATTGTTATGCACAGGAAATCTTCATAGTGTAGGCCTGATTTTTATGAATGTTTAATAATTTGATATGTCATTGACGTCACAATGGAGTTGTTTGTAATTGAATACTTTTAATTATCAGAAATGAAATGAAGCACTTAGATCCATGGAGAACTACTGTTCCATGTGCTAGCTGGAGATCTTAATAAACGTGACGTAAAAAAAAATTTTTTTTAGCTCACCTGAACTTAAGGCTAAAGTGAGCTTTTCTGATAACCCGGTGTATGTCCATCCATCTGTTCCTCTGTAAAGTTTTTACATTTTCAACTTCTTCTCAGTGAGACATGGAGAACGGTCCTTCGGATGAGACCATATAAACCGGTCTCGTGTCGCAGTAGGTGCTTGCACAAAAAATACCCCTCCCTGCTCAATGGCCCTGAGTGCCAACTACAGTAAAACTCAGCTATAACAAAGTCAATGGGACCTGTGAAATTACTTCGCAGTATCTGTAATTTGTTATATCTGTATAAGAAATTCATAAAATTAATGTAGTTGGGGATCAAAAAAATCTTTGCTATATCTGTGAATTCGCAATATCTGTGTTTGTATTAATAGAGTTTTACTGTATAGGACAAAATTTGTAGCTCTCTAATGGCAAGTGATGGCATCTGTTTATGAGTGAAAATTTTAGAGAGGGACATTAAAAAATATACAATCAATCAATCTTCTCAAGAACCACAGGGACAATTTTAGCCAAAATGAAGGGCCAAGTCTCCTTACGAGGGGAGATAATCATGAATAGACAAAAATAGGGTAGGGTAATTAAAAAATCTTCTCAAGAACCACTGAATCAAAAAAGCAGAATCTCATGTGGACGCATCTTGGGGGAGTGTAGATTCTAAACCGTTCAAATCATGACCCCCGGGCTAGGGCCGGGCCACAAAAGGGAATCCAAGTATATAGGAAAAAACTTTTTAAAAATTCTTCTCAAGAACCACTAAGCAAGAAAAGATGAAACCTTATGTGGAAGCATCTTGGGATAGTGTAGATTCTAAATTGTTCAAATCATGACCCCAGTAGGGATAGGGTGGGGTCACAATGGGTAGTACAAGAGGGGAAAATCTGGTGAAGAATTAGCATGGTCAAAGTTACTCATGTGAGTGATGTGGCCCATGGACCTCTTGCTTGAACATAAACAAATTGTCTAACTGAAAAAATAGACTTGATTTATAATGATTATAAACATAAAATATTTTTTCCTAAAAGATGCTGGAGCTGTATGAATTCTTGAGTAAACTTTTTCATGCTATTTTAAGGTACCAAATGACCTGTGTGACAAACATTTAAATTTACAATTGAGATATTTTGAGGCACATAATATTTTTTTTTCTTGTTTATTGAATGCTTATTGGTCACTTATAGACCACCCTAAAGAAAGGTATATATTGTATTAGCACATAGACCTGCTCTGATAGACAAGACCATTCAATTAAGTGCATTTTAAATCATTAACTAGTGACAGAAATATATTCTGATTCTTAAGCTTCATCAAATAAACTAAACTCTATGCATCTTAAACTTAAACAACGTTTTTCCTGAAGTATACCAAGTATTTATCAAATTTTTGCATTGCACGTGCCCACACTTGCATGCATATGCGGAATGACCATATCATTGTATCTACACTACTAATTTATTTTAATGTACTTAATATCAAGGCATTTGATCAAAAAGTATTCGAAAATACGCTAAATCAAGTGCATTTGTAATTATACTCATTGCACGTGCACGCACGTGCATGCATGTGCATGATGACCATACCTTCTTGTAGGGGTCCATTAAGACTACAGTGTATCTATGTTCTAAATCCCATTCTGTTGGCTGAAAACCAAGGGAGTTATAGCCATTTAAAGTTTTAGCCAATCAGGTTGCAGCGCACGTGCATGTCGTGATTTCATGAAAATTATTTTATATCATATCGTAGGATATCTTAATGCTTATGTTTTAAATTTCAAAGTATTTCGTCAAAAAACGAATAAGATATTGAGATTTTTGTTTCACCAACCATTTTCATGACAATCTTCTATACTTATATTCTTATAGTCCGATTTCAACACATTGCATCAAAAAATAGAAAAGTTACGGCTATTGCAATGCGCGCTCTTGCATGCGCGCAAAATGACCTTGAAAATCTACATAACATGTCTACTTACCCTAAAAAGGTTTTTCCTACATCAGATGAACAGTTTACAAGATCATTCACGGACAAATAAGTACCCAGGAAGAAGAAAAATAATAATAAGAAACAGAGTAAAAACAATATGTTCCCCAACTTCGTTTGGGGAACATAATTATAGACAGAAATATATTCTGATCTTTATGGAAAAGGTTACTGTTAACGTCATATTGGAGGATGAAGTTTGTTATGATGGCCGGGGTGTACGTGCCAGAGTTGACGTAACCTTCCTCCACAAATATCACCATACCATTTTCTACAATCTTCTATTTGATTTTCCAAAATATTTATTAATTATAAATACAACATGGTAATAATTTAATTATCTTATTATTGTACTTGAAGGTTGTGCTTTTCGTTTATTGGTGAAAGGTTTATGCTCTCAAGTTTCCTGTTTTTGCAGAATTTAGTCTAGATTTAATGCTGTCAAGGTGCGTAGGCATAGGACAATGATGTGATCGGGATGCTCACTCCTCCATGGCACGTGATCCCATCTTCGATGTTTTACAGGCTTGCGTTTGCTTTGCTCCTTATTTATTTTGCTTATTACTTATTGTTAACTCCATATATTTCAATTAAAGTGGGGAAATTTTCATGTGGAATAAAATTTTTCTAGCTTACATAATAGCACACCAATTTTTGTAGTTTTCTTGAGTTTTACAGAATTGGTGAGTCTCTAAGACTACTAACTTTCAAAAAATTCAGAAAAACGCATTTTACTAGTTCCAAAGAGGGAGGTGCTTAGAAGACTTTGCAACAAATAGTTTTTTCATCTCTTAGTAAAGAAATGGTTTTGTATTTATGTAACAATTGGTGCTTGATAAGAAAGGCCCATATATTGTACAGAGGTGGTAGGGTTGGACCACAATGGAAAATAAATTTTACGTATTTGGAATATACATAGGAAAAAAATCTTTCAAAATTTCTCCAGATTTGTAGCATGATTAGTTTCATGGAAGCATCCTCAATAAGTTTGATTCCAGTTTGTTCAAATCAGAACATTCTCCCTCTCTCCTTCCCACCCCCTTTGGGGTAGGATGGGGCCATAATATGTGGTCAAATGATATAGGGTAGAATGCTGATGAAGAACAGCAGGACTGTAGTAACTTAGGTGAGCATTGTTGTCCATGAGCCTTTTGTTTTAGGATCTTGTTGTGGTTTTATTGGGGGTAAGTTAAAGGCAACTAGGTTGTAAATGAACTTAAATGTTAATTTTTAGTACTCGGTACATGTATTTATGTTTTTAAAAAAATAAAATTGAATTAAACGAACTTGCAATTCTTTTGTGATATTACAGCTAGTGTACTAAATTGAGTGTAATGAATGGGTGTTTTTAAATAGCTTAAAAAAAAAAAAAATGTCTTCAAAAATGCACTGTATATAGAATATTTGAAATGCAGGTTGTCAGTCTATCACTGTCTATGTAACATAACTTTTTATTTATTGTTTCTAACAGAAATTTTGTTTCACATAAACTGATGTACAAGTATTACATATAATTGATACACTTGATTATTCCAACTATAAGCAGGCACAGATTTTTTTTTATGTGAAGTCCTTTCAACAATGCTTCTTTCCTATCCTAGACAAGTGTACTTATCGGTCGATACTTGTAGTGCTGTAACACTTCATAAAAGGGACCTTAGTTTTTCCTTCCACCTCCAGGAGTAAGGAGGGGGTAATAAACTGTTGTTATTAATACCCCAAAAATTAATCACATTCCTCTGAATAGCAGGTCTGACAAGTGCTTCCATCTCATAAAGTGTTTTAAACATGTCCATTTTGAAGTCGATTTAGTCGATTATGAGAATAAATCTCTGGGAGATAATACCATGTCTATAATGGAGAGGAGTAGACTAGACCGGAGATACCCGGTCAATGTGCAGTGACGACCACCACGGGGTTTGTTTTCTCACCTGAGGGAGGTGTCTCGATGGGGGCCTTATTGATCTACCTGGATCGCTGTGTAAACGTTCAGGTATTCCCGCGTTTACCTATGTATGAATGTTATCGAGGCGATCACCACTGCTAAGTAGCTGTAGGGGGTCTGTAATCACTGGTAGGTGTTGGCCACTTGGGAGATGGTGTATTGAAAATGTTGACATTTAAATTTTAGGTGGGGGTGACCTACTTTCAATGTTGACGTTAGGGGAAATATTTTTCATTAATGAACAAGAAAGCAGACGCACAGCAAGTTGCTGTTAGACTGGATCTATATTTTAATGCATTTAATCTCATATCTTCATTTTGAGTGAATTTTTTGATCGGAAAAATTCAATATGAAACTGCCATATCTAGTCGCAAGGTAGGGTGTATTTTTCTTGAAGCTTTGGTTGGTGAATTGATTTCCTATAGGGTGTTTTCACCATTATTGTTGTATACTTGTATTGATCTGAAAATATTTTATAAAACTTTTACAAATAAACTAGTAATTTACATACTAAAAATATTGTTAATATTGGTTTGATATCGTATGATGTTAATATTCAATTTTATGTGTTAGAAGTATTTCCTTCTTTCATTGTTTTAAGTCGTAAGACCATAATTGTAAATTTAAGATATGAATTTTAGGGAATCATGTTATAAATTGTCTTACAGGTTTATTTATTTATTTTTTATATTTTACTGAAAAGCACTTATTAAAGAACAAAGTACGTTATTGGCTATATGCGGCCGAGAAATTTTACTATTTTTAAACTACCATTATTTATGCAAGTCCCTTATGTTTCGTTTACAATAAGATCAAAGCTATAGTCAACTTATATAAAAATGACGTAATATGTTACAGTGACGTCATAATACCACACCAAACAGCGGTTGCTCAGTGAAATCCGTTCATTTTTCATGAAAAATCAGTAAATGTTGATAAAATTGAATATGTTCCCAAGCATTAACCACTTTTATTTTTTGTGTATAAAATAATTGGTTAAAAATCTCCGTCCAGTATTAAATTTGTGTCGGTTAATGAGTGGGAACAGTATTCATTTTTTATAAATAGTAAGTCCAGAAATGAAAATTATGCAACATTAGCATTCATTATTTTACGCTGATTTTACACAGTATTTGCGTAGGAAACGAATAATATTACAGCTGTTTGAACATGTGAACACAAACAGAGATAAAATCCACATATGTTTATAATTATCTTTCAAGTTTATAAAATCTATTTAAATTAAGAATGAACCATTCTAGTGTCGGGAATTTCATTGATTGCATGGTTCAGAATGTACGTATATAGCGTTATAATCCTTCCTCAATATATGTGCATTTGATGGTGACCTGATAAAGGATAAATCATACATATATATGTATTTTACATAATCTTTTAAGTTATGCTGTTTTAATTCAAAAGTAGTAAGACTTTACAAGCAATAACCAGCTTCATGTACTAGTACGTGGTGGTAGTCCTGATGGGTTTTTTTTTTTGGGGGAGGGGGGGGGGGGTCATACCGTAATGTGTCTTGAATCGTTCCGCGTTTCCGAATTTGCGAACCTTATTTACCACTGTACTTTGCACAATTCATACTTGAGAATACCCAACAGTCATTAATTACAACTAATACAAACAAAAAATAAACAAGATAAATATGTCAACTTAATCAACAATCAATTCACGATATTATCCATGAACTTGCTATCCTAACCGAGTAATTGTGCCCTTTAATAAGCTCATATGACAAATTTTTTTTTCGATGTCGAAGGTTTGTTTGATCTAAGAAACAGGACATATTATAGAACGGCAATTAAAAGCTACAAAAAACTTTATTATCATTATAACGAAACATTATGAATAGAACTTATTTACAGTGGCATTGCTGGCCGGGACATATGTAGCGGTAATGATTTGTAGTCGGCAATAGTCTTATTGAAAAAAAAATATAGCGGAAAGTTGAAATTTTCTTTATGTAGCGGTAGTTTTGTTGACAATATGAGCACTGTGCACACAAGTTTATCTAATTCATGTCAGATATTCTGTAATATCGGTTTTGTTCAAATGCCTAGAGTGTTAAATATACCAGCGATCAACTTTATACATGTATTTTATACGTTTACCTCAGACCCGCCTCATTATAATGCTTGAATCTTGAGGGGGCTCGGAGTGCCCCCCCCCTTTCCGCTTGCATTTTCAGCATTATAAAGTATCTTTCCAAAAAATAAAAAAATCACATTGGAAAACACCCCACCCCCTTGTGAAATACGGATTCCTTGTAACAAGGTAAAAAAGTCATGAATCTGAGGAAAATTGAATACGGAAAGTCCCTTGTCAAAACCACCCCCTTTCCCACAAAATGAGATTTCCTCTAGGCTATTCCTTGAGGTAAATATTTGAGGAATACATCAGGCACGTAGCAACGGGCGGGGGGGGGGTGATATAAGGAAAATGTAGTATTGTAGGTAAAAGAAATTGGTACTGAAGGAAATCTGCATTGAAAAAATTGGCTTATACACCCCCTACCCCCCCCCCCCATTCCACCCCGGAAGTAGGATTTTCGGCTTTGGGCAACTTTAATTTTTTTTTCTTTTTTCTTTTGGTAAATTTTTTCAGGTAAGTAATTTTTTTTTCTCTGGCTCCCCCCCCCCCCCATATTCCAAAAACGATGCTAGTGGCTGTACATGGATAGTTTACAAGAAAAAGACTCGACAACGGAAGTTTGAAACGATTTATTACAAAAGAAGAAAAAATTCTGACAATGATTGATAAAAAAATTCGACCTTATTGAAGCGGAGGGTGTCTGAAACTGATCTAGGTAACTCGTGGAAAGAGAAAGGAGGGGATGTTCTATATACGAAGCAAGTGTCTGTGGGAAATGCCCTAATTACCAGAATTAAATTCTTTGATTCATCATTTGAATTTTAAAAAGATATATAAAATATCTTAATTTTTAAGATATGATTAAGTATTAAATAAACGCATAAAGTTTTTACACGTACACGTAAGCAGTATTCGAGTAACTAAAGCTCTCTAAGGATTTAATATCCCCATTTCTAAGATTATTTTTCGTCTTTGCACACAAATAGAAAAGCACAGTGACAGTGTCAGTTTGACAACAATTCATTTCCCATAGTTTCCACCGGGCTTTATTTTTCTAATATCTAGGAAAAAATTGCTTCTGCCCTTTAAATATACCGAATACCGTAAAAACCATGTACAGTCGCAAAAGTTGGGTTTTGTGTCCATTTTTTATTTCGAAGGTTAAAAAAGGAATAGACACGAAACCAGTGTTTTTATATTATGTAGATATTTATTTATCATGCGTTTCTAAAGGAGTGTCCTCAGGTTCGAAACATTTGAGCATTGTGCAGTGCGCTGCCTGTGTAATACAGCTGCCATTTTTCAATAAGACAGATTTCACTTGCGTGTTAAACGTTGGATGGGGGGGGGGGTGATCGTAATGCAACCAATAAGGAAGGTCATGAGGAATGGGTTTTGGATATAAAAATCCATACTACCTTGTAAATCAATAGCTAGTCTCGGAAAAAAAAAAGAAGGGGGGGCTGTACCAAGGGCCTGCTAACAATACTAGTATACTGTGTTCCATTAATTGCCTGAAAGTTTTATTTCATGCAAATAATTTACGTGTGTGCAAGATTGACTTTCCAGCATCGTGTGCATAGTATTAATTTGTTTTTGAAAAAAAATTAAAAAGTACATGTAATAAAGCTTTTCTATGAAATAGAATTACATGTACATGTACCTTGATGATTTTTTTTATTATCACAGCTTGATTGTGAAAAAACAAATCAACAACAAAATATAAGAATATTCGACAAGGCTTGTTATTAGTTTTTAAAAGAAACTTAGGTTTGAAACATAAAGTGCTTTTATGTCTAATCAAGAGATTAGCACACACCCTAAACCGTGCTACTACACCACTTGAACGGTACGGTTCGGTACGCTTTGTGCACGAAACGGTACGCTTTGTGAACGGAACGGTTCGTTTTGAGAACGGTGCGGTACGCTTTGTGCACGAAACGGTTCGCTTTGTGCACGGAACGGTACGCTTTGTGCACGGAACGGTTCACTTTGTGCACGGAACGGTACGCTTTGTGGACGGTACGTTTCGTTTCTTGCACGGAACGGTTCATTTTGTGAACGGTATGCTTTGAGAAACGGTATGCAAATGAAGTGGGCGGAGCCTGCTAGCTTTAATTCTTGATTGGCTGCTAAAAATTTATTCATTTTAAATGACTTCTGAAGTACTTAATGCACGTATATAATTATATTTCAGCTATTAACAAATTAATTTCTCCGTTTCAATTTAAACATTTTACACTACAGCGGTGATGGAAGAAAAATGAAAAAAAAAATGAAAGGAAGAAAAAACATCATCCCACCAATGTCTTTGGCATTATGTATAGATATGTATTAATATATATAGAACTCGTAAATATTTCCGTACTTAATTTTTACGTATGCTGAACCTTCATTTTAAAAAGGAAAAAAAATAAATGAAATATTTTTTTACTTTAAAATAAAGTTGTAACATAATTAAAAGAGTTTAAAATATACCGGGTATATACTTGTTCTATACATATAACGCTATGCACATATATAAATTATTATTAATTGATTGATCTATAGAAATAAATATGACTATTCCTGCATCATTTTTATTCCTAGTAATTAGATATGTAAATTGTTTTTTTTTTTAATTGTAGCTATATCGCTTAAACGTTTGCTTCAGAAGAGAAATATCAGTAAACAAAATAAATACAAAAATCAGCAGCGGACACACGAAATTAATACAATAATTTCCGCGCGCTTTCTCGTAACAAAAAAAAAACATTCTTTTCACAGACAATTATTTAAGTTTTCAATAATCCTTTCAGTGTATTAAGTAATTATCTTTAGAAGTTTTTCTTTATTTTATTATGTTATTCTATTCTTGTAAAGTCTGTAAATACAATGTCGTCAGAGACAGAGAGAGAGGGGGGGGGGGGGATAGAGAGAGATGCAAACCCTTAATACATTATCTGTAAAAAAAAAATAACTTGTATTTATTCTCATACTTCGTTTTAATTACATCGCCAAAGTCACAATTAAGTCTGTTTACGCATTACGCAGGAAGAATTTCTCCTGTGATTTGAAACATTCTTATGGTCAGTTCATAGTTCACACCTGTCTAAAAAAATATAGGGTCACAGCCGGAGAGACGGGGGGGGGGGGGGGGGGGGGGCGTGTGTTTAACACACCTTTCAAATTATTTAGTTCTGACCACATCAAATGTATTTAATCAATCAACAGACATCCAGCAAACTCATCTTCCAGGTTTAACCACAACACTGATTACAAATTTACTTCCTAAAATATCCCTTTTCAGACAAAAATAAATAAGCATGTATCCCTGAATCATAATTTTCTTTTTTTACAAAAGCACAATTTAAAGCCAGATAAATTCGCATAAGTATCGCTTTAGGGGAGGGGGTAACAAACATAATATGGCTTGAAAGAGGATTGATATATATTTTTTAAATTTCATTTTATTTGGTAAATTATCTTTTTTCAGACACTAATAAAAATGTTTCCTGTAGATTATGATTTTTTTTTTACAACAACGTACCATTTTGCAGACTTCTAAAGAACTTTTAACCAGCTAATTCGTATTGCTTTCTAGAAAGGGGATGGGGGTACAGTGTAACAAACCTTATAATAT
The DNA here is from genome assembly GCF_032062105.1 of Saccostrea cuccullata. Lineage (NCBI taxonomy): Eukaryota > Metazoa > Mollusca > Bivalvia > Ostreida > Ostreidae > Saccostrea > Saccostrea cuccullata. The sequence continues at coordinate 643,580 of NW_026939726.1, read as the reverse complement.
CTTCATTTTTTCGCAAACTTTTTTTTCATTTTTCATAAGATGTATTTCAGAATGAAGTTATATTTATACTGCAGTTTGCAGATTTTATTTGCAAGAAATTCGGCTAGCGATTTTTGTATGCAGCGTGAGAGTTGATCACAGTTTTATTAGCAAGATTGTCATCTCTGTCTGTTCAGTAGAAATCTTCATGTTTACCGCATGTAATATTTTAATCCATATTTTACATGATTACAGATTTTCAGTGCAAGTATAACTGCACCAATGATTCGCCTATAGTAAGAATCTTAACAGAATTAATGTGAGAGTCTAATACGGATCTTTTTTAAATTTGACAGTTTATATATGTTTTAAAATTCTTACAAAATAATTCATTAGTAAAATCACGCATCTGATATGGATATTCACATGTAGGTATGTAACGGTGTATTTAATAAGATATTTGAGGTGGCTCGAACTCCTGGAAAGAATTAAAATCATGGGTAGTTGTTTTGTGTCCTATGCAGGCAGTCGGATGATTTGCTATACATTATATATTTATGTAAAATACTGTCATTCCTACCCCAACCTCTGCCATGGCACAAATGATAAAATGTAAACTTAATTGCAAATAAATTCTTAAAATATCTTTGATTTCTATTTTACAGACAATCGCACGTCGTTTTAATACATAGAGGAGCTTTGTATGACGCAAGAGAGACATGTACGTTATTGACGTCGTCTAGCAAAATGAACGTCGGAACTGACGTTACAACCGCTTAAACACCACTTTTAATCATCATTTGCGATGTGTTAACACGTTATTAGATATAAACAAGTTATATATTGTTAGAAAGATAAAGTTCTCAACTTTTGAGTGCGATAAACCTCAATTTAGTTAAAGGTTCGGCGAAAATCAACCAATAACGTACTTTGTTCTTTACATGTGCCTCAAAATTTCAAGAGTTTCAAATGACAAGCTCAAATGTTCTTCAATATTTTAATAATAATACAGATATTTGGTCATTTCTTGGACCATTTGCTTGGAAAGAAAAGTATATTGAAGTTTTTTCGTTTTGGAAAAACAATATTTTTTAATTTGTACATTAAATTAGGATAGCAAAAGATATATAAACTGTACCTTAATTAAGAATTATATACAAAAGATGTATTCCTACCATTAAAAGCACAAGGTGTTGATATCTTTTCGATTAGAATAGCAAAGGATTTTGAAAATTATAATTATTCAGTCTCTTAGATTAGGAAAGGCTGGATGATTTTGATCTTAAGCAAAAGGTCAATAATTTCTCTTTTTTTAGATAAGCAAAGGATGGTAAAATTTGATTATAAACATTTTAAAGTAGAAAATAAAGTATAATTGTCTGTTCTACAAGAATAGGATGATATTTTTATTATTTTCTTACCAAAAAATATTAACATTAAGATGTCCTATGAAGTAGCCAATGTTCCAAGTATGACTAATTTGATTGTTTGTATTTATAGGTTGGGTGGACCGGACCCCCTTGATTACATTTCAATGTACGCCAACCCCGGGGACGAGAACCGAGGGATTCCTCCCCACTGGCACTACATTAGCTACGGTCTTTCAGATCTCCATGGTGATGGACGCGTCCATGAGTAAGTACAGTGTATGTTTTTATATTGTTCGTGATCAATATGATACTGAACTTACAAGGCTGTGATTATCAATTTAAGTAAAAAAAAAATTGTAATGGAGTAATAGTTGTGTTACATGTGTTTGTACAGGTACATTTAACTTTGACATAATTATTCAATGATACACTTAGCCTTAAAATAACACAATGTGGATTAACTTTGGTTTATTTGCTATTTTAGCCATAACTTCAGGTGCAATACAAACGAAGGTCCAAGTGGATATGGATTTGAATTGACTTTTAGATTGAAGAGGGACAGTGGGGAGACCAATCCCCCTACCTGGCCTGCTACCCTCATGCAGGCCCTGGCCAGATATGTTTTCCAAACAGGTAAATATCCCTCCCACCCAAAATGGATCCATATACCAGTAGTTGGATGATTTATTTTTTTCATATTATGCAAGTCCTTGAAATCTGAAGGTTTTCATCAGTTTTTTACTGGCAGTCAAAAAGGTCTCTTTTTTCTGAGTTAATACATAATTTTGTAAACTTAAAGTCGCACTGACATTGAAAATCAACATTGATTGTATGTTTGTAAGTTGAAGATAAGAAGCGATTGGTTAAATCCTTGCTGAGTAAATTTTATTTTTGCATATGATTGAATTCTGTTCTCCCTTGACACAGAAAATATCCTGTACAGTGGGGACCACGTTCCCTGGCACATGTCTCTGGACGGCAGTGAGTCGCGGATCCAGCACATGCTGATGGCGGAGGACGCCCAGCTTCTACCTATCACCACACCATTTGGCATCGTCAACTTTGTCCAGATTATCGGCGTGTGCGAGGAGGAACTGAAGGCAGCCCAGCATTGGAATGGCCCCGGGGTCATCGAGTTAATCAGGTCTCAGAGCTGTGCTGGGGGCCCCTGGCTCATTACAGACATGAGGAGGGGGGAGACTATTTTTGAAATGGAACCACATCTACAGGTAATGTCATAAATGATTTTCTTTCTGAGTAAATGAGAAATGTAAGGAAACAAGATAGGTAATGAATAAAAATTGGCTTTCAATATAACCAAAATATATGATTTTATGAAAATAATCTTATAAGAATAAAATATTGGATAAAAATAATCACATTTTTTAATTATATGTGGAATCTATATTTCAGGATCAGGTTGAACAGGGCATTGAAACAGAAGGATCCAATCTGAGCGGGGTCAACAGTCGTTGTTCCTGGGAGGAACCTGGTGAGAACAGCGACGATTATTATAACGATGATATGAAGGACAACAGGACTCTGGATGAGCGCAGGAGTAGCAACGAAAACGACAGGCCCAGAATCTCCGATTTTGGTAAGATGATCTGAAAACTTTTTATGTATCATCAGAGTCATTAGTTAAATGACAGATATTGCTTTTATAAAGAAAATAAAATAAAATAGAAAGATAAAAAAATATTTTATATCATTATAATTGTTTTACAGAATCAGAACAAATTAAAGCAACACTTCAGAAGGGTTTGCAGTTTCCACGACGAGATTCTCGGGAATTTGAATATGATAAGTAAGTAAAAATAATTTAATTCTAAGAAAAGTTTCTGAATAAGTTCTTTTACAAATTTTCTTTATCCAGTCACTGTTAATTAGTGTTAGTATATTCTAGTTAATATTTACAGTTGAGAATACAATACTTTATTTTTAAACTTTTCTCCTCAGCTCTAGAAGGAAGCAGTCCTTTGACAGTATAGGAAGCAGTGATGGACCAACAGATTTACTCAGGACACGAACTCTCGACTTCGTTCATTTGAAATTCAACTTAGAAGCTGGATCTCTGCTGCCTCTGGCCCTCAAAGGGAGGCTTCGTCACGGGCGACACTTTACATTTATGAGTGCGCTGAATGACACGGCTATTACTGTTGTCTCTACCAGTGTGAATGGGTCCATAGCGGACGAGAATCACCCTTTTGCAGCCCATGGTCCTTGGTTACAGGTAAACAATGAAAGTTTAATATGCTCTAAGGGCTGATAATTTCTTTTCAATTATTTTTATGTAAATATTGTCTTATTAATAACAGAATTTAAAAAAAAAATTTTCAGTATGCTGAACTTTTTGAACAATGAAAATGTCATCATTTGGGACATTTTCATAAGTGTTTTAAATGCATTTGACTTGTATGAATCATATTGGATTATGACAATGTTAAAATTTAGGACAACATTGTTTATGTCAGTAGAACTGTTTTGACTTACCTCCCTTTGGCTCTTTTCCTAGGTGCTTCTGACTGATGATTTCATTGAGGAGATGATAGTAGACACAGAGGAATTGGCACATCCTGATGAGGTAATAGTCCATAAATGTCTTTGATTAGGATTATTTAGAAACAATGAAGTAGAGCTGTGTGTTTTGAGTATGTATTGTTAAGTAGCATTCATGAAGTTCAATTTCATTGAATGAGATATTTCTTCAAAGAAAATCTCATTAAAGCAATTTAGTCAGTTTGACTTTTATGGATATGTAATTGATTTAAAGAATAGAAATTGAAACAAAATAAATTTTTACTTCAGCAGTGCAAGTTGTTCATGTGTTTTGTGTCTGCATGAATTATATATCAGTGTCTTCATTGCATTGCTTGTCTACTTCAGATCATGTGCCCCAAGACGTACAGCTGGCCAGAGAGGAGGCTAATGATCACCATCCTACCAGATGAGGTGTGATGGGAAATCGTGCCCCAGGAAATAATAACCCGGGCAGTAGAGCTCCAGTCGTCCCTCATGTCTCCTGTTCATCTGAGATTACTTTATCACAACCTGTGTTCCTTAACTCAGTATTAACGTGGATCAGCAGTACATGTAGGGAACTGCAACACTGATAGAAAGTGTCCAGTCATGGTAAAACAGGCGGTGATCATTAGGGTGTACTGTCAGGATTCAGTTTCATACAAGTGTCGCAAGCCAAGAGGAATCATTGATCAGCGTTCCTAGTGTATATAGGATGTTATTGTGACTGTCAAATGGATGTTTTAATTGTGAAGGCTGTATAAATGGTGCTGAGTAGGGTGGAAGAACAGTGCATGTGATCATAGTGTGTGTATTGTCATTACTATTGCAGTAATTTGTGTTTTATGTACATGTACTAGTATATGGTACTAACTACTGCATCTAAAGCATTGTAAAGGTTGTGAATCCAAGGACTTCATTATTGAGAAATATTGCAAAGCTAGGTTAGATTTTTTTGACAAGCATACTATTTAGTATAGTGCTAGTTTCACAACAAAAATATGGGTAACCCCAAAAGTATGAATGTACATGTATCAGCATCTGGGCTTTTCTTCCAAGTCACTGCACACTTTGAGATTTCTAACAAAAGAATCAAAAAATGTATATATCTCCAAACCTTAATTCTAGCTCCTATGGTAATGAAGTTTAACTATTAGATGTTGTATCATGTATTTTAATTAACCATTGTTAAACAAATACTAGTACATGTATATTGAAGGATTACAATGTAAAGTTGTGAAATTTGCATTAAGAAATGGTTTAACTGCCAGATGTGAATTATATACAAGATAGATGCAAACTAAGTGGTTCAATCATTCAATGAATGAGATATGAATGTTGTGAGCGATCATTCAGTGAATGAGAAATGTTGTAAATCTACTTTTTACCTACCATATTTATATGATTTTTACAAATTTCTCACTTGAATTGCTTTCTTGGGAAATCTTGAAATGCTGTTTACATGTCTTGTGTCACTGTATATTACAGTGTTGGATATGAACACATTTTTTTTTTACGTATTTATTTTTATTTAAGACATTTCATGAGTTTTTATGATGTGTATGTACCTTTACATTGAGGAAACATTATCACAGTAGTTTAATACTGTTTTTTTAAGTATAATGTTTAGATGTACCATACAATTCTGTGTTGTAACTATTTTATGGGCAGTAGAGCCACTGGACATGTTTCCTTTAGGAGTATTAGGCTTTTTTTTAAATGTATTTCTTTTGGTCATTTTTTGAATGCATTATGAGGAATTTGAATGTTGATATAATTGCTACTGCATTCTTAATCAAACTTGGCTTGATGGTATATAAGTATACTTTCATTCAGTTTTGCGTTATGTTTTTCAAAATGTATGCCAAAATTCCATTTCATTTTGCTTTAAAAGTTTTCATTCTCATTGTCAGTTTATGTCCAAAACTTTTCATCAGTTTATTTAAAAGAAAAGTTTTATTTTTTCTTTGACTTGTTATGATTTAGTTGTTACATGTGCAAATCACGTTAAACATAGAAAAACCTACTTGAGAGGCCAAGCAGTGTTTTAAGTTGTACAGCTTGTGTAGTTCCTGATCTAGCTGTCACCAGGTACCTTGTTGTTATATTGTAATACTCTTCATCTGGTTAATAAAATGTCATTGTTTACAATATATCCAGTGGTTTCTGTTTTTAGTAAGTGGGGATTGATTTTGGTGCCTTTTACAAGGCTTTTTTATTAGAAAGATTAACCAAAGGCTATTTTTAGCCATTCTGTTGATAAGCAGTTTAAAGGTTTTGTGTTTCATTCTCAAAACTCCATTCAAACAATACAAATCAAGAGCAGAGAAAACACGGACCTCTAAGACATCAGTGGTGGGATCAGGTGCCATGGAGGAGAGGTCATCCCCTGCTGCTGACCAGTCACACCAGCTGTATGCTCCTTGTCACAAATGGGAAATAACAGAAAAATCTGTCAACAATTCAATGTGTAAATAATGGCTTAAAAATATATACAAGTCAAATATGACTTCAGTTTGAAATTCAACAATTATGCCTAAATCATTTAACATTTCCTTATGTAGCATTAATTCTCATCAGTGAATGATGTGTAACTTTTGGAGGGTAAATCTGTTTTTAAAAAATCCAGAGGTGTAATTTCACAATTTAAAAATTATCATATCTACTTTTGAACTTAAAGTATTATATTTACATTTCAAATCTAATAAAACAAGAAAGAAAGAAAAAATTGTGTTCAGTCCAAATGTTTGTCGAAATTTGATATGACCATATGTATATGGAAAATCAGAGAAGCTTGAGAGGACAGATGCTGAAGTTTTTTTTTTTTTACCCCAAGTGATACTTAATGTGAAATATACTGTATTTCATTCTTTAGATTTTTATTGTGCCTAAACTTTCTTTTTAAAAATGCTTAAACCTGATACATTTGAAATGCAGAAATTCATTAAATTTCATCAACAAATATTTTTTTTATTTGGCAATACACGTCTGGATTTTCATAATTAACCCTCTATAGTCACTGTCTTAGAAGGTAATTGAATACTGTAAATGTAAATGGTAAAGATAGCAAACAATATTCAATCTTTAAAAAAATCACACACACAAAAAAAACGAACTGGACGTACACAACGCGGAATTCTCGAGGTGAGTTTTGGTGCCTAAGAGGAATAACCATCTCTTGTCACACCCGCCGTGAGCCTTTAGAATTGATCAGGTATACGGAATATTGCCTGGTTAAAACAAAGGTCCTACAATTAATTAAAGACGACCCATTGATCAATTATATTTTGCTAATAAGGTCTTCACAACAACCACAGAATTACAAAATATGCTGACTTTTAATGAGATTATTGGAATCCTATATCATCAATTTATATGTCAATAGCCTGCCTTGGCATATTAGAGCATGCTCTAGAAGTAAATACATGTAGGTATTGTTAATCTATAAAACGTGAATATATATATGAATACCAAAGTTGTCGATCAAAAGCAAGTATTCTGATATGTATATAGAATATATTTAGTTGTTGTCAGAAATATAAAATAATGTCGGCAATTAAATCATCTAAATATAAAACAGGTGTGATACACTTTGTAGTGTCTTTTATTTCAAGTTCGTCTGTTGTGGATGGAAGTAACTACAGGGTATTTGATAAAAAGGCGTCAATATATCTGAATGCCTAGTTGAAGATCTTAACACGTTTTCTGATATATGTCTAAGTTTAGCTTCACAAAAATAAAAAGCAGGTTAGCTAATGAAGGAGCACGATTAGTACCCATGAAATTTCAATTTGTTAGAAGAACCGGTATCCAAAGACTACATAAGTATATTTTGACCATTGGGAAATTCAGCATCTTTTCAAAAATTTCAGTTACTTTTGGACTTTATAAACAAGACACTACAATTAACGAGTAAAGAAAAATAACTCGTTATATCTACCGCACAATGATCGTGTCATTATGCCCAACGTTATTAAAATCCGTTAGTGTAAAAATACTCCAATGAACTTTTAGAAACGTCACAAGTTGAAATCGCAAAACGTACCAATTTTCATCACTTTATTGAACTATTACCATTACGCCATTTGGCTTTTTGACATCATAGGCATTTTTTTTTCTAAATAAAAATGTAACTCGTAAATTTACTAACCTTGTCATTGGTCATTAACAGCACGATTATTTTGTAACACGTAGGTGTCAGGAAAATTGAAACGCATGCTAATCTATTAAGAATTTACTCATGAGTATCTTGAATCCAAAGCTTTTTTTATAGCAAAGATAGACATAATATACTGAAATGAAAAATTTGGTTAACCTTTTTTTGTTTATAAACTTTATAACCCCCACCACTACACACTAATTTAGCAAAGAAAAATAATTTGCTTTATTATATGTTACTGTTGTTCTATCTCTCTATTGGGTATTAAAAAGGAAGAAATATACTACGTTGACAATATTATTATCTATGAAGCTTTTGGAGGTCAGGTCTTTATTTCCTCTACATTGATCTAACTATTGAAATTCCCAATTGATACAAATTGAATTTGGAAAGCTATTTGCAACTAATTTTTTGTTTTCATTGAAGCAGAATTTATTCAAAAACTTATATATGAGAAGAAGAAAACACTTTGCGTGGTCTTCCGTCAATATTGAGATCGGTGTTTGACGAAAATAATTAGCACTTTTTAATCGGTTATCACAACTTATTTCTTTTATATCATTCAAATCAAGTTTTGATTAAATAACTCAGTGATGACATTTTATGAAAAAAATAATCGATTGTTTGTTGTATTTCATTTTAATTTGCCTCTCTTAATTGTATTTGCCAACCGGACTTAATCAAATGCAAACAAGTTGATGGGTTTTATCATGTTTATTAGAAAATTGAAGTAGACTTTCAATCTTTTGTACGTTACTTACTATCCGAATGAAATCTAAATATAGTTTACGGACATCATCTTGCATGTAGTGTATGATTAGAGGAGTAAGTAAGAACTCTGGTGCAAAATTTTCGGAGTTTATTTGCAAAACTTATTAATTAATAATTTATAAGTATAGATGTGCATCGATGACGTATTAATCATGTCACTCCCATTCATATTTCGACTCTATATACCGTATAAGTGGAAATTTTAGCGAGACAAATTAAGCGATTTGTCCTTAAAAATTTGTATTTCATTTTTAGCGAAATGTAATTTTAGCGATTTTAAAAAGCTCACTTTAGAAGCTATTACAAATAAAGCACACACATTAATTTTTAGCAAAGATAGATTTAATTTTAGGCCTTGATATTTGGGATTACCTTTTTTTGCTGTTTATCATGCCAAAATTAAATCCTCGGTAAAAAATCTGCTTATACGATACAAATCGGTAGTAAGGCGAACACGGACCTGAGAATTTTAACTGTATGTAGCAGAACTTTCTCCGTGTATTTTCATAAATATATTCAAATCAGAAATTTTTTATAAATATATTCAAATCAGAAATTTTTCCATGGGGATGATTTTATGTTATTGTAACTTGTTGGGTATAATTTTTTTCTAAAGAAATTATGTTCCAGTTCTGTTGTCATTATTCACTTTTTTATTGCCTATATGCATACTAATATTTTTTTTCCTCCTTTGTTAAAATTTATGCACGAGTTATGGCTCTTCTATCCACCTTGTCTCTTTAATTTTACGCACAGCTTTAAAAGTAAACTAAATATATGAATAAGTCTGTAAAAGAATGCACTTTTGTATATAATGAAACATCGAATGGCATTGTTCAGAGTCGATTATAGGTTAGCACACCTGTCGCAGACGACGATTCAAAAAGAATACGACGCGTACAATCGGGTGCCTCGCCGGGGTAAAGACTGTCATATTTTCATAAGTTGACGGTCCGTGGGGGCTTAAAAGGGATAAAGAAAAGCTTTGAGGGGGTTCATTTTCACCTGCTTTCTCAACTAAATCACAGATAGACATTTCATTCCAATTTTAACAATGAAACAGATTTCTGATTTAACAATGTAAAATGTTTTCTTTGTCCGTGATAACGGATCAAAGTAAACAACGGTTTTCCACTTTTGCAGCACTTTTTTGTGGTGAAAAAGGACTTTTTAAATAGAACATGAGACAGCAAAAAAAATTAAAATTGCGGAAATTACACATCGTTTTAAAACCGAAGTAGCTCATTTATGTCGAGACGGATAAAAAGAATAAAACTTTACACCAATACGCCAAAATAATTTTGGGAATAATTTTACTTTGGCGCGATAATCTATAGTCAAGGCAACAGTTCTTGTTACTATGGCGAGAAATAACTAGGGTGGACAGCGAACAGAAGTTGTGAAATTTATGAATGTTTAGATCATGTTACATTTTAATATATACATGTATTATTTAACATACATGTTATTTTACGGAATTACTTTTAAGCAGATTTATTATCCAAACTGTTTTAACTTACAGTGTACATGTATATATTTATAAAAAAAAAAAGTATATTACCGAGTGTAAATATGAATGTGCCATAGGTATATAATAACATAAAAGTTACCAAACGTAGTTATGTGGAGAGGGGTTCTGTCCCAGAGCTACACATTCTTTTTTAAAGAATCAAAATATAACTATAGCTCTATATGAATATCGTGAACACGTAGTTTTAGTTTTTTACTTTATTTTTTGTCCCCCGCTTTCGCGAAAGCGAGGGGACATCAAATCTCATTCGTCTGTCCTTCAGTCTGTCCGTCCGTCAAAAAACTTTAACCTTGCCCATAACTTTTGGTTGAGAGGAGCTATGGCTTTTATATTTCACAAGTGTATTTTTTGTGACAAGACCTTTCTCTGGGTACCACCAAATTTGACCTTTTGACCTTGACCTTGGAGTTTGACCCACTTTTACACTAAAATTTTTAACTTTTACTTTAGCCATAACTTTTGAACGGTAAGGACTAGAGCTTTCATATTTCACATATGTATTCTTTATGGCAAGGTCTTTCATCGGATACCAACAAGTTTGACCTAGACCTTGGAGATTAACGTACTTATGAAAAAACTTTAACCTTCGCCATAATCTTTGAACAATTAGGGCTAGGGCTACTTCACATACTAGTATGTAATCCTTGTGAGAAGACCTGTTATTGGATACCAAGAACTTTGGCCCTTTGACCTTGGATTTTGACCTACTTTTGAAAACAATCCTTGACCATAACTTTTGAAGGGTTAGAGCTAGGGCTATCATACTTCAAATATGTAATCCTTGTGACAGGACCTTTCATTGGATATCAAGAACATTGACCCTTTGACCTTGGAGTACGACCTACTTTTCAAAAACTACCCGGTATGACCTTGGCGATAACTTTTGAACAGTGGATTATAGAACTTTCACATCGTTGTGGCAAGAACTTTCATTTGATACAAACAACTTTGAACTTTTGACCTTGACCTTGGAGATTTCCGTACTTATGAAAAAACTTAATCCTTGGTCATAACTTTTGAACGGTAAGGGCTAGGGCTTTCATACTTCACATGTTTAATCCTTGTGACAGGACCTTTCGTTGGATATCAAAAACTTTGATCTTGACCTTGGAGTTTGACCTACTCTTTAAAAACTTTAACTTGTTCATAACTTTTGAACTGTTAGGACTAGGGCTTTCATACTTCACATATGTAATACATGTGAGAAGACCTTTCTTATTAAACCAACAACTTTGTCCCTTTGACCTTGGACTTTGACATACATTTCAAGAACTTATCCCTGGCCATAACTTTTGAACAGGTGATGTTTGGGCTTTCATATTTCACAATTGTATTTCTTGTGAGAAGACCCTACTTTGGGTTAAAATATATTTAATTTGCATTTAAGAAAAGCTTAGTCTTTGCTTTGTTGCCATGAGGGTCATAAGTGTTTCACAAACACATCTTGTTCCTTATATTGAGAAGAGATAGGACTTTCATATTTGACATGTGCATTACTTGTGAAAAAATATTTCCGAGGATGCTATGATTTCTGACTCCTTGACCTTGACCTTCACGATCGACCTTACTTTTAAACTTCACCTTCAGGGATAATTTTATATGACATTTGATAGGGCGTTCATATCTGACACAATATGTCATAAAAAAATGACATCTTACCCACAAAGACACCGAGAGCGGGGGACCACAATTCTTTGAATTTGCTTGTCATTATTCATTTTACGATGTTCCAAAAAAAATAAAAAAAATAAACTAGCCAAGTTGCGAATACTCCAGTCTCATGAAAAATGAATGCATATAGATCTACACTGAAAAGCCAGGTTTCTGAAATGGAGATGGCAGACACTCATATATATGTGAGAAATATACCTACATGTAAATGCATGACTTCCATTTGGAAATATTATTTTCCTCAAAAATATTCCTACAGCATCACTTTAAACTAAATATCAGTTGATGAGTTTAATTTAGAAAAAAAAATTGAAGATGCGATCACAACAAACATCTTTTCTTCTGAAGGCTTTGATATATTTCATTTAGTAATAAGTAAAGTAAGTAAAATTTAGATTCATTTTTTTTACCATAATTTTATCTATATATTTATTTTATAATCCGATGGCATAAATTTTACAATGCTCCAAATTCAAAATGTTGAGACTATATCGGTAAGAGAAAAATCTCAAAAACTCTTTATTCAGCTCACCTATAAAGTTGGCCTGAGACAGGGTGCCTAGTGCGGAGACCTGCCTCATTCCTGAGATAGACCTGTCTAGTGCTTATCGGAGGCAAACATTGCTAAATGGAGATCAGCAGTATAATCATTCATCATCATTAGTTTGTAGAGACTTAATCTATACCTGCTTGCGTGAAAACAGGTTGTTAAAAGTTAAAGTCCATGCAAGAAGACGAAGGCTATCAGAGGTTTCCTTGAGGTTTCATTCATAACTTCTGTTTGTACCCAGCTAGAATAAGTTAATTATCAATTATTCCTGTGACCTGTGTAGCATCTTGCTTCCATACTGAATTTTTACTTGTTAAAGAAAATTATCTTGTTTTTTGATACGACGGACCAAAACGATTTCTTCAAGTATCATGCAGTGAGCTTGTATCAAAGTTACTTAAATTCTTCAGAATTGTTAAAAGTGGGAAAACATTTATAAAATCACATTTTCATGAATTTTATGTATGAAATAAACTAAAAATGCCCCAGATAATATCCTCTTGATCTCCTCGATAATTTTAATTATCAAGTGTCATATATGCAAGAATACACATGCTTTTATATTTGATAAATAGACCCTCTTAACAACTCAAGGCTTCGAAGATTTGTTCAGGATCAGCCAAGTTTTAATCTGCAAAGCATTCTGACTTAGTCTGACTTTTTAAAAACACTAATCATTTACATCCAGACAAACACATAATCTAGAGGTTTTAATATAATATTTGGAATAAACAAAAGCTTTAAGAAGCTTACGTAAGAAAGTCTTAAATCGATGTGTTAATTTAACACTTGATCAGTACTTCAACTTAATGCTTAATCAAAGAGAAAATAAAGTTTCAACTTATTAATAAAAAGAAATGGTTTAGATTACAGATTAGATTGTTTTAATCCTATAAACCCAAGGAGCACTTGAGAGCCTATATAGTTGAGATAGATTTCGTACTGAAGGTGTGAAGGCAGGGCTTATTTGTAGACGGTCACACTGTGAAGTCCTCAAATCCAGGTTTTTGACAACTTTTACTCTATCCCCTTTCATCAAATGAAAAGGAAACCAAACACCTTGACGATACTCTTATTCCATTAAAACAGTGGGTGACTCTTGTGGAATGAAGTATGTTGGAATGAGCTTCCAAGGGAATGTGTTTACTTTTAAATGGAGCGCGAAAAATATTTGTCAACCCTCGTATGAAGTGAATTTATTAATCAACATTGAAAAGAATGAAAATGACACATGAATTTTGGATGACTTTTCAATTTGATAAATACCCCCGTTTCTCTCTTTTCATTAATAGTCCCAACTTGGATGAATGGAAATGAATGCAAAGTAAAAAGTCAATGAGCTCAGAATAAGTAGATTATACAAGACTGCATTTGAATTTATATTTGCTCAGTATAGAAATTTGGGGCTTTTTTGGCAAATGAAAACAAAACGCTGTTGGATGGCCCGATTTGATATCTATTAAACTGTCAAAGGATTCATCACACACCAAAATGCTTAAGGAAGCCCATAACTATTCATTTCTTTCCTCTACAAAAGAAGAGTTCCAATCATTTAACCTTTCACTATCTATTACATATATGATGATTGAATTATAAAACATAAAATTTGAAGTGTTTTCCCCCTAAAATAAAAAATGATGAATTACAGCATGTCATTTTAATTTTTTAGAGGAAGAAAGTTTTGAATAAATAGATTTGAAAGGACCGGAGTTATTATCATTTAATGGTCCGAGACCTCCTTCCCCGTACTCTCTCTAACATGTAAATGTTGAATTTTACATAAAATGCAAATAAAATGGGGAGACACCTTATGATTGAATTACAAAAGGTTGAAAGGTGAATCTTCCGGCCACTATCAGGTATAATAATCTATGTTGATATGCCATGTGCAGCAATGAATATCTGTCACGGATGACAGACTCAAGGGTGTTTCATTCATATACAATATGATTTGTAGGTATATCGTCTTTGCTGACATATTTTTTTCTGTTAACAGTAAACTTTCAGTAAACTTTCAAAGCATTAGACTTCTCGGATTTCAATAAATGGTTTTTACGTCAACGGAAACCGAACTTAATCCACGTGTTTGTTTGGTAATCCTTTCACAAATACTCATTTAGAATACAATTTTTAAGTCATAGTTAATGTAAATCTTTAATTTGCACTTATTTCACGACAAAGTAACGAACAAAAAAAGTAACCCAAAATACCAACTGTCAAACATTGTATGTCAAAGAACTTGTTTTAAAAAGCAGAGCATATTCGTTTATTGTATGAAACTAGTTCAAAGTAATTCTTTTTTATTTTCAAATATCATAATATAGCATAACATAGGTAAAGAAAGCATGTACATATACATGTAAAAACATCACATATATTATACCAGCTCGATCATATTGTAGATTCTCCATACTCTATACTAAGTTTACCCGCTCATATTGTTGATACTCGACCAACTTGCTTATATTGTTAGTACTCAACCATTCTGGTTACATTATATTGTAGATGCACTACCAGCCCGCTTATTTTGTAGATGCTCTACCGGTCTGCTCATATTGTATGTACTCTACCAGCCCACTCATATTACAGATACTCTACCAACCCACTCATATTATAGATACTCTACCAGGTTTACCTGCTCATACAATAGATGCTCTACCAGCCCGCTCATATAAAATATTGTAGATACTCTGCCGGGTTTTACCTGCTCGTATTGAGATGCTCTACCAACCCGTTTATGTAGTAGATACTCTACCAGCCCGCTCATATTGTAGATACTCTACCGGTGGACTCATGTTGTAGATACTCTACCAGCCCTCACAAATTGGAGAAATTATTAGCTGGACGTATGGATTCCATAGCAACTTCCTCTTGTAGATACTCTTTTAGCTAATGCATTATGTACTAGTATATACTCAAACAGTTCGCTCATCTTGAAAATACTTTCGAATTGATGTTCAACCAACTTGCTCTTATTGTGGCTATCCCATCAAAATATTAACTTTGTTAACTCCCTACCATCTTACTTATATTGTGAATACTCTACCAACTATATCAAACTGTTAATACTCTACAACAGTACAACCCCTATTTTATGTAAATGCTTTATCAACTCTCTCTTTTTATAATGTTTGATTAACTTGCACAACATGCTCTACTTGTGGAAATTCAACCTGTTCATATTGTGGATGGTCAACAAATACACCCGGTTTACTTATACTCTAGCAATCCACTCACGTTATGGATACATAACTAATCCACTCATTTTGTGAATTCTCTACCTGTCTTCTCATTTTGTGGATCCTCTACCAATCCACCCCTTCAATGGATCCTCTACTCCTTTTACGGATACTTCACTAATTTTTTCATTTTGTGGATCCTCTAATAATTCTCTCATTTTGTAGATACTCTACCAATCCACTCTATTATTGGATGCTTCACCAATACACTCATTTGGTGGATACTCTACCAATCCACTCATGTTACATTTTATGGATACTCTACCAATCCACTCCTTTTATGGATTTTCTACCAATCTACTCATTTTGTGGATACTTCATCTTATCCACTCATTTTGTGGATACTTTACCAATCTACTCATTTTGTCGATACCCCAGCAATCTACTCATTCTTTGGATACTTCACCATATCCGCCCCTTTTATGGATACTCTATCAATCCACTCATTTTATTGATACTCTACCAATTTACTCATTTTGTGGATACTCTACAAGTCCACTTATTTTGTGGATACTTCACCTTATGCACTCCTTTTATGGATACTCTATTGATCCTCTCATTTTGTTAATATTTCACCTTATCCATTCATTTTTTGATACTCTACCAATCCTCTCTCGTTTTGTGGACCCTCTTCCAATCCACTCATATCGTGGATACTCTTCAAATCCACTCATTTCGTGGATACCCTTCCAATCCATTCATTTTATGGATACTCTACCAGTCCATTTATTTTGTGGATTCTCCTCCAATCCACTCACAAACTTTCTATTCATTTGTGGATACTCTTCCAATCTACTTATTTTGTGGATCCTCTACCAATCCACTCATATTTTGGATACTCCTCCAATCCACACATTTCGTGGATCCTCTATCAATCCATTCATTTTGTGGATCCTCTCCCTATCTATTCATTTTGTGAATCCTCTACCAATCCATTCATTTTGTGAATCCTCTACCAATCCATTCATTTTGTGGATCCTCTACCAATCTATTCATTTTGTGGATACTCTACCAATCCACTCATTTTTTGGATACTCCTCCAATCCACACATTTTGTGGATCCTCTCCCAATCCATTCTTTTTGTGGATACTTATCAATCCATTCATTTTTTGGTACTCTACACTGAGAGAATTACCTAGTTGATTTAACTATTGTGCCTAGTAAAGCGTCCATTGTGTACATTTTGTGATGGTTGTATACTCCTAGTGAAAGTTACTTATAAATTCTTAGATTTACTAACATTCATTTTGGGGTAGTGATTGTATGGACAGTAAATTTACTAGTCTTCCCAGTGACTTTCACTAGTTATTTTTTTCAGTGTACCAATCCATTCATTTTGTGAATCCTCTGCCAACCCATTCATTTTGTGAATCCTCTACCAATCTATTCATTTTGTGGATACTCTACCAATCTATTTATTTTGTGGATACTCTATCAATCCATTCATTTTGTGAATCCTCTATCAATCCATTCATTTTGTGGATAGTCTACCAATCCACTAATTTTGTGGATACTCCAATTATTGACTCATGGATACTTTTCCAACCCATGTATTTTCTACCAGCTTGCTCAAACTCTGGATCTTTACTAACTCAATCTAACTGGAATCAATCTACAAGCCCTCTCATTTCATGGCATTCACTACCATCTTGCTTACATTGTGTATCTTAGCAAACTCTACCAACTCACTTACATTATGGTTAACTCTACAAACTCCTCCTTATTATAAACATGCACCCTACCAGCCAATCTTAATATGAGAATATTCTATCAAATTGCTCATTTTGTGGATGATTTACCAACTTGCTTACTTTATGAATACTTAAGAATCTTATGGTTAATACTCTGACCAACCTTTTTATTTGGTGGATACTCTACCAACTTGGTTACATTGTGGATACTCTATTAACTTGTTCTCACTGTGGCTACTCTATTCCACCAAATCATGCTATTGATACTCCACCAAAATGCTGATTAAATGGTTATTCTGCTGCAATCTTACCAGACCTATTACACTGCTGCTGCATGTATGTATACAGGCTCTAAAATGATGCAGCGTCTGCTCAAAGATGTTGGAGCAACAGCTGATCAGTAAGTGATGAGTGAATTTTTTCATTTCGAAAAGTAAATTTGTTAACTATTCAAAAGTGTTTCTTTTCAACCAGAGTTAGTTTCTTGTAGACTTTCTCTCTCTGTCTCTCTGTCTCTCTCTCTCTCTCTCTCTCTCTCTCATTTTTGATTTCTAAATACACCAACACAGAAGAATTTCAGTTTCCTTTTCCTATTATTAGAACAAGCTGTATAATGACAGTAAATTATTCTTGCTTTGTATTCTGGCTTTTATCTTTTGTACAGTTAACCATGATAAATTGCATGTAAATTCCCCATATGCCTCCTAATTAGCCCTGGTCAATTGTCTGTTTCTAGCTCTGCAGGTAGAATGTTGCAGTAGTCAGAAAAGTTAAAACAAATGTTACATCAACTGATGATGCTGACTTGCCTCTTCATTGGATGTTAATTTGTTTTTGCATCATTAGTGAATAAATACAAATCAAAACACTTTGTACAAAAATGCTCTCATTTAAATTTTTTATTGAGTCATCCTTAAAAGTTTTCCTAAATTCCACTGTCTTTGGTTCCATATTAATTGTAGTGTTTCTGCACATTGCTTCTTTTTCTGGGGAGTATTCAAAGGTTTCAAATCTTTTTTTATGAATTAAAAAATTGGCATTTGGCAATCAATAATTTATTATACTTATGCTATTTTGGAGACAAAAACTTTAAACTTATTGACTTTTTTGGATAAAATCAAGATTATCTCGAGGTCAACATGAAAAATTGATAATGTTGTTTTTGTTTTTAACTCTGATCTGCTACATTAACTTCCAAAGACAATTCCTGTATAGAGCCATAATTACCAAAGTCTTGCACAAAAAACCTCTTTGTTTCCACGTGTCAACATGTACTTATTAATTAATCCAATCAGATTGTCCACACAATGTAACTAGTGTATTGATTCATTGCTATAATATATAATATGACAACTAAGTTAACCTCTTTATTGATTTATACTAATTTTCATCACAAAGTACTGACATTAAGTATTGATAAGTTTTTAGTAGTTTTGAGGAGTTATCAAGCCGTGTAGAATGGGTGGCTCTTACCCGTCTACTACTCATCACATAAACATGGTGGACCCTTTAACACTTTTGACAGAACTCTGTCTTCTGCCAGAAACAGATTTTGATTTTTGGGTTTCTTGGCGGGTCATTAGATCTCTTGATGGAGATGTCGTACAATTTGGAAGCACATTCTCGACCACATTGTCTTGCGACTAATTTAAAGGACAGTTTTGTTGTCGACTGAGAGAGAGGCAGACAGTAGAAGGTGTAGATTGCTATCGCGGTGGTGATAAGTTGTTTCTCTGTGTACTGGTATTACATGGGGACAAGAGGAGTTTAAATGCTAGCGCTATATGATACAATTTACATTCAGGCCAAGCATTTAAACTGAGATGATCTTCTTTTGATTTTTATTTTCTACAGTTGACTTTTCTTGTATTGCTTCTTTATTCTGTATTTATATGTACACTGATTAATTACTAGTGGAGGAATTATATATTGTGTTGACTCCTAAGAGCAGTGGATTAGCACCTTTGGGGATTTAGCAGTGACTTTCTAATGCTGTGCTGGATTTATATGTTCAAGGAGATTCTGTTTAGAAAAGGAAACTTTATCAGGTAAAAAAAGGAAGAAATTTTTAAAAGAGAAAAAAATATGCGTATTTGATTTTCAGTTATAATCAAATATATCCTATATATTTCTTTTAGAATCTAAATGGCGTAAAGAAACATTTCAATAAAGTAAGATAACTGTTTGTATAATCTCTTTGATTTTCTTTTAAAGCTGTATAATATTTAAGTGTATTATTTAATACAGTTGATCTTTTGGCTGTTTTGTAAATGTGATATTTGATTTACTAATAGGGATTTTACAAATACAAATGTTGAAGCTCTTCACAATGTTTAATCTATCATTTAGAATCCTTTTAACTCCCTAAGTTCTCTGATTCACAATGTTTAGAGAAAGTCAACACTGTTTACTTTGATATTTTTTTTCGGAAACTCATTCATCACACAAACAAGCTCTAAAACAACACAGATTTTCAACAGACCAAAAGTTTCTTAAAAGGATTGCCTGCTTGCAGTATTAATTATGAAATGAAAATATATCTTTTGAAAATAAAATTATCCTCAAAATGCCCTTAATGATAGCTATCTTCTGGATCATTGAAAATATTGAATCAGCTAATCATGCCGTGAATTTAAGATGACCAATTTGCAGATTCTATCGCAGATTAAAATTCTAAGGGAAATTTAAAGAAGTTTTGAATGAATGTAAAATCTGAACTGAAAAGTTTGTTCAAAGCCACCAATCCAAAGGCAAATATTTTGATAGCAATAATAAGTCTTGTGTATTTTAATTCCCTCAATATTTCAAAAATTTAATGAAAATAAAAGTTTTAAAGGTGAAATGGAATGAGTTGGCACTCATTGTAATCTGTTTGTTGCTTTTTATTATGAGTGGTAGATTTTAAAGGTTTTTGTCTCCAAATGACTGTTATCCCATTCTCTCAAGTGTATTGGGATAATCTGGCTTGATAGGGTTAAATTTCTAACACCATCAAATATTTGGATAAAGTTTATGATCTCCCTTGATTTTTTTACTTATCAGCAGAAAACTTTAACTACTTGAAGGGAAGACCGGAGACTTAATTTATTGGGTGCAACTGTTAAGAAATTGGCACTCTCCTAACCTTTTGGTGCGACATTTGCAATTACTGAAAATATATCGTGCTGCAATATGATCACCAGGTTGTAAACACATTCATTCCATGAATTCATTACTGAAATAAAATTTATTTCTGGAGAGGAAAAAGAATTTTTTAAAGGTTTAAACATCACAGGTGCATGGGGGAAAAATTTGTTACCACCTAATTAAAACTGAATTATCTATTTTTTACGACCTCCTATAATCTCAAAGAACTTTTTGAAATAATTTCAAGAATATTTCTAAACATTATCAAAGAGGAGGGAAGTATTGTGTATTTCATTAGAGCGCTGTTGTTCTTCATATTACACTAGATTTATGAGAGACAGGCATTTTTCCCGGGTTTCTGACGTGCAAATTCTCACTTCTTTATGTAATTTCTTTCGTTTGACAGATAGGAGATGGCACCACTTACCCATTGTGTGGCGCTGATTCTGTGCGTGGTGGTTGGCAGACTTCACTCACTAAGTACAGGTAAATCCTAATTCAGTCTGACAATCAACCCATTTCCTGCACACTCCAGCATAAACTACAAAAATCTCTTGGAATCATGCATAAGAAAAAATGCCATATTAAAAATACATGTGAAATAAAATCTTTAATATCTTTATATTTTTCTTTCTAAAGGGTTCTCTTATTATTAATTTTCAATTTCTGCTTCAAGAAACTAATAAAATGATTTAATCTTTAGAAATCTAATATTGTAAGAGGAGAAATGATCAAGTATACCATTTATAAAGGGAAAATGATACAGGAAAAACAGATCATAACTGTCATATGATTCATTGTTGATTTTGTCACTGAAGGGATATATAAGTTACATGTTTCTGAACATAACAACCTTCTAGTAAGTATTGTATGAAATGACATATTACCAGAACAAATGTAATCTACAGATTATTATTGGGTATAAAGTGTGATTTCACAAGACACCCAAGGGAGATAATCAATAGCCATTAATCTGGGGTGTTGAAACTCTTGACTTTCAAGTAGCTAGTGACATAATTATCTGGAGGGGTGTCAGGTAGATATTTTTGGGTAACATTAATGGGTTTAAGTTAAGGTGTAGGCTTTATAATGAGAATGTCTGAAAAGGGGATTTATACTGGTATATATATAGGATTAGGAGGCAGCTGGAATTGACAAGGGGAGATAATTATGACTTATGTACACAGATGTCATATGAGTTACAGAAACAAGAAAGGCTTATTTTCTAATAAAATTAAATCCTGTATAGGTAGGGTGAGTCTTTTATTGGTGAGTTTACCCCAGGAATGACTTTTTGTTACGATTTACAACTTAACAATGTAATGGATACAAAGGTTTTAATATCTCAGTTACATGAAAATTTGGACATTTCTAGGTCATTGCTTTAACCCTCAATAAAAACAAGAAAATAGATATTTAAGCAAATTTAAATGTACCCTTTCTTTTTAATTCCACATAAAATGTGTGGACAAACTTTTGAAGGAAGGAAACATTTGTAATATCTTTATAAAGCGGAGATCAAAAAAGTTAGAAGCAAAGGGTGGGCCTACTATTTGCTTGATTGTAACAATAAAAGAGCTTCTACTCCTATGATCAGTTTTGTTTCTAGGTGCAATGTGTTTATTTTAGATGTGTAAGATGGGGAGTTCAAAGCAAGGTGATTATGATAGTGTTTGCTCATATGAATTTTTTTATTGACGGAAGGTCAACCCCATGGCTTTGCGATGGTGGGCAGGTGCAAATTGAATACTCCATTTACTTAGAAATTTATTGACACAGAATGTGTATACATTTAAATATACTTAATTTAACATGGCATCTGCCTTTTGGAAAATAATTTAATAAGGAAAGTTGCTTTGGTCTTAAGGAGGGGTTTGTCATCTTTAATGAAATAAAGTGTCATTTATGAACCAATGCACCCCCATCAGAGTCAATTATTGCAGCTTTCATCTATAAAAGGATTTCCCAATTTATATTTCAAATTTAATTTGTTATAGCATCGGAAGATTTTATAAATTTACCTTACTACCCCACACATATTTTTGGATAAGGTCTTTGTTCTTTGATTTGCTTTCAACACAGTTTTTTCTAAAGAGAGTTATTCGTTTCATGTTTTAGTACACAAAGCTAAAAAATACACAATGAGTTTTAAATTGAGTGAAAAATTTTATGTGTCAAAGTCTATTAAATACAAAGAAATTTTAACCTAATATTCTTTAAAAGAGATCATTTAAAAGTTATTTATTCACACCAGTATATAATATTTCTCTATCTGATATAAATCTACAACTTTAACTTTGAAGCCTTTTTTACTTTTAAAAAGTACAAAGGTTGCTATCATATTCAGTTATGATATCATGTTTTTGCATCCTTCATTTAAGGGGTTTAAAATGCATCATTTAACACCGTTTTATCTAATAAACAAATATATGCTCCCTTTAGAACATCTCATAAATATACCACAAAAAAAATTCTGGACTTTAGTTAGGTTTATTTTTGGAAGTCTTATTTTGCAAGAAACAAATTCAGCTTATCAGTTTTAAAAAAAGGGAGAATGTAAAAAGAGAAAAGGAAGAAAGAAAATGATTTTTACGGAGAAAGTTGATTCAAGATAATTTTTTCTTTGCCAGGTTGTACAGGGAATGGTAGAATTATCACAGAGAATCAAGTGTCTGTCTGTAAAGGTTCTTGGAGTGGCCATATTAGAAACGCCACCAGTCTGTGCGCCCCAGGGTGGGGAGTATGCTCACACAAAGAACAGCATTTACTGAGGAGGATCCAATGGAAGCAGGCCACGGCTATTCCTGGCTGTTACGCCATTAATGCAGCTCACGACGGAGGTCGCTGTCGAGAGTGCGGAGATACCATGGATCAAGTAAGGCATTGACGTGGAAGAGTTATTTCCCTTCCCACTCTCATTCCCAAAGTTGATGGGCTAGACACATTCACAATATGATTTGAAATATTTAACTCTTTGTTAAATAGATGAGACAACTGGGTTTAATTCCAAATCAATGCACACAACTTTATCCACAACAAATGTAATTCATTCACTCTCAAACTATAGCATTTCTTACTCATGTTGTAAATATGTGTATTATTTTTAATCAGTGATGGACCTAATCTATAAATGCATGCATCACTTATCTTTATCTTGTATTTCTAAAGGTATACATATATGCATGGTGCATATATCTTCTCCATACAAGAGAAATATTAGTTGCATAGATACCAAAAAAAAGCATCCAGTTATTACCGTGAATTTAATCCAATTCATAAATTTTGTGCTAAGCTAGAAGTTTATATATTCTGATAAATAGCCTTTCATATTTTTATTATGAATAATAATAAAGTATATCCTTGATTTTATTCCTCTTAAAATGGGTGTTAATATGAAATTACAAATCGCATTGAAACCAAACAATATGAAGAACTCTCCTATCTACGTCAGAAAGAGAAGTCTTTAGCACTTTTAAAATTTGCTTTGTAATTGTGAAGGAGTAGACCAGATGGGGAGATTGATAAAAAAAACAAAATTATCAAAATAACCCTGAATATTTTAACACCTTAGATAACATTATCATAACTGTCGTCAGGTAGCGATTGAACAAAACGTCTGCGTGTGTACATTCCTCAAACTTAAATGCATTGTAATGCCTCAGATTACTTAGTATTCAATTGTTCCCTAATGTAATACCTCAATAAAAGGACGGAAACCACGAAATGTTACCAGATTGACTAAATCAGACAAAAAACAGCAGAACATTTCATTCCTTCTGATATTTAAGTAGCAGCATGTCAGAGGCCAGTTTTTGCAATATTTGTGCTCAACAGAATTTATGCTACAGTTGCTGTTTTCCTCTCTAATTTCATGACCCTCACACTGCAATGGGAGGTTTATTAAGGATTCTGTTGGGACCATATTTCCGGAATTTCCCCTGATACAAGAGATCTGTCCCCTGATTTTGTGGCTATTTTATGGGTGGAAGTCCCATAATAAATCTATATGGCTCTAATGCAATCCCCAGAGTTTACTTAGTGACTATAATTCGAACATTAAAGTGATGGCATCTAACCCATTTATCCTGCAGCAGTCTTCTGGTGTTAGTAAGATAACAGAATCAAACAAATTTTTTCCTATAAAATTTATAACAAGATTTTGGGGAAATATTAGTAAACCACTCTGAGAATTTTTTTGGCATTTATTAATTATAGCCTTAGCTAACAGCATTTTTCATATGGATGATTACATCATAAATGTCATAGCTCAAACCTGTTACTGCATTATTAATATATCTTTTGATTGCAACAATATTTTGGTCTTCCATTTCCATCTGGGGTAAAGATAGTCCTCTTTTCGGTAAAAAATATATGATAATTCACAGATTATTGTTTAGATTTTTAAAAGAAAAACAAACATTGTAATTCTGATATTTTACATTTAGGATGATTTGGGGGGGATTGGTCAGCATTGTCCACACCAGAACTTTGGTCAGACATCTTGTATCCAGGGAGGTCGTATTGACGCCAGCTGTTGTGTTGACGCTCACTTCCACACGGCATGTCACCAAACAAATGACATAACAGGAGTCGTCTGCTGTAAGGTTAAAGGTCAGAAGCCTCAGATTCAGGCACGACCCCAGGAGAAGTTGCTGGTCAAAGAGGGGAAGATATTTCTGCTGAGTTGTCAAGCCTCTGGATCACCTCATCCCAGAATTCATTGGTACAAAGATGGACGACAGATTTCAGATGGGGGGAGGAGCAGAGTCTCTGTATTGTCTTCAGGTTATTAATATAGCTTTGAAAAATGAATAACAAAAACAATCATCAATTGCATTCTATGCTGCATAAAGGGAGCTAACTCAATTTACATAAAATTACTCTTTGGAGAACATTGATTAGGACTTCTTTAAGTACACTACTACAAAAAGTACTTTTTTTTTTATAATTTGGATTTTTTGAAAATATGTATGCAAAATTGAAAAATTTCATGATGACTGTTGTATCTGACAGCCCAAACCTCTAATAGAGAAAAAAAATCCCTGTAAGAGTTACTGCCCTTTTTACTGTCCAATTCTCAAGTATTCCATTTGACAACAGGTGACTTGCTCTTTACATTGGCCAAGAGATCTGACACAGGACTGTACAGTTGTGAAGTCGTCAATGAACATGGAATGGACATCGCCAGTACCAAAGTCATCATAGAGGGTAAGGAAGGTCTCTGAGACGGTCAATCTTGAGACGGTCAATCTTGAGTATCAATATGAAAAAATGGAATTCTGATTCTGTTTCTGTATAAATCAGATAAATGTGACATTGTGTACTTTTTACCTGAAAAAAGTTTAATTTTCATTTGCCTTATTCTGGATGATTTGTCACCATATATACATGTACTTCTTTTTCATGGACAATATTTTATGACATGTGAATTACCTGTTAAAATATGTTTCGAGAGCCTTGACACTTTATTGAATTTATTTTCTTTTATTGAGCAGATCCCGATCAGTCAGGGTGTAGGCGTGGATCTTCAGATGGGATAGCCCTACACAGAGATGTACACGCCTGTAAAGGGAGGTGGGAGGGGCATGTCAGGAAGGGGCGGAGCCTGTGTCACAGAGGATGGAGGGTCTGCAGTCCCAAAGATCGGGTCACACTACACCATCTCTCATGGCTGGACGTCTATGATCTGAAAGGTTGCTATGCTTACAATGCTGCAAACTCCAGGGGCAAATGTCAAAGGTGAAGATTTCTCTTTTTTTAAAACAATATTTTATCATGAATAATCATTAAGAATCAGACAGCAGGCACTGCCTATATTAGCCACATTTATTCCTCTCCAGACAGATTAACTAAAGATTTCTCTCTGATTACCTATCTTACGAACAGGCACGTAGAAACAGGGGGGTGGGATGGGCCCCCCTTTTTTTCCGAAATAACATTTATTATTGAGAATATTAATTGAAAGGCTGGATAGGCCCCCCACTTTTTGCTAGAGTAAACTGAAATAAGGAGAAGGAAGTATGGTATGAAAAAAAAATTGAAAAAAGTTGGCCTCTACCCTCCCCCCTCTTTCCCCCATGAAATAGAATTTTTGAGTTTGGGCAATTTTTCTCTTTTTTTGCTTGTCAATTTTTTCAGGTAAGTAAAATTTTTATTCCCCCCCCCCCCCCCATCGATGCATTTCATAAATGATGCTACATCACTGATAAATGTGGATTAATGTTCTTTGAAAAGAATTATACTTTTATACTTACTCTTGAAAAATTTAAGATGCATGAATGGCAGGATGGCAGGGGTAGGCCAATACTGTGGAAGGATGAGGTTCTCTAAGTCCTCATGTTTGGCCCAGGGTATGATTGATGTTTTTAAACCCAAAGACAAGGTTGATAGTTGCTCCTACAAAGAGGGCGTCACAACAGGAGTTCTGTGCTGTAGAAAAAAGAAACAACAATCTGGTAGGTGAAGAAGGAATTGTTTTTGCAATTTTATTTCAATGCGTATACATGTATATTACCGGGTAATAAAATCAAACTTTGCTACATGTATTTCAATCTCAGGTGACGAAGAAAAATTTCCGGATATCCAATAATGTTTTGAGATATTTAAAATAAAATAATTTGAGAAAAAGTTGTTGGGATTTCCAAAACACTTCAATATATCTATGGTATTTAAGATATTGATGTTCAAGATATCAAAGTTCAACTGTACATATACATGTATATACTGATATTGATGTTTCAACTAGATTTTGCCCCGTTTTAAATTCGCCCAAAGAAAATATATTGTATATATTTAATTCAACTGTACATGTATATAGATAGTTTTTACAGTAGATTATTTTTATTTATTGCAGTTGTACATCACAAACCAGCCCTATGCACAGCTAAATGTGAGAATGGCGGAGTCTGTATCAAACCCAATGTCTGTCAGTGTAAACCTGGATATAAAGGAGCCACTTGTCACATAGGTAACATAGATCGGGCATAAACTCTTTAGGTTAAAGACAGAAGGGCTTATGTGACAGTAAGGTGTCCAAATTCTGTCTATCTGCTTGTCTGTAAATAATTTTCAAAATACTATTCCTCCTACAGTTTTGGTCCAGTTTCAATAAAACTTGGTATATAAGTAAATTAAACAAAAAAACATGCTTCTCTTTATCAGTTTTTGATTTTAACATGAGGTGATGATGTTTTAACCAATGCCTTTCTTTACTTGCTCTTCAAAACAATCAAGTTACAATCTTGTTACAAAATTAATTGAAATTTACGTTTGTTTTTTTTTTGTCTAAAAATTAATTTTGTAAATTGGACACTTTGTTATATTACAGCGATATGTGAAGGAGGGTGTGGCTCATTTGCAACGTGCATCAAACCTGGAAAATGCAAGTGTAAAGAAGGTTATGTTGGTAAAAATTGCCGGAAGAAAGCAAAGCATGAATGTCTCCGATTCTGTATGAAGAGCTGTCCGTCTGGGAAATGTAGCTGTCCTAAATATGGAAGATCCTGTACAAAAGGTAAAACATAAATCCATGCAAGTTCTAAATATGGAAGATAAGTAGGAATAAAATCCCAATTCGAAAGTACAATTTCTCAAATTTCCATGTAAAAATGATAAAAAAGTTTACTATATATGGATGTTTTGTTATTCTTATTGAATTCATCACATTTATATTTTGATTTTTAGTTTTATGGATGCACAGAAATCGAACAAATTCATGAAAGACTGTAATAGAAGAGAGTGAAAAAAATCAACCATTCCAGCAATAACTGGGTGGTTCCGCTATATAAGGTAACATTCCACGGGCGCCAGTAACAGCTTGGGGTATCCACTTATGCTGCCAGTACCCACAATATTACAAGACAATTTATCATGTGATATAGTATTATCCTAAAGAATGAAAAGTTACACTGCATTGGCCTATATGACTGTCTCTACATATATATTGACTATTTGTAAATGTATTGAATAAATATAAACTGCACTTATGATTATACATGTACATGTATGTATAATAGAAAATTCATAAACTTTAATTTATTAGCAAGGCATTGATTAATTAATTTGTAAAAAATTATCATTACATTTCATTTTTCATGCATAAAACAGATCTAGGAAGTATCTTTAAAATCTGGTAAAAATTTTCTTGAAAAGTTCTGGTATAAAATTCAACACTTATCATCTGATTAGCAGTATTAGTAGTTAAAGATTTCAAGCTAAAGTTTGAGGCTTTCAATTTACTCTAGTCTTTTTTTTTCAGATTTATGTAGTTTTTGAATCTTTTTATATTGTTTATGCATAGGAATTCAAAATTGACTGGTACAATTCTCTGTCATCCTTGGACTTTCAGTAAGGCGTGGCATTTTCTATTGTCTCTCAAATGGCAAATAGATTCTCATTGATTAAGAAATCAATAACAACAGTGAGACGACTTAAGCCCTACGAAAAGCTTAATTTCATTGGATCATTGCTACTCTTGTTGACATTTGCCCACATTTCTATCCCATGTATATTTCAACAGTGAATGAAAGGCTGTGTAAATCTCAGACGCTAATTATGTAAAATCGAGAATACCACCCCTTACTGGAATCCAAGGTAAACAGAGAATTGTACTAATTAAGCACTATTAAAAAATTCACAGCGAAAAATTCAATCACATCACTTAGATGTTGCTATAATAAGAAGATAAATGTGCTCTCTGTTTATAAGAGCTATTTATCTATTGTGTGATTTTGAACGAAATATTCATGTAGTTTACAATCATAATTCGCTTATACTACCAATTTTCATTCACATTTCAGAGGCAATATAACTATATCTACCTCATTTATGTATTCCATTGACCTGTTTTTATGTATTTTGAGATTATTTTCACGCAATATCTGCACAATGTTTCATTTCAATAGGTAATATTCATGATTAACCATGCATTTGTCAATTTCGTTTGCTAAATTGATTTTAGAAAAAAAAGATTGTAGAATAATCATTATAATTTGCATAATTTAAGTTCACAACATTTAATTAATAAAGCATTTATAATGTACAGAACTCGGACCTGGCCTTAGTTTTAATACATAAGCATAATAAATCAACACTTTGGCCAGTATTTGGTAGTATTTTGTAAATTCTTTTGTCGTGTCACTGTATTATTTCAGTGTTTATGTTTTTGTATTGTAAACTTGATGTATATCTATTTAAAGTAAAGTTTTGTTAGGAATAGTATCATGTTACATTTTTAAAAGCTTAATTGTAAGTTGGATTACATTAAATATGTAATATTTTGTTGTAATTTAAATATTTAAAATTATTAGAATATTTGAGACTTTGAAAAATCAAATCTGCATGCACTTTAAATCAACGTATGAGGTAATAATTCCATTATTAAAACCAAAGCAAACAATTTACTACAGATCAAATTGTATTTTAATACTTTAATTTCTGAAATGATATCTTTCAGTAATTTTACCCATGAAAATTAGTTTTTGACTACATTTATGTAAGCTAATAAAAAGAAGTGGTTAATAATGCACAATTTTTAAGAAAATGATTTTCAAAAAAAGTAGTTCCAAATATTTGTATTATGACAATGAGATTTGTTATGAAATTGCAATGTTATTTTTTATAAAATTGTTTCTCTGAGATTTTCTTTGTTCATTATTTATTTTCAACAGACCTTTTGGTTATTCTACACCATGACTTGCATTTCCTAAAATTTTTAAAATTCAAACATACGAGTATATGTGTATATTCAAAGAATACAAAGCTAGTTGATTTTAGAGGGATTTTTGGAGTCGTTATATGGTGTAATTGGATTATTGGACCCCCCACAATGCCAACATTTAGATGCCTAATTACCATTAGTGAACAGACATATGCCTCTTTTTGTGATTTATGGTAATTTTAACGTAAGTGTAAAGAAGTAAGGGTGGTCATGGGTTAATTAGCTCCAACCGAGTGCACGATGAACAAATGAAATATCTTGTGAAAAAAAGTTTTGGTTTGGTATAGAAATATTAAAAAAAAAAAAACAAACATAAGGCATTTTTTGGTTTAATCACAGGAGTTCGCGTACCTATCATATAACTTAACACGTGTTATTATTATAGAACATTTTTTTTTCCTGTTTAATTAACAGTTCAGTTCAAAACAAAACAAAAATGACAAACAGGTGACTGTAAAAAAATGGTTTGCACTTTCCATAAAAATAATTCCATATATAACAATAGATGTTTACCTGTATTTTGTATTTTATGAAAAAATGCATAAAAAATATTATTTATTTCGATTTTTGAAATAATAAAAAGATCTCAAGACACATTGTTTACACAGACAGGTATAAAATCTTACCTTTTTCTATGATTTTCAAAAAATGGGAATGACACTGTATGACACTGCATGCATGAATGAACAAGTGGGAATCGTCTCCCAAACCCCCTTCTATCCATATCTATAACCTTCCCCTATTTCCACTATCTTTCTCTTATACTAGTAGTCCAGTCGATTTATCGTGAAACAACACACTACTACATTGTGTAGTTATGGCAACACAATAACTTTTGTTACAAATAAACTCTAGAATATACAAAATGAATTTAATAAAAAAAAAAAGCTGACAAAATTGAGGGGAAAGCATTTTTTTGGGGTCATAATAAGTTTTCTATATATGGAAAGGGCATGATGTAACTCTTGACGATTTTAATTTTGATTAAAATTTGGTGCATTTTTTAACCTTGAAAGGTCGCCCGCGTGGCGCAGTAGTTAGAGCATTAGCGTTTACTCTAGAGTCGCGAAGTAAGGAGTTGATCCTTATGTCGCGGGTTCGAATCCCACTTTGGGACGTGAAGACCGGTCCTTCGGATGAAACCGTATAAACTGAGGGTCCGTGTCGAAGTAGGTGCTGGAACGAAAACGACTTCTCACTGCT
The DNA here is from genome assembly GCF_032062105.1 of Saccostrea cuccullata. NCBI lineage: Eukaryota > Metazoa > Mollusca > Bivalvia > Ostreida > Ostreidae > Saccostrea > Saccostrea cuccullata. The sequence goes on along the minus strand of NW_026939726.1, from coordinate 612,051 downwards.
CAATGGCCGTAAGTGCCAAGTATAGGACAAAATTTGCAACCTTGAAAAGAGAAAAACTAAATACACTGTGTAGAATGACATTTATAGTTGTAGTAAAACCTTTTATTCCTAAAGAAAAAAATCTACATATGTATTTGCTTATTTGAGCTTGATCTTGCATTTCCTAGTCTCATAATGATATATTTCAAATTGATGCTATCAAATTCATTAATTATGCTTTCCGCTCGTTATATTTTCTTATACTGTCCCTGCATTTGTTTGGGTACACATTTTTGTTTTGGTCTATTCACTGTCAGTATATAGTCTTTATTCCAAAATAGCACCTTAACTCAGTGTAAATTCTTGAAGAAAGATAACTCAAAATTCAAATTTGAAGAGATAGACATGAAAATTTAAATAGGATTGATATTCAACATGATTGTTAGCGATTTTTGCTTGTTTATAATTTAAATAAAACTGGCTCTTACTACGTACACACGCCCATAAGGGGTTAAGGAGAGAGAAAGAGAGGGAGAGAGAAACAAAGTTGCGTCTGAATTGATCTTCTACTCTAGACTTCCCTCCTTGAATCAGATATAGGAATATTATGTGTGATTGTCTCTGGACAACAATTCCACGCGTATTTTGATACATAATGCAATTAAATTCTGATTTTGATCACAAGTGTCAAAGAGTCAAGAACAGTAGTTTAAATATCCATTATCCAGCTTTGTGTTTCCTTCAAGTAAAACAATACAACTCTAAAGCGTCTTCATTGATTGAACGTTGATAAGTTGTGTATTGGGGAGTTAACTCAGAAACAATGAACTGCAATACTAATTTTGATTGCATCAAAAATTATATTTTAATAGATGGGTTGATTGGTTATCTAGTAGGTACTTGTTTACAGGTAAACCCTGTTGTCCGGGTGCGGAGACTCAAGGTAGGTTGCCAATTTTATTTCTTTTTTGGCCAACATTTGCTGATATACGTATTGGTTTATGCTGAATTCATTTTTGATTAGATACATCTAATTTTGCGCATTTTATCCCTTTTCCCGAGAGAGAGAGAGAGAGAGAGAGAGAGAGAGAGAGCTAAGTAAATGGGAGGGAATTAGATATGTTTTTAAACTTTACTTTTTGTTTTACAATATTGTACATAGATGTAGATGTTCTTCAAACTTTTTAAAAATTTCGATCAATGATTTTATAACAGAAATCCTGTCTGCAGCACTAAAATTAGTTTTCTACTAAATGTGGCAAGAAACGATTAACTTTGCTTTGTTTTGGCAATATATTCGAAAAATTTGGTCATCAATAGTTCATAAAATTTGATTTGACTTTTATTTACATGCCATAAGAGAAATCTGAAATGTAAATGTGAAAGTAATAAGGCAAGAATGTAGTTTGGAACTTGTCAAAAAGACTAAAAATTTGCCTCCCGGTTTTCTTAACCATAGAATTCAAATCCTTATAAGAAACACATCGTCTTTGAACATTTTCTTTTTTCTCCTTAAAATGTCCCTTACTAATGTAAAAGATGTGTTTGGGAAACGTTACACTGATGCCTCGTATGGCAGCTCATGTCGAAGGTTAAAAGTTTTCGAATGCAAGCCAAGTCCATGGTTAACTCAAGAGATCAACAATATATTTGTACCCAAAGAAAGGTCTTTCACAAGGAATGTGAAATATCAAAGCACTAGCACCAACCATTAGAAAGTCATGGCCAAGGTTAAAGTTTTTCAAAAGTAACTCAAACTCCAAGGTCAAGGATAAAAAGTAAAAAAAAAAAAGTACTCAAGAAAAAGTTTCGTCATAAGAAATACTTTTATGAAATATGAATGAAAATCGCACCAAAAGAGGGTTATCCCTTTTTTGTCCCCCGCTTTCGCGAAAGCGAGGGGACATTAAATCTCATTCGTCTGTCCGTCGGTCCGTCTGTCTGTCCGTCGGTCCGTCAGTCTGTCCGTCCGTCACACAAACTTTAACCTTGCCCATAACTTTTGATTTAGTGGAGCTATAATTTTCATATTTCATATGTGTAATAAGACCTTTCTTTGGGTACCACCAAATTTGACCTTTTGACCTTGACCTTGGAGTTTCAACTACTTTTACTAAAAAAATCCAAACTTTTACTTTGGCCATAACTTTTGAATGAAATATTTAACATATTTATTCTTTGTGACAAGACCTTTCAATGAACACCAACAACTTTGACCTTTTGACCTTGACCCTGGAAATGTACGTACTTATGAAAAAACTTTATCCTTGACCATAATTTTTGAACGATAAGAACTACGACTTTTATACTCCACATATTTTATTCCTGTAAGAAGACCTTTCATTGGATACCAAGAACTTTGACCTTTTGACCTTGACCTAGGAGTTTTAACTACTTTTTAAAAAATAATAACCTTGGTTACAATGTTTGAACGGTAGAAACAAGGATTTTTATATTTCACATATGTATTCTTTGTGGCAAGACCTTTCAATACCAACAACTTTGAACCTTGACCTTGGAGATTTAAAAAAAACTTTAACCTTGACCATAACTTTTAAACGGTAAAGGCTTTTCGTAATTCACGTATGTAATCCTTGTTATGCCAAGAATTTTGACCCTTTAACCTTGACCTTGGAGTTTTAACTACTTTTTAAAAACGTTAAATATGAAACTGGACTTTCATATTTTTTTATATGTGTATTCTTTATGGCAAGACCTTTCATGGGATACCAAAAACTTTGACCTATTGACCTTTACCCTAAAAATGATATCTTGCCCACAAAGATACCGAAAGCGGGGGACCACAATTCTTTGAATTTGCTTGTTTCAAATGATACCAATGACGCCTTTGAAACAAGAGTAGTTTAATAATCAATTTTATTCTCACCCTTTTAAATTGATGATGTCTCAGAATATCAGAAATATTTTCATAAAAGACAATATAAAAGATAAAGATTAATTTTTTTAGTCAGGAAAAAAAAACTGCATTATCGATCATTTTACATTTAAATGAAACACATTGACTTTTGCACATCTGTGATAACGGCAATGTCACCTGAACCTTTTTTTCGAAATATAGGTGAACGGAAACGGGGACGTTAGAACACGTGTTCGGAAAGAAATAACGTTAAAAGTGTATTTACAAACCGGAAACGTCGATCCTGATGTGCGTGTTTGATTTGATTTCCTCTTGCACTTTTCATCCTAATTAATTAGAGTAAAAAGTCCTTGACATTGTGTGTTTCTTTTGGAATGAAAAGTAATTGACCTCGTTTTTCCGTAAAACAAAGTGTAGGTGGATGATAATTGTTGATGTGTGACGAGTCTTACATAATGTTATCTGAATTTCCTCTGGTGCATATTTGGTTTTTTTTTTAGAGAACAGATTCTTAATTGCTTGATGCCAATAAATTTAGACTTAAGCTGAGCAAGTTTCTGTGACATATCGAAATTCAATTGATAAAATATTATTAATCAATATTTTAAACCTTTCTTTGACTAAATTTTTCGATTTGAACTGCGTGGAAAATTCCTTCATTAAAGAATGCCGAGTTTCATGCACTTTGTAGTGAAAAAATAGCCAAATCTAGTAATTGAATTTTGGTTATATAAAATCACATAATTTTTTCTTCATCTGTAGTTGACCCACAAAGTACACGTTTTTAAGAGGACCGGGTATAGTGTTATCATACCTGTAAGTCTGTCCATCTGTCCGTCTGTTACACAATGTTTTCCGAATGTTTATTTTATCCGAGAGACCAATTGGAGCAGTTTCAACTGGAGTTGAAAAAATGTTTTCATTTAAAACCTTTTTCACCAGAACATTTCTTATGCTTAGTAATTTGATATTTTTGAAAATAATTAAATGTGTTCTGTAAGAGTAAAAAAAAAAGATTCCATTCGCTTTCCCGCTATGCACTAATAAGGAACTGAATAAAATAAAATTAGATTTCATTTATTTTCAGACTAGCAATGGATTTATCACGCAACACATGAAACAATGATTTGATTTTACAATGTATGATATCGTATAAAGTTACAAGTATTCAATCAAGCATGTATGTACCAAAAATTCTGAAATGGTCTACGGTAGAGTGCCGCTAAAAATCTAAGATTGAATACTTTCAATCAGAAACTACATGTAATTATATTGATTTAAATGAATGTTGTCAATTCATCATCACCAATCTCAATGTTTATAAGGATAAGGATATAAAGTTTATAAGGATAAGGATGGTTTATAAGGATAAGGTTTATAAGGAGTTATGTTATAACGTTTAATAAAATATATATTGTATTATGTAGGTCGTGGCCACAATCGCCAAATCAAAAATAAATGATTTTAAGAAGTTATATTTGTCTTCATCGTCTTTAATAATCACCAATCTCTAATGTTTTAGGAGACGGGGATGAAGATACAATGGGACTCTGCTGCTGTAAACGAGAGAGTCTTATCGAACACGATGATCACCATGACGACGAGAAAAGTGTCCTTGAACCCCAGGGTGAGAACGTTTCCGCCTCTTCAGTTCACCCCAGTCTCTTCTCCTCGAACTCGATTACCAATCCTTGCCGACTGACGTGGTTAACAGACGTCTATGTTAATAACGTGGACTCCGAAGAGGACGAGAAAAAGCATACCTGTCGAATTAGTGGGCTCTGTTGCCTTGACAACGGAAGAACTGTGCTTTTGGACAGAAATAATCAAACTTTAACCGTCTTTGACCCACAATTTAAATACGCATACAGGCAAAAACTTAGAAAGCAACTCATTTCCTTGACCACTTTTGAATTTGATGACATTGCCATCTTAGAAACCGGTTTCATTGGATTGTATAATATTTCCGGGAAATACGTCACGCGGCTTCCTAAACGGTTCGCCGTGTGTAAGAGTTCCAGAACAGTGACATTCAATGGTACTTGGTTTGCAGTATTGTATGTACAAGACAGTAAAGACTTTATCAAAATTTACTCCAAAATTGGAAATGAATATCTTAATATTCCTCTAAATATTCAAATTGATAGGAAAAAATATCGATCAAATAACATCGAACTGGACAGAACTAACGACTTTATATATATACCAAATATGTCGGAGAAGTGTATAACATGTGTGAATTTCCACGGAGAAGTAGTTTGGAACTCTGTACCCGTGGACCATATTTTACATCCTTCCTGTTTGATGTTGGAGGGTAACTTTATCTTTTGCTGTGATTGGTTGACTAAAGGTGTCAATCTTGTCTCCTTAGATGGAAAACGATCTAGTTCTATTTGTGTCGATGGCGTTAGGAAAGCAAGATTCATAGCATTTCAAAGGAAGAAAAGCCATCTGATGATTTTTACGGACTTCAAATACAAACTGCGTATATTTGATGTCCTCTTGCCTCCGGAAGAGCCCTAAACTTTTAAATTCTGATCGGAATATTATCTGTAATTCATCTCATCAAGGGTGAGATAAGGCAAATCGCGCAACGAAGGAGTGCTTTTGTTTGTTCTTTTGAACTCTTCCAACAGATAATTGTTAATTCTGCTTGTTAAAACGTTTGATTCACCGACAAAATTATCATTGAGTGGGGCTCTTTCGCATCAATCTGATTTCCGTCAATAAAGAAAATGATCGATCTCTATTTCCTTAAAATCTCTAATTTTAAATATGAATTCGGAACCTGTACCAGTCTCTGCAGACAGTTTAAGAAAGATGGTGTGAGTGACCGATTGGGTAATATTTGCCTTTGTCTCGGAATAGTGCACTTGTAAAACTAAGGATCTCTTTCAGTGCAGAAAGTGCTTATATGAAATTTGTTTAAATAAAATGCTTCTCCATCTAAAGTTATTTTTTAACCATTTTGGCATCTCTACATGGATATGCAAGAAAGCAACCCTCACATTATCCATTCAAACAAACTAGAATAAAAAGAAATTGGCGAGATATTTCCTGAAAATGTTTCATATATACCCGGTATATATAATATTATATTCATTAAGTAGAAAAATTTTCTAATATTAATATTGATTAGAACTAATAATACCATGATCAAGCTGAATCTTAATTTGATATGACAAGATAAGTGATCTTTCAATTGGCGACAGAACTTCATTCCTATTACGAATTCTGTCAAAGATTATACCAGACGTTGGGCTAAACATATAAGGGAAGACCGTAGCACTTTTCCAGAAGAAATATAGTGTTTTTGAAACATATTGTAAACATTGTATTGGAAAATTAAAAGGCAAAACATGAACCATTTTTCCTTTCGTTTTCACTCCATCGGAAGTGGCACAAACGTAAATGGTAAGAGAGACTACAAGAACAATATGTAATATTTCCAGCAGAAAAGAATTGTAGCACTATGAACTCTGTAAGGCTCATTATTATAACTTTATTTCGAAGGAACTTGGTTTTAATTCTATGTATGGAAATCCAGCATATACAGCAGTTCATTTTCCAAGGATGATATTCTTCAAAATCACCTTTCAGTGTTCCATACTTTTAAAACTCCAGTCAAACAACGTCATTTTGATATATCCTACCTATACTGGATTCCTCAGTTTTATAAAAATCCTCTCAAAGATATTGCCGGAATAGGAGAAACTTCAGACTCAGTTTGCTATTTCAGCATATTCTAGAAGTGGTATTTATCAAATATTTTGTAATATCATATATTGGCAAATCTTAGAAATAATTTTATCATTAAATTAAAAATGAATTACTACATTTTTCAAAAGTATATAACATCGAACGTTTGACTTTTCTACGGTTTATATATACAAATAATAATCACGGTAATTTAAGAAGTGGGTTATTTGCTATCATAGACATCTTCTTCAAATTAAAAGTAAATTTGTGCCATTTAAATTACATTGAAAAATTTACATATCGTACAGTAAAATCACTATATCGCTACACAAAAGTATTCTGAAGTGAATGTTAAAAGTATGCTGGAGTTCCACATTGACAACATTTATGTAGTCGTCGGAGAACGTCTTTCAATAAACTTCTGGAATCCCGATGGGAACTAGTTATGATTCTTTATCAGCTGACTTTTTTTATATTCCTATGAAGGAGAATTTACTCAAAAACTTCTATGAGAAAAGAAGAAAACACTTGCCGTGGCTTTCAACGCAACATTAAGATATATCGACGAGTTTTTTTATATCTTTTAACAATAATTTCTTAACAATTAACAAGTTTTTTTCCATTTATATGTTGACTTGATATATCTCAGTGACCTTTAGATAAAACACACCCCAGCGTCTGCCACACTTGTTTCATATTCAGATGTTTTTCCGAGTACAGACGACAAAGGCCAACAAACATGTAAACTGCATGATAAACGGCATGTTTTCTATTAGCTTTTCCATCGACAATCTTTCTTATATATGTACATGTGTGTAGTTATATTCCGCTATCACATGCGAATGGTATTAATGTCTCCCAATTTATTCGCTACTCAAGAACATGCTCTGGGAACGACCAATTTTTATTTAAACCGAGACAGACTATTCACACATAAGTTTATCTCACAGGGGTTTCAACATCCTCGCTTAAAGTAAGCATTTCGTAAATTTTATGGTCGTTATAATTATCTTAATAACAATATAACCCAAATGTATCATCAGACCGTTTTTTTGCTGACTTGTTTCATGCCAATTGTTGTTTTTGTACTAAATTTAATCACAGAATATTCCATCTTTTTTATCAATACATAGGATTCACGGCGGGTGTGACAGGTCACAAGGGAATGCCTTCCCCTCTTACGTAACTGGTACCACCTCTTGAATTTCGAGGAGCCTGTGTTTTATGCCCTTGTAGATGTATTTTGTCAATAGATTTTTTTGAGATCGAGTACTGTTTGTTCTCTTTACTTTTTTTTATTTCTTCACAAAAAATTAAAGATTAGAAAATGAAGTGCTTGGGAAGGTCTTTTGTAGAGATTTTTTATTCTTGAATTTACAATCTAGACTTGTTTAAGAGATGGACACACCAACTATAGTATTCGGAGATGCACACAAAAATTATTGCATATATCTTATTTTTCTGCACACCAGATAAAATACTGGAAAAAAATACAAGAATCCCCCCAAAACACTCCCACATCTTAAGAAAAAATACAAAAACAAAACGTTGAATTATCAGTACACTTCCAATACATCTGTATCTCTCAAATTCATACTGCGCCTAAACTTAAAGTATCTATCAATATAAAAGCAATCTGTAATAATCCAAGACATTCACTAAAGGGAATCTTAACCTCAATATCCACTTCTTTCTAATTAAGAGTAAATAAAAGTGCTATTTTGCATAAAACTTTTTTGTCTGAGTAGGCGAAAAATCTTTATATTGATAGATCATATATAGCTAATCCTCTGTTATTATTGCAAAACCATTCAAAACACGTTAAACGATTGCAACCTTTTATAACCCCCTAAAATTATGCTGACCATGTTTGAGGCATTCATGAAACTTAAGTACCTTCTAATCTCGCTGATGCAGGCATATCATTCAAGAACATGGGTCCAATTTGGCGTAATTTGCCAATTGTCGCAGTCGTCTTGAATGTAACGATTGTGCAGGGCAGGGAGAAAAATTTTGCTTTCAAACATTTATTGGAAGAATTTATAATGCATCATCCTTTTGTGAATCTTGATGGCATATTATGAAGAACATTTGGAAAATTTAACTCTAAATTCCGTTTTTTAAGTAAGAAATTAAATTCATGTTAATGTGGAAGGACACACGTTTATTAGTAGGAAATTAATACAAGTAATATTTTAAAGATTTTTTATTGTGTCTAAGTATGATGCATGCTATTTTTAGATCAGACATAAAATTCAAATTAATCCTCAAAGTTCTTTATATCTAAGGTTCCACCTCTAAACGGGCATTATTCCTTCTATATTTATCCGATATAAAATACTTTGGCATTAGTTTAAAGCATTTTGGGATAGAAAAGGAATTAAAAGAAACATTATCAAAGATATAATTACCTAATACTTCTAGTACCTAAGCAGTAAATGAAATTATTATTTATCTTCAATTTCAGTTTGTTGCAAACAGTCTTATGGAATACCAGTACGTATTTTTAAAAAAGGCTTTTATTTTATCTTTAATGATTGCATTATATTCCTTAAAGTTAAGTAAGACTCGTTTGATTTTATGTAAAATTTGAAATTATCTCCAACTAGAAAACCTGATATTTAAGCTTTTGAAAAGTTGCTTTAAGAATGCAAACTTTTAATTATAAAATGTATATGAATAGTAGATATAACGAACAGTGTTCGATCTCCTAAAATATACACAATATACAAATCTGTAAAGAGGACAGAAAACATAGATCCCTGAAAATTTCAGAGGTGGGATCAGGTGTATAGAAGGATTAAGCTTCCCTTGTTTGACCGGCCACATCCGCTGCGAGTCCAGTGTATTGATCAAGTATACGTATGAAACATTCCGTAGTCAAATTCAGTAGAATGGAAAACAAAGGCCTAATAATTGGTATGAATAATTCCAATAAAGTAAATCCAATGATAGGTTATATTTGCCAACAAAGTTAGTATAACGTTCATAGAATTTACAAAACGACGACTTTAAATGAGCTTTTTGAAATCCCTTTAACATCAACTGATATGTTAGTAGCCCGCCAAAGAGAGCCAAAGCAAGTGGTTTTTTTTTCTTGTATAAAAGTTTCTGAATAAAATCTCTTTATAGTGATATAAAAACAAGTTAGCTAGTAAAGGAGCACAGATAACTGCATGTCTATTGGAATTCAAATAATTTGTTGGAAGACTTGGTCTCCCAAGACAACAAAAATACTTTCAAACAGCAACTCAAGCATCCTTTTAATTTGATGACCAATCAGAAGATAAGAACATGTCCGACTTCCATTTATATTGCAGAAGCAACTGTCTACAATATCAAAAAAGCACAGGTAAAAAAAAAAATTGTGAGTAATAGTTGTATAAAGTTTAGAAAGGCAAGTTTTGATGCTTATTAACTTAAAAAAAATCTGAATTTAAATTTTTTGAAATTCCATGGGAGTTTTTGAGATATTCATCACATAGAGTATGTTGTATCAGTGTACTTTTGAAGTTTCTCCTAAAAGCAGTCAATGTGTTTGTAAGGAGTAAGGAAAGGGGTTTAGGTTCGCATTTGATCGACCCTACTTTGTATCTTTGTTTGTAAGGGTTTTACTTCAGTAATCGAACGTAGGTAGGGTAGATTTGACTCGCCTTGGGTGATTGGACTGTTGAAAGTTTTAAATACTGGGATAAATTTTGGAAGAAAACCTTACTTGGAAAGTGAAATGCCAGTATGTTAGATTTCCAAAAGTAGAATTAAGACTTAGTTTTTGTAAATTACAACTACATATACGAGGGCTGTTCAATAGATAATATCCTGAGCTCCATGATATACAATATATATATATCATATGACATAAAGCTTGACTATCTCTCATGATTGAATATGAATTGCAGTTTATGTGACCACTTTTCATCACATAGTTTCATTGTGAGAAGCTGGAAAACAAGGGCTATTCGAGACACTACATAAAAATGAATGGTAGAGAATCAGTAAACTAGAGTGAAATTCAACGCTTCATTAAAGCTACCGTTAAACTCGTTAAAAATCCCAATATTCACTGAAATATGTGAGATTTACAGCAACCAATGTCTGTCTTATAGAGATATTATCAGGTGGATTTCAATGAACAAAAATTAAATAATGGGCATTAAAAATGGGTACCGTCCTAGGCGACAAGGGCTTACAACCATCAATGTACTGTTTGCCAAAATTCAACACATTATCACTGACGATGTTTGATTGACTTTAAGACACATAGCAACATTGATATGCATAATTTTTTTTTGAGGGGGGGGGGGGGGCAGTTTACACTGTTTTAAAGAAAAATTTGACTGTAAAAAAAAAAAAAGCTTAATACTCAGTGGTCACCTTATGTTTTGAAATGAAAAATGAGTGAAAACGACAGAGTGTAAGAATATCTAAACAATTACTGGGAGTATTTAAAAAAAAATTAAAAAAAAAATTGTCTGAAATTCAATCAGATAATGAAACTTGAATCAGTTGCTTTAAACCCTTAAAACAGATTAACAATGAGATGTACTTGACAAAAGCAGCCAAGGTCTGAGAAAAGCAAAGAACTGCAAAAGCGTAAAAACAGTTTTATATGCTATTTTCTTAAATATTAGTGGTCTTGTTGTTAAAATTCTTACTCAGGGAGGCAGTTCAGTTTCTAGAGAAGTCTAGAAAGCAAATTTTTGCAAAAAATTCGAAAGGTTTATGAAAGGATGGAACCAGAATCAGGAATCCACTACATTCAATTTCTTCATGACGGCGTCCAAACCCACACGCCATGAAGACTAATGGTGTTTTGGGGATAAACAGAAAGTCAATGTTTTGTCACACAAACAATACCGGTATTCACTCTTTGACTTGTTTCATTCTCCAAACTTGAACAAAACACCTTTCAGAAAGAAGAAACAGGTCCAGGAAATCAAAGAATCTGCGATGTTCCAGTATACGAAGGGCCATACTTAAATATGTGTTCTAAAAACAATCAAAAATTAGATAAAAACGTGACGGACATGTGTTTTAATTATAAGAGAATATTTAAGTGAAATCATTAAGACTAATTCACTGAAAAGCCTTTTTTGTTTCTTTCCGAGCACCGAGGACATTATTTATTGAACAGCCCTCGTATGTATTATAATAGGCCTCTTAAACGAGCCTTATTTGGTGAAATCATAACGTTTTGATTTTGCAGTCTTTTCAATTCCTTTTCACCTCCTATTCAGTAAAAACGGAAGATAAGATGGTTAGCGTATTGTCTTTTAAATTTCTTACACGATTTTTTGATATATATTTATAAAATATTTAATCAATTCCGACAAGGGTCCAAATCTTTCTTTTTTAAATATTTCGCCCAATGTCAGGCATAATTTTCGACATAAATCATATATACGAATATTTACCGCAATAACAATTTAAACATTATAAAATTTCAAGAATTGTCTTGTTAAAACTGTGTCCTCAAGAATTTAAAATAGCATTGTAAACTTTAATCAACAAAAAGTGAATCCTTGCAAATTGACGATGGATTAAATTGATTAACCTTCGTTATGTATGTATGATGCTTTGAACTAGAATTATAAGCGTGTATATATACATGGCATTGTACAATGTATATTTCAAAATGAAATCTCCCCCTATGACTTTGATTTGCTTGCAAATTGATTTTCCTTTTTAATTAATCATTTGAAGACCGAAAATATAGAATTCTTGCAATATTTCAATTTTAATTAAGATGCATACTCATGTGCAAAAACGTTAATATTTTAAACTTACATTAAAAAATCATAAACTACGATATATAAATATTTATTAGTATATATGGAATCAACATGATTCCTAAACCAATTTTAGATCCATTGATTTCTAACTAAAAGCATACATTCAAAGGGTATCCTTCCCTTGACCGAAAATTTATACCCAGTCCCTTTTTCTCTCTCACGGTTTTGCAATACTTAATAGAGGAAGTATAGTATTTTTATACATATAATATTTCCAATGAAGTTAATCGCGAAAAAACCCACAGTCCTCTAAATAGCAGTTATTTACCGTTGTTAACCGGACTTAAGTAACGTTTCGTTAGAACGCAACATTCATTAAGCTTTGCATGGTTTTTATCTGCTAATAGTTTAGTATTATCTGCGATCGCCACCAGCGGTTTCTATGGCTTAGAGCTTTTTTTCATTGCTTTTACAAGTTTGAACATGTGATGTAGAAGATACAAGTATTACATCTTCCAGGATAGACTGAAAAATTCCATTTCAACAAGGTATGATTATAATTTGTTAAGTTAAACATGACATTTTTTAAACGTTTGAACAGATCTTGATAAAATTGAAAAAAAAATGGCATTCATTTCAATGATAACTGGCTTGATTTTTCATTAATATTAATATAAATTTGCAATATTTTAAGGAAAATTTATTTTACATGCAGCTGTCCTGGCATAAAGTATACAAATATTTTGACCTTTTAAAACTTGTACAGTGTATTTATAAAAGTGATAAAATATTTTCATGAATATCAAATAAGACCATTTAAACGGATATGAAGGACTCGCAGAGAAAAATACTTTAAAAAACACTCTATAAATGTGAAAATTTCAAAGAAGAATACGACGCATCACTTGCCGCAATTGAATTAAAATTTATTCATATCACTAGTATTATGAACAAAACAAATCATCCCGTTTATAAATAGGGGCATTTTGCAACAAAATACATGTATTAGTTATTCATAATGATCTTCACCTTTATTAGGAAAAACATCGGAAACTTTATTTTTCACATTTATAAATACATGGACCTTTTAAAGGCTCACAAGAGGTACAGGTACAGGGTCTTCGTATTATTAATCTGTCAAAAAAATAACACTATTTCCACAAAACGCTGATCTCTTTCAAAATCTTTTGCGTGGTATGGGTAGGTTAAAAAATAGCTCGTTGTACTTCTGTGCACCGTTTGATTTCCAATGCCTTGCTTTACCTGGAATCGATTTCGTGAACATTAAGACTCAAACTGAGTCTTCAAAGGATCTTGTTTTATTCTGAGCATGCAATCTTTGCATATATATACCATATATATTCAAACATTATGTTATTCTTTTTTTATCTAGGGAAGAATACCTTTGTATATTTTTATCAGCCATTAGAACTTCGAAAATGTCGAGGTCAATTATAAAACATCCATCAATAATTTTTACTCAATTAATATCTTTTTAAAGTAAAATTATCTTATAGATGTTGATATTAATAGGATGAAAAACTTGAAATAGTTTCGACATAGGAAGTTTTAATACAATCAGGAACGTACATGTACAAAAGGCATGTAGTATACACGGTGATGGTTGTGCTCAACTCAACTCGTTCGCCAATTTTTATTTTAAAGTTTTTAAACACATGCATTCACTATTTCTCTATTGAAAATGTTTCTTGAAAGGCTGGATACCCCTTTATTTTTCTTGAAGTATAGTAAAAAAATTAATGGTTACTAAAGGATTGATAATATATTAAATGTATTGAATATGAATAAAATTGGGTTGTAAAAGGAGATTGAAACCTACCCCATCCCACGAAATAAGATTTTCGTCTTTAGACATTTTCTTCAATTTTTTTTTTCATATATGAGTATTCTTTTTTCTGGTTAGCCCATTTCTATTTTTAACTAACCCTTTCACTTTTTTACTACATTGTACGAGGGCTGTTCAATAAATAATGTCCTCGGTGCTCGGAAAGAAGCAAACGACGCTTTTCAATGATTTAGTCTTCATGATTTTACTTATTAATCTCTTTTAATTCAAACACATGTCCGTAACATTTTTTATCCAATTTCTGATTGTTTTTAGAACTCATTTTAGGGTACGACCCTTAGTATACTAGAAAATGGCAGATCCAATGATTTCCTGGACTTGTTTTTTCCTTCTGAAAGGTGTTTTTTTTTTAAGTTTGGAAATAGAAACAAGTCAAAAAGGTCAAAGATCTGGCAAATATTGTTAATGTGAATGTGAAAAAAATATTTTTCTGTTTATCCAGAAAACCCCTTTACTCTTCAGGGCATGCGGGTTTGGACGCTGTCATGAAGAAAATTAATGTAGTGGATCCCTGATTCTAGGTCCTTCCTCTAATAAACCTTTCAATTTTGTTGCAAAAAATGCTTTCTAGACTCCTTCAGATATTAAACTGTCTCCCCGAATACGAATTTGAACAACAATACTACTAGTATTTAAGAAAATTGCATATAAATCTTTGTGCTCTTGCAAATCTTTGCTTTTGTCAGACCTACGCCGTTTTTATCAAGTACATCTTATGGTAAATTTTGTTTTGATGATTTTTAGCAATAGATCCATGTTCCAATATCTGTTTGAATATCAAACAAACGTGGATAACTACAAATACTGATATTTTAAAATAATTGTTAAGACTTTCGTACACGCTGTCGTTTTCACTCATTTTTCAAAATATAGGGTGACCTTTGAGTTCCAAACTTTTTTACTGTCAAACGTTTCTTAAAAACAGTGTTAATTACTCCCGATATGATGTCTATCAAATTTGCTATGCGTCTTAAAGTCAATCATACATAATCAAATATTCTTTGTAGAAATTTGGCAAACAGTACATAAGTTGTTATAATTTTTGTTGGCAAGGAGGGTATTCATTTTTGATGCCCATTATATAATTTTTTATCATTGAAATCCACCTGCCCATTTGTCTATAGAACAGGCATAGGTTGTTGTAAATGACACATATTTCAGTGAATATTTCTTTGGGATTTTTGACAAGTTTACTGATTCTTTACCATTCATTTATAATGCAGTGTCTCGAAAAGCCCTTGTTTCCCAACTTAATTCTCACGATGAAACTATAGGATAAAAAGTGGTCACATAAACTGTTATAAATTTAGTAAAGATTCAATAATGAGAGAAAGTCAAGTTAAATGTCATATGATATCTGTTTTGTATGTCATACAGTTCAGGACATTATTTATTGAACAGCCCTCGTACGTGCATAATATTCGCATAAAAAGAACAATATCCCTAATATATCAAATATTGTTTTTAATTTTTAGTGAAAATATTTGTTATTGCAATACAAAAATTACGAAAAACAGTTTACAAAAACAGCAAATATTCAAGTTAGCAAAGCTGCAATTGCCATTGATATCTATGTAAATTACAAATGTCACCTGCGTTAAGCATGCACAAGTGGTACTATATCCCCTCGTACTTCCTTGTCAGGGAATAATAAAGTGTTCACAAACTTTTTGTCTGAAATAATTTTTTGTTAAAAATTTAAAAAAAATGATCTTTTCTATATTTTTCCCCAGTAAAACTGAAATATTCTTTTATGGCTCCATTCAACCAGAGGTCATGCTTCGTTAAAAATAAAAATAAACTACTCTACGAGATCCATGCTGGCATCTCCATATCACTGATCATGACCTGCTGTTCTTGAAATGAAGTTTTTACACTTCGTTGTCGACGGGTTTTTCCCAGTTATTTCTCGATCATGACAAGGAGTACACGGCGGATAAGCTTGAATTATGTTTGTTATCTCCATATATTTCATTTTAATTATTTTATATATTTCCATGACCCCTACCATAGTTTAGCCCGACACCAGAGCCGAATTTTGAACGAAATACTAGTAATCTATTTATAAAATGAAACTTTCACTCAAGTTTTAAATTCTGGTCCAGTGGCTTTTAAGAAGAAGATTGAATCGACCAACCAAATATTCAGTGCATTTGTCTCATCTCTTCTTTAAAATGATTGTTGTCCCCTTAGTTTAGAGAAATTTTGATATGTTTAATGGCATGCGATATGGTTGAAATTAGTTGAGTGGTTCTGGAGAAGTTAAAGATGTGAATTATAGTTTGCGCAAGACTAACGACAAATAACGACAGACAAAAACAGATAGAAATAGGTAACCTAAGTGACCATAAAAACTCAAAGGAGCCCCCTTACCAGTATTTTCTCGTCAGTAGGTGCCATCTTTTGACGAGTTGTGTCTTTCATTAACATTAAATGATGTCACTTACCTGACGTCATTATCACCTGTTCTTCAATGTAAAATAATGAGGCAAATTTTTTTTTTATAATCAATTACTATCTACGCTGACAGTTTTACTGTTAACTAGAGTAGTTAGAACTAGGAAAAGCATTAAATTACATTTGTTCAGCTATTGATTTTTTGATGGAAATAGTAAAAAAAGAACTACCCTGAAATTATAATGAACCTCAAAGAGATTTTTATTTCACAGTGTATAACAAACTTAGCTAAAATTACTGTAATATCTTGATTTAAATCATAATAATGGTTGTTCAAGAAAATGTATGCCATGGCCATGGCACAATACCTACCTCTTAAATAAAACCATTGATTAAAGCAACCTATCTGCTCTAACTGCTGAGTAACTAAAATTCTATGTAAAATTTTGAAGTTCAACCTTTTCCCCAATTCTATAATTTTTATCTTGTAAAATATTTTAGTGAATTTTTCTGCTGTAAAAATGGACGTTTTTATTTCTAAAAACTCATCAAATGACTACAATTTGTGCAAAAATAAGCAACGAAAGTTACTTAAACCTTTATAAAGGACTGTTCCATATAACCATTCATTGTTTTGTCACGCATAGTCACCAATTCTGATGAACTCGGCTCATTTTTAAAACTTGAAACGTGTAACAAATAAAATTTGGTTGATACGTGGTTTTTTTCTTTCCATAAAAACGATGAAACGATATATGGAGGAAGCAAACAGTATTCAAGTTCAAACGTCCATTCAACTAATGCAAATCAGAAACAGAACAATCACGAACTTCTAAAGCATCAGAGGTAGGATCAGTTGCCATGGAGGAGTGAGCATCCCCTGCTGACCGGTCACACCCACCGTGTGCGCATTGTAATGATAAACAAACAAAGAAAACCCCAAACAAACAAACAAACAAAAAAAAAAAAACCAACCCCCCCCCCCCCCCCCCAAAAAAAAATTGTGTCAACAAACATCTAAGACAGTTTAAGTTTAAAATTATGTTGTATTATGCAATATCAAAACATATGTACAAACATATCACAAGTAATATACATATTTAACAAAAACTTGGCGATAGGGCAAACCCAGCTATGCAAGATACACGAAGGCCTCAGAATCATAAGGCATACTAAAGGTCCACTTGAGCAGAACAGTAAGGTGTGCTATTCTGCCAAGTGGTAGTAAGCTGTATATTCTGATGCGAGCTCGACGACTCCGTTTGATGTTTGAGGTGTCAAACAGTATTTTGTACAGCGGTACCCGGACGGAAGTTGAGCTGAGAAAGGTCTGGTCATGTCGGTGGAAAGCCAGCTGGCATACTCCGTGACTCATTGAGTATGATGAGTTTGAGGCGTCAAACTGATATACTCGGGAGCCTTGTAACGTTAGACCTAGCAAATCAAATGACCTGACAGATGAAACAGTAGGGAGTCTGTTTCCTGTGAATTTTGGGGGAAAAATTTTGCATGTTGAGGTACAACATGTAAATATTGCCCGAAAGTCAGTTATGAAAATGATGTATAGCATTATTGAGTAGCTGAGTTGCCCCAAAATGAGAGAAAAAATAAAAATCACATAATCGCAAATGAACAAACATAGCATAATAAGTGAGAAAACTTTATAGAAAAACAGAAACAATCTGTTCAGATAGCATACATGAATTGATGAAGAACATTTGTATAAGGGCAAGTTTTTATACTTATTCTGCTATGAGTGCGAGTTGTGCTTGTCTAATATCATCAGATGGTGTTCGTATGTATCTGCAGTATGAATCTGAAGACCACCTGCCTAACACTTTGATTAGGTGATCTTCAATGTGGGCGGAAGCCGCTGAAGTGGCAGCGCCTATGCGGAAAGAGTGGCCACTAAAAGCTTGGGAATTAATCCCGACTTTAACTAAAGTATCCCTAAATAGGACAATGAAGGCGCTCCTAGTCAAGGCCATGCCATCTTCTGTTACAAATAAGGGGTCGCTTAATGAAGGGGAGGACTGTAATCTTAATTTAAGATATTTGCAACATGCATTATGAGGACATGTTTCTGAGCTATTTTTGAAAAGTTTGATTACAATCCCTTTTCTGAAAGGGTCAGTTTTCGATATCTTTAGACGTAAATCTACCAAATCGTCAAAAATTTGAATATCTGACATGCAGATGTGGGAAGATGGATCAAAACAATTGTATATAGTGAATTCACCACATCTCAAAAACCCGAAAAAAGCTACTGAACATGTAGCTAGTAGCAAAACATTGTTGAAAACCATACATTGATCAGGTTGTTGCAAAAAATGACACAATTGTTTGAGCACATCAAAAGTAACAGGTTGTCGAAGGTTGTTTGGTCTTATTTGGTTTCTTTTGACACCGTTAAGGGCTGCAAATAACCTTGGCATTTCACTGACATTGGGATACGAAATATTATGTCTTATACAATGGAAGCGTATGCCACATAGGTACAACTTAATTGTTGCATAACTAAGATCTAAACTAGAATAACAGTGCGCAACAAAATACAGTAATAAGTCTTGTGACACTGGAACATAAGGTAATTGTATCTCTGGAATTATGTTGCACATGAGTAGAAATCTGGTGTAAGCTTGAAATCCTGTCAGGTAGGATTGTCTAGTCCTGGGGGGCAACGGCAGCGTCGAGGAGGTTGTCTACGATAATGTCAAGTCTTTGAGGACCTCCTGGTATTCCGGGACTTTGCAAGGCGTTTTGTCGGCATCTGGAGCCAGCTGTTGAAACCTTGTGATCTGTAAACGAGACAGACTATCAGCAATAACATTTCGTTTACCTTCAAGATATTTGCTTTTAAATACAAAGTTATTAGTAGCTGCACATAAAGTAAGGCGGCGAACTAGTGCCATGATCTTTGGGCATTTGGAGCGACCCTTATTGATTATAGCCACTGTAGTTTGGTTATCACAAGAGAATACGATGCGTTGCTTTTTCCATGATTGACCCCATAGCAAAGCGGCCACGACGATTGGATACAATTCGCGGAATGCAATGGAGAGTTCGTCACTGTCTTTACATGTACGTTGTAAAGGAGGAGGCCAGGCTTCTGAAAACCATTGTCCTTGGAAAAAACCTCCATGCCCAAGGGTTCCTGAAGCGTCTGTGTAGAGTTGCAGAGCGTCTGAACTGACCTCGATTTCATTATAGAACACAGATATACCATTCCATTGTTTGAGAAAGATTAGCCACATTTTTATGTCGTCTCTGGAGCCTTTATTCAAGGTAATATGAAAATGGAGCTGTTTGACTGTTGTTGACAGGGTAATAAGGTGTGACACGAAAGAGCGTCCTGGAACTATGACTCTGCTAGCGAAACTGAGATGTCCGAGTATTTGTAGAAGCTTTTAGTGCAAGATTTCTTTATGAGAAATTCTTCAATGAAAGATATGATTCTAGAAATCTTGTCAAGCGGCAGTCTGGCTTCCATCTTAAGAGAGTCTAAAGTGATTCCAAGGAAGGTAATAGTGGTATCTGGTCCCTCTGTTTTTTGCTTGGCTATAGGTATATTTAACCTCTTAAAAATGAGCATAAGTAAGGCCATGTTTCTTTCTCCGCAGTTGTCGGGCTCTTCAAAGGTGATGAAGTCGTCCAATAAATGCAAAATGTACTTGATGCCGTAGTTGTGGGTAGCTATCCAACAAATAGCTTGTGCGAGGCAGTCGAAGATTCTTGGACTAGATCTGCAGCCAAAAGCAAGTTTGGTATAGAAGTAATATAGGCCTTTCCATTTCAAGCAGAATAAATGCCACTGGGATGGGGAAATAGGTATCAACTTAAAGGCATCCGATATGTCTGTTTTGCACATTGTGGTTCCTGGACCAAGTTTTTGAATAATATTTACGGCATCATCGGTAGTGACGTAGGTTAGAGAGCATTTCTCTTTGTCGATTAGAGAATTGATGCTGGGATCAGAAGGATCTGAATGAGGTGCTGATAAGTCCACTGTTAAACGTGCTTTATTTGAATATTTTTTAAAGCTAACTCCAATGGGACTAACTCTGTAGTGTGGAAAAGGAGGTTCGACAAAAGGTCCTTGTAGGTAACCCTTCTCCACCTCTTTGCTTAGAAGATCATTCACTATTTGGGGGTGTGAGGTGGCAGAGAGAAGATTCCGGCATTCTTTACTTGGAATGTCCAGGTTATTAATCATAGTATCGAATCCATAGCGAATCCATAGCGCAGGCCATCACAGAGATATTTAACAAAATTTGAATCAGGGTGCATTCTGAGTTCCAATTCTAGACGATCAATGTCAACAGGCTTGGAAGCGGCAAGTGGAAAGGAATTTGGTTTAAGGTTATCTAGTCATTCGCTCTTTTTCGTGCTTTCCTCACATGCATGGCTTCCACGGTCGCTTGACTTGCAGGTGTTGCATACGTGAGAGAAAATGCAGTTTTTTCTACTGCATTTTCCTGCATTGAAGTTATTGCAGATTTCCGAATTGTAGTCTTTCGTGGTCTTGAGAGACTGAGCATTTTTCAGCATCTGGTATTGAGATGGTTTAATGCGTAAGAGAGGACAAAACGAGCCGGAATGTGATGTTGAGTTGCAAAGATGACAGGCGGACACTCTGGCATTCCCCATGACCATGCTCAGTAGGGGGTTATCCTTGATGGACCAATCAACTTTGATGTTTAAGTCATGCAGGGCAGCAGCCGCTCGTGCAGAGAACTGTGTGTGGTAATCGTAGAACTTCTGGCCATACACATTTGAGATTTCTACGATATTGCCTTCGTATCTATCCAGCTCAACTCTTCTTTCAGGGAATTTAGTGCACATGATTCTCTTGTATTTCCCAAAAGCGGTTATAAATTCGCTGATTGTCAGTGTTTTGTGAAGGCGAGGGTCTTCGGTCTCCAAAACATTGAGGCTCATTGTGATTTCTGGCACCGCCTTGTTTACTTCATATTTGGGTATAAGAAGGCTGGCTAGGTTTACGTCTTTGCCTTCCCAGATTTTACGTTTTAGAGAATCGGATAATATGTCTAACTGAGGCAAGCATTCGGCAGAAACGCCGAATTGAGTAGCTCTAAGGGACCCACCTACTAATGGAGTTCCTTGAACTATGGCTCCGTTTCCTAGCTCCGTCAATGTGGCAGAGTTTCTCGCCGTCTCTAAAGTGTATGATGGTTTATCTTCTTGGTCTTTCTTGGCCATGTTGGTCACAGTTTTTTTGTAATTCCTCGATAGTTTTTTGCATAGCTCGTAGAGTGGATTGTATGTTTTCATCCTCGGGCGGCGCCATATTGGATTGGGCGAAAGTGACTGTATTCATGCGCACTTGTAGACGATTTGAAGCTAAGGAGTCTGCGATGGAAAATAGTTCTCTCGTATTAGAATTAGAATTCGCTACACTGGTTTCCGAATTAGGTTGACTCAGTAGATTGGCGGCAATGTCGGTATTGACATTGCGGTTAACGGCACTGGGGTTCGGTGTGTTTCTGTCTTTATTTTCGAGAAACAGTTTCAGAGTAGTGTTTCTGTCCATAGAGGATGGGACGGCAATTCCAATATTTCTCAGTTCTGTTCTTAGTTTAGAAAGAGTCCAATTCTGTGGATTGGACGAATCCAAGGCATTCGTCCTTTGGCGGAAACGGCCGCGTCTCTCTGCCATCGTCAGTTTGTTGCTTAATTTTTTCTTACACTATACAAATAACGGTGATAGTAAACAGTCACAATACGTTCCTAAAGGCAGATATAGTCAAGGAACACGGTAAAACAGCAAA
The DNA here is from genome assembly GCF_032062105.1 of Saccostrea cuccullata. Lineage (NCBI taxonomy): Eukaryota > Metazoa > Mollusca > Bivalvia > Ostreida > Ostreidae > Saccostrea > Saccostrea cuccullata. Next base: position 589,710 of record NW_026939726.1, on the reverse strand, counting down.
GTTGTTGAATGGGAAACACTTTCCACATGAATAAACACAAAAGTAAATAATAACATGTACATAGATCATTGACGCTTACACAAAAGAAGGATATTTATATCAGCCAATCAGAATACAGAAAAATATAAATTAAAAAAGAAACGGATTTAACACGATAAATTTTCAAAAATATAATTACCCGAGCTGTAATTAAGTAGGCCTAACTAAGAGTGTATTGAGGTCTATGGGAACAAGCAATTTTTTTTTTCAAAGAAATATTTAAATACTATAAATATCAAAAATGCTATATTGGAAAGATGCAAATGATAATCAAGAATAGAAAAAAAGATTAAAAAATAATTTTTCATCAGATAGATTTAAAAAAAAAAAGAATTTTATTGATGAAAAGCGAAGGGGGATAACTATTCAAGGACGGGTCAAGGTCAAAGATTAGGAAACATTCCACTCTTACATATTGAGACTAAAACATGAAGATACTGTCTCCATTTACTGAGTTTTCAGTCAATATATATCTGCAATGCAATCAGATTCACTGAATCGCTATTATGGATCGGATACCTTAAATAAATTTGGGACTTTGAACATGTTTAGAGATGTCATTTTCCATAATTTATGATTTATTGCAAAGTTAACCACGACACATAGAGAATTGAAGTAAATTGAAATCCATGACGTGTTTTCTTTTACATAACTTTTGCAATTTCAATCACTCTTAATTTTCTACCAGAGAAAATGATGTAATTAAATACATTTTAGGGCATTCTATTCGATGTTATATTTGCTAAATTGGTTTCTGTTCCTCAATATTTCGATGTCTTTAAACATATTTGAGGAATTAAACAGGTGAATGTCACGGGCAAAGTTAGATTACCATTGTCCTAAATCCTCTTAAAACTCTTTTTCTCCTAGAATTGAAGAGTTTAAGAGTATACAAGTTGGCCCTGTTAAAAAAATAACAGTTTAGAATATAATATAGTATGTTGTCAGACGAACGCAAAGAAACATATCAAAGGATATCACAAGTACCGTACATGTATATATATTTAATCTCTAAAAAACGTTCTTGGAACTCAGGTTACAAAGTTTGAATAATATTTTTCAATAAAATCTCTAAGATTTTTAATATTAATAAAACAATTTATTTTTTATCAGGACATTTGCTTCACGACATAGCTTTTTTCAATTTAAAATAAAAGGTGCTCTCAAATTACGGAGATAATAAGTATGCAATTTTATTGTCAGTGATAACTTATGTACCCTTTACTTACATAAGACAAATTTGTCATAGAAATACATGTATCAAGTAAACGGACACGATTTTTATGTAGGCATTTTTAAGCAAGCTTAAGAATAAACTGATGTAACAATTGATGAATAAAAGCCATTACTGAAAGCTTCTAGCAACTTTCTCTGTTAATATGAAGTAGCAAAAAATATGTAACCATGGATATTAAAATAGATTAAAGAGAATCTAAGTTGAATTTGATATAAAAGCAATCGCATGAAATCTGAGAACTTTAACAAAAATACATACGAGTCCCTCAAACCTCAATCTTCCAGGCTTCCAGAAAATAATTGCGTATTACAATTTTGTTCGACTTATCGTATCTAAATTTATAAACCCTTTTACACACTATCCCCCTTTTGGTCATTTGTAAATTATTTAAGTAACTTGGTCAACAGACGAACCCTATTTTTGTCTTCATGAATCGCCTTTTTCGGAACCTTAATGTGGTCATTGAATTTTTTGCACGCCCTGGAGAAGATTTATATGAGAGGCTCCCCAGCTTTGTTTGTCGAGGTTGACAGTATCGTCAGCTTCCAGTTGATAGTGCAAAAAGTCACTTTCCTACTGTCATGTTAACATTATAAAACATTCATTGTTCTGTGACAAAGAACTGGACTCTGGAAGCCTCTTAGAAGTAAGTTGGTTTTTGAAACACTATATTTTCTTCTGAATTCTGATTTTAAAAGAAATACTTATTAGAAAATCGTCATGGTCATTTAAATCCTAAGTCAGTGATTAATATCTAAACTTAAATAGGATTTTTAAATAATATGAATGTAAAATTGAATTATGAAAAATTCTGTGTAAAGTAATAATATTGTAGTACGGATATACCCGTATTTGTCATACATTTAGAATCTTTTAATTATTAACGTTTCAATATGAGAGAAGAAAACTGTGGAAGCTCTCAAGAGCATCCTAATTATTTCTAAATTAAAGGCGTTTAATGATAGTAAATCAATCTACCTGTCAGGTTCCGTCTTTTCGCAAAGAGACATTCTTCTATAAGATAAATAATTAAATCTAATTACAAAGATATTGGACAAAATTCTCTTTTATGGCATTGACATGAAACCTTCTGCAACACATACCATATGGTGAATAAAAGCGTATTATTTTGTAAATGGTAACTTTATTTCGAATTCAGTTTTAATTCCAATTTCCATTTCCAAAATAAAAATGTCCTTAGTTTATTTTTTGGTAATTAACGTAAAGCAAGTAATTTTGGTTTCATACATGTATCTTGAAGAAAGATGCTACGATTTACTTAAAGTACTCCATCTGAAATTAATAAAAGATTAACCTATTCTTCTCAGTTCTTACATGTAACATATCACATGTTTTATGGTCGATAAAATGGCCTTGTCCGCTAATACAATCTATCATTAATTCAAATGCTGACTGATGTATTTCATACTAGTTATTAGACCATTTTTACACACTGAATTTTTTAAATTTTTTGCCGATCATTACAAGAAGTGCACGGCGGGTGTGACCGCTCGGCAGGGGATGCTCACTCCTCCATGACACCTGATCCCACCTCTAATGTTTTGGAGGTCCGTGTCTGTTCTACTCCCGATCAGTTTTGTTTGATTGGATTTTGAGTGTGAACACTGTTCATTATCACCATATTTTATCCAAGTGTAAAATAGAAAACAAACAAAGCCATTTTCAAGAAATGTCTAATACCTTCATGCAGTTATGCAGCTCTTTGCTTTATTTTTTTCTGTTTAAACGTACATGTGGAACTTAATTTAATAAAAAATGGTAAAAGAAAAGATTTATAACATATATTTTACGACATGAAGTTTCTGTAGAGCACAATTTTGTTGAATAAGCATTTAGATATTGCAGTATTCTACAACTACATATTCATTTATGGGGTCTGTCGGTTGAATCTGTCTGCTTTCTTTTCCATCGTCATGCGCTGTGATTTAACTTGTGAACATTTTTCAGTTTCTTCTCAGGAACAAGTGAACCAAAGCACCTGTACTTGTGGGTGTTAAAGGAAAACGAACTTTCAAAAGTCAATTAAGGGTCCTGAATACATTGGTTCCATGGTGGAAATGTTAAGAGACAAGCTACATAAATAATAAAGATTCATCTGAGCATTCAATAGGGTGGAGTAAGCTTTTTAAAAAACATTTCATAATCATATTGATATATTAATGATAATTCATAACCCTAAAATAAACTCCCAAATCACAGGTTTCTCCCGTCTATAAAACAAGGATTGGCCAAGAGTCCGAAAATGACTTCTGCCTTCAATAATTAACTATACAAATGGACTGGAAATTAATACGTCATTTTACTCATTTTAGTTAAGTTTAATACAAAGACTTTTTTTGCACATGTCGCATTCTGGTGATAATATTGCCAAGTCCCTAATTTATGGTCAGGCTAAAATGATGATAGCCTAAAACTATTAAAATTATTATTACACTCAGGTGACCGTTAATGCCCATGGAACTTTCGTTTACCGTCATGTATTTGAAAGGTAGGGGGTATTTCGATCAGTGTTTTTTTTTTTTACACATGATTTTGCCATGTGGATCTCAATAAAAGTTCTGTACCTGAGCCATATACAAATAACACTTTTTTTATCGATTGAGTTATCACAAAGCTATTTAGGAAGATGACCTTTCTTCATCACGGAAAAGATATTTAGCTCTCAATTTTAGCTGTGTATTTACCTTGATATATTTTAAAATATTTAATAACTCAATATATAATAGAATACTACAAGCTTCAAAAGCTACCGAAATTCCTCAAAATTCAAAGGGTATTTTACCTTGGCATTTTAATACTACTATGTGCGTCGTTAATGCGAATATTGCTCTATTTGCATAACGTATAACCTAATAATATCAGAAATATCCTAGAAAATCTCGACGTCAATCTTAAATGTTATTTAAAAGTCGAACAGTACATGATATGGTTTTTATTGTTCTAATTCTTAAAGGGCCTTTTACTAGTTTTCACCGAGTTACTACTGAATCCCTTTTCAAGAATCTATTTACAGCTTTTAAATGAAGCATAGCATAAATAAAATTGCATATTTTTTTAGAAGACTTTTTACGACATTGTGTATTGAAAACGTTTTCTTTGTATTCCTTGTTATTAATTAGACCCTACAAAGTTACCGAACCATATTGTATGCTATGCATTTGTTATTAGCCATTGTTATAAATCAAATTTCATTATAAAACTGACTTTTGCAAGGATGGTAGTCACATTTTAGTAAAGAGCAGATTATTGGATTCCAGTACTGGGAACAAAGGAAGCAAATTAATGATATATGTAACATAAAAATTAATGATTATTACTTTAATACATAGAATTTTTGTAGAAATTAAAAAGGCAAACTTTTATCTTAACGTACTAGCATAAGGATGTTTTATTTCCTCAGTTGCACTAAATGAACTTGTAATCTTTAGAGTAAATGACTGTTAAAAGGTATTGAACAGTCTCTTAAAACCTAAGATAAACACAATGAATAATAATTTTGGGGGGTATGTCTGAAAAAAAAAAACCCAATAATTTTCATAAAAGCCTTAAAGCAGTTAAAAAAGGTTACACTTTAGGATATCCGTGTCTTGCCCGCAATTCCTTCTATACCATTGAATAAAAGAGACTTTACCAGAATCTTCATTACATAGAACCATAATGCCTCTCCTGTTTTATACTTTGATCACATCTATGGGCTTTCCAATGGCAATATTTCAAATGGACTTCTATGATACAAATATGTTATATTCATTTGAACAGGGAATAGTAGATGTATCATTTTATGAGTACCTCTACTGTCACTAACTAAGCAAAAGTGAAAAACGGCATTACAAACAACGTACTCAATACTGAGTATTAATGTGTTTATGCACATGTAGTATGTGTACTGCAATATAAAATGAGGCTTTAAAAGCTTTGCCTTAAAGTGGTTGTCCAACATTTGACAATAAATTGAAGTAAATGTTGATACAATTTTTGCATGATTTTGGCCTAAATTTTGAAAATTTGGGATCTGTTATAATGAACAATGCCAAAAAAGAGACATTCTATGATACCAAATCTAAACCGTAATCTTGATATCAATGGTAAACTTAATGAAATCTAATCGTTGACAGCTTAACTAATAAATTAAAGGAATGAGATTAATGATGCTGATATAAGCATTAATCAGCAATAATATCCCGGATAGTAGGGCAGAAATTTGGCCTAAATTTGTATTGACGGGATTTTTGGAATTAGGAATGTGAATTTTTTTGTGTCTTATCTCTCCGTTTGTACTATTCAATTTGAAAACAAAGGATTTAAACTTTCTGATGAATTCCATGTCATAAATAATTAATTCCGTCGTACGGTACCTCTAGCTTTAAGCCAAATTGTCTTTTTGAGTTTCCCAACGTGCAACGTATATGAGGATAACAAAAACAAAGTGAAATGCATATTTTATAACTAAGTCCATCCTTTGAGCAATGAAGAGGCAGTTATGCATATTGATAAGAGGAAAAGAACATTATTAAAAAGAAATATTTATTTTCATTCAAAAAATACTTCGCATGGTATTTCTATAAAAATTACATTGGCAGCTTATGGTATTTATTATTTCGATAAATCTGATCTGGAAGCTGACAAATTTTTTTTTTAAATTTGGATGCGTGGTACTGTAAAAGGTTTCAGTATAAAGCAAATCAACAGGTAAATTTAGGTTTCATTTAAAATATTACTCTGAAAAATCATTTGATACCGTCACAACGTTTCTGCTTCTTCAAGGATTTTTAATTTTTATTTTTTCAGTCATGGAAAAAATGCTGTTTGCTCTGTTTATGTGGCTCTGTACAGGCTTGGTGCTTTCTCTGGAAGATTTTCCGAAATGGGGTACACAGAATGACAACAGAATCGGGGAAATTTTATCGAGAGTATCCAACGAACTGTTAAAGAAGGAACTTGCCAAAAAGGTCAGAATTTTGGGAGAACCTCGACCAAACACAGATGACTTGATCTTGCTTCTTGGTAATATGGTGGAACAAAAGCCTATGACTTTTTGTCGAATTTTATGGAATACTGGCGATGATGAAAGCTTGGATGAATGTGTTGCGTTCCTCATGCAGATTAGAAACCAAATGCTGGTGAATAAAGAACAAAAAAGACAAGGTAGCTATAGATTTAACTCTAGTGGTTGGAAACGGAAAAAGCGCGAGGCTACTTCAAACAAGTTGTCCAAAGAGGAAATTATGAATATCATTCAACAAATTCTGAAGGTTAAAAAAAGGCGAAAATTCCAGGCTAGTGGCTGGTGATCCGATGAAAAAAAAAACTGGAGCAATGGTTTTGATGGTTCTTTTTGATAACGAGGTTTATATTTTCATTTGTAAGTTCGATTTAGAAATGAATAATAGACTTGGATATCCTGTCGATGTGAACTGAAATTATGAAAGGCAAACTTTTGGATAACATGGACATTTTACCAACCAAAATTCAGGCTTTCATATTTTTAAAATAAAAACTGTTTTCATAAACTTTTCAGACGATTTTTTGAATAATTTCAATTTGATCCATCAACTATTTTTAAGACAAGAATCAATTGCTTTCTGTTTGTTCTGTAAATTAATGCACCAAATTTTTGGAGAAGAGTTCTGCTTGTTTTGCTGCTTATCTTGATCATGCATTGAAAGAAATCTTATTTAAGAGGATGAAAATTAAAATGCAATTATATTTTCTTAATATTGCCTTTTTGTACATGTTTGAAGAATGTAATTAAAAAAGGGAAAAAGAAAATCTTAAATTTCTTTAGAAAACAATCTTTGACGCCCCCTTTTTGAAGAAATATCTACACCTAAGCCAGTGTAATTAAGTTATGGCAACTTTTACAATTCGGACATGTAAAACTCATTAAATATGTATTAACAAAATCCCAGCTTCTAGTACTGTATATTAAAAATTGAAAACAAATCATTCATCTTAGTTTGTTTTGTTCAAGTGCACATTTGACCTTTAGATAAAAAAGGATGCAGTAAGAATGCTCAAATTAATTACTTTTTGCATTAGGACAATATCTCATGAATTGATTTTATTGTTGTCTGACGTCTGTTACAACGCACTTTGAAAAATTACGCACTTTGAAAATTTTTTTCAAAGTGCGTTAAATTTGGGACCAAATCAACGCACTTAAAAAAAATAAAATTTCTTTTCAAAGTGCGATATCTGATCATATCAACGCACTTTGAAAAAATGTGTATGGCTTGGTCAATATTCTTGAAAATCTTAAGTATGATAAATAATTGAACCAGTCGGATAACTTTTCGGTGATTAGGTCACTTCAGGATGTGAAAGTGAGCGGTTTTGATTTTTCCATACTTTGAAAAATCTTTCTCTCTTAAATGTTTCACTGTACTAAATATTTTCCTGTTTGTATGCATTTAATGTAATATTTATTGAAAGTTTTCAACGTCACACCAGTTATGCTAATACAATCATATATTTGGCCGGTGTAGCATAGGCATCGGTACCGTGGTTGGGGGGGGGGGGGGGGGGGGATTAGTCACACAAATGTTTTGCGAAGGTATATATAATATAGGCATAAAAAATTGGGTCTTACCGGGGGGTGGGGGTGGGGAGTCCACTTTCAATTTTCTACCGGTACAGGAATAAAAAAGAGTTAGGCTGAAAGACTTTCCATATACATGTACGTATGTTCTCCTTGTTCTCAATGAGGGTAAATCAATACATGTAGATTAAAACGTTTTTCGAAAAATATAATTATTACTAATTGATTTTCTTAAATACTAAAATCTAAGTCTAGAATTTTTGTTTTATACATATTTTTTTCAAAGTGCGTTGAATGTCCACTTGGTATATATGTTGATGTACACTCTTAACGCACTTTGAAAAATTTTTCAAAGTGCGTTGAGTGTGTCCCAAATTTAACGCACTTTGAAATTTTTTTCAAAGTGCGTAATTTTTTCAAAGTGCGTTACCACAGACGTCACAATGTCAGATGCTTCTAAATTGATGGATCATTCAAAGCAATATATATAGTGTATCTGAGCTATAAATTAATAATATGAGATTGAGTGTAAATTTACATGATATATGTTTATATTTCATTCAAATTGAAATTTTCATCGATTTTGAACTTGAATAACATCGCGTTTCTAGAGTTAAATTAACATTAAACTGTGTCCGTTATTTAAATGCGGAGTAGGTAAATAAATCAGTTATTGTTTTACTTTTCTTGCATATATGAAAACGTGATTGATTAAAATTGTGTACCGGTAATTTAATGGAAAGTTCTATCTTTAAACAGAGTAATAAAACAAATAGAAAGACCTTTTTAAAATTCCATTTAATTAAGGCATCACTGTCTAGTTAGTATAGTATGCCAGGGCATCAAAGATAGTGGGAAACATGGAATACCGGTAATTTGCATAACGAGCGAAGCCCCTTATGCATAAATTATCCCGTGTTTCCCAGTATCGCTGATGTCCCTGGCATACAATACTAACTAGCTAGACATCGATTCCTTATATTTCCATTTCACTGTAAAATAAAATTGTAGATTTAGATTTTAAAGGGGCCTGGACACAGTTTCAACTGATTTTTTAAAACCAATTTTAATGCTTACAATTCCTACCTAAGGCATCATCTATTGATTAGCAAAAATTTGAACATCATTTGTTGATTAACAAACAAAATACAGAACTTAAAGTTCTTCATAATGTAAACAAGGCTCGTGCCTTGTTTTTGTTTACATATAGAAAATATCATATTTATAACAAAATGAAGTTCAGCAAATCAATAGTAACTGTCGAATTAACTTTTATTTGAAATTATCTACTTTGAATGAACATATATTAGTATATTAACCCGTGTAAACAAAAACATGACACTAGCCTTGTTTACATAACAAAGGTTTGGAGCTCTAAATCTGTCTTGTATCTGGACAACTGGCGTTCAAATTTTTGATGATCATTAGAAAGACCCTAGTTAAATATTTGTAAAATGGAAAAATAAATTTTGAAATTTTAGCTGAAACTGTGTCCATGCCCCTTTAAAAATGTAGACATAGATTTAAATTACACGAGGACTCCCATGCCAATTTCAACAGTCCTCGTCCACTGACGTCAAACACAAAGGCAGCCGCATGCTTTACATGTGCATGCATATTTGGCCTTCTTAGCGTCAGACACAGAGACATATGCGCACGAGATTTGCATGAATAATAGGCCTCCTTAGTTCCTGACCTATCGACCTGCCTAATTTACATTCCGGAAGAATTATAAAGAAATCAACTCCGCTAACTTTCAAAGAGTTATCACAGAGAAAAAGAAGAGAAATGGAAATATATCAGTATCTTTTGCGTACCAGCACGTCCTCCTGCGACACGGTCTCATCCAAAGAACCGGTCTCCACGTATAACTTGGAAATTCCTTTGAAGTAACTTATAATAATTTGCACAAAGTTTATGATAACAAAAGACTTTCCAGACGTTCAATCATAAATTAGATTAATTGTTTTAGTCAAGGGAGGGAGATGGTTAAAATGACGTTTGTTTGAAGACCAGCGAAAGCAAGCTGGGGAAGAAATATGTCCTTTGTTAGGCATTATTTTTAATGAAAGATTGTTAAGTTACAGCTAGAAAAATGGTTGAATATCTGAACAATAATATTATTATTAAATCCCTAAAATATCGTTTAATTTAGACTTTTAACAAAATAAATATAAAAAGAAGGCCCAAACATGTATATCGATATCGATATTGGATAAACGACGTTCCTAGGTCAGATGACCCGGGTTGTGATGGTCACCATGTTCTTTCTGGAAAAGGATATCCTTATCCAACTATCCTATTTCCGAGATTTAGTCATTTCTGACAAATGGACTGTACTTGTAATAAAAAAAAAACTTGTATGGTAAGAAATACCGGTATAAGACTCAGAAAAATATTTTAGCGTCTATGAACAGAATGCCTCAGAGCATGTCACGTGACCGCCTGGATCACATGATTCGCACATGGGCAGAAAGGTGGCTACTTTAAAAAATAATAAACACTGAAACCCAATTTTATTTTTTCTATGGAAGTTATTCAATTTGCTCGCGAACTTTTTGATCACCCCGCGTATATGAACAAAATAACACTTATTGAGCATGATAGAGATAAAAGCATCATCCGGTATATGTGATATTAAAAGTAAAATCTTAATCCAGTACTAGTAATTAACTCGTATTTTATTATGATCTTATATTCTATCATAAATTCATTCTCATTTTGTAAGTATATTATGTCAGTTTATTTCTGTTGTTCCCTTTTTTTTTTTAAATTTCGGTTATTAAAGGCATATTCTTTCAAATTACCTAGGTAGAGATAGAACATTAAAATAAGTTTTACGACAAACTTTTAAACAAGAGGCCCATGGGCGACATCGCTCACCTGAGCACTGTGGCTGGGAAAAAGTAGAAATTGGATTATTATTGAATAGTTTATAGCCAAAAGTAGTCCCATGACCAATCATGGCTTTGCTATTCTTGATAAGATGATTTTTAATGAATTTTCCTATATATGTCTATGTAAAACTTTGGTTGGCCATTGTGGCCTCGCCCTACCCCCGGGGGTCATGATTTGAACAAACTTAAATCTACACTACCTAAGAATGCTTCCATATAAATATGATCAATTATAGCTTTGTTATTCTTGAGAAGAAGATTTTTAAAGAATTTTCCTATATATTTCTATGTAAAACTTTGGGCAGCCACTTTGGCCCCGCCCTACCCCCGGGGGTCACGATTTGAACAAAATTGAATCTACACTACCTGAAGATGCTTCCATATAAATTAAATATGATCAATTATGGCTTTGTTTTTCTTGAGAAGAAGATGTTTAAAGAATTTTCCTATATATTTCTATGTGAAACTTTGGGCGGCCATTTTGGCCCCTCCCTACCCCCGGGGGTTATGATTTGAACATTCTTGAATCTACACTACCTGAGGATGCTTCCATATAAATATGATCAATTATGGCTTTGTTATTCTTGAGAAGAAGATTTTTAAAGAATTTTCCTATATATTTCTATATAAAACTTTGGGCGGCCATTTTGGCCCCTCCCTACCCCCGGGGGTCATGATTTGAACAAACTTGAATCTACACTACCTGAGGATGCTTCCATATAAATATGATCAATTATGGCTTTGTTATTCTTGAGAAGAAGATGTTTAAAGAATTTTCCTATATATTTCTATGTAAAACTTTGGGCAGCCATTGTGGCCCCGCCCTACCCCCGGGGGTCATGATTTGAACAAAATTGAATTTACACTACCTGATGATGTTTCCCCATAAGTTTCATTTTTCCTGGCACAGTGGTTCCTGAGAAGAAGATTTTTAAAAGATACCACCAAATTTTCAATAATTCCCAATTATCTCCCCTTGAATGAGGGCGTGGCCCTTCATTTGAACAAACTTGAATCCCCTTCACCCAAGGATGCTTTGTGGCAAGTTTGGTTGAAACTGGCCTAGCGGTTCTTGAGAAGATGTCGAAAATGTGTAAAGTTTACATCCACGACGACAACGACGACGACAACGACGACGACGACGACGACGACAGACAACGGACAAATTGTGATCAGAAAAGCTCACTTGAGCCTTTGGCTAAGGTGAGCTAAAACTGAGACAGAAATGGCGAAACACATCAATGGAGTCAATGGGTTTATTTTCGAAAAAAAAAATGGAAACAAAATCACATAGCGAAACACTGCATAACAATTGTCCCATACATTTCCTCTCCTCTCTTACATCACAACGGAAGAATATTCTGTAAAAACAGAAAATGACAAAAAAAAATGTTCTTATGCACATACTTTTTTTTAAATTTATCCTTTTAAACAATATTTTATTATTATTTTTTAAAATTAAATAAATATTTAATATTTTAGGTAATGAAATAATAAAATACAACAAAATTAATGCAAATAGGAAAGTAGAACATGACGATCTAACAAATAACACATATAAAACAAAATAGGGTATGTATACTATATATTCCAAATATACATTCACATAGGTACATTACACAAAATTTTGATTAAAAAAATTTCTCTATAATACCTATAGACATTTATACATATACATGTATTCATAAAGAGTAAATTAATTAAATGCTCACCTTCCCAATTAAGTTTCCCATCACCATTCTTATCCCCCGTCATATAGAACATATCTACTGTGTCCCGTGCGTCCCGGGGGGAGAGGCCGACATTAATAGCGATCTGAATCAACTCGCTCCTGGACACAAATCCATCTCTGTTAGAGTCTTCCAACTGAAACCATTCCTTAGCCTTCGAGAGGCCATATGAAGGCGACACAACCTCTGATATGTAGTCCGGAATAAAATCAATTATCCCGTTACCTATTTTTAAGAAAAAAGGAATTTCAATTTATTTAATTAAATATGTTTTGTAGATTACGATTTTAATATGCTACATGTAGTCTATGTACATAAAAAATTGAATTCCAGGTATAAAAAGGATATTTTTAAAGATTGCTTCTCTGCTTTGAAGAAATTAGTTAGAAGATGAAAAACTATATGCGAATTTTCCGCCAACAACCAAGTTATCTTTTTTTCTTCAGAAAATCAAAGCCAATCCAAATAATATACAACTGCATCATAGAATGTACAGTATATGTCCTTATTTTCGTTTTTGTTTTTTCAAACATCAATATTTGAAATTTCTACAAATCATTTTTATTAATTAAATATGGTAACAAGGAACAGTATTCAAGCTCAAATTTCCATCACCATTCAAACAATACAAATAAGGATCAGAGCAAACACAGATCTATTAAATATTTGAGGTGGGATCAGGTACCATATAATGAATGAGCTTCAACTGCGACCGGTCACACCCGCCGTGTGCTCCTTATCGTGATCGGGGAGAATACGGAAAAACTGTGTACAATTCAATAATGGCATAACAATAAGAAAGAAAAGCATTTGACTTAATGGTACGAGGGCTGTTCAATAAATAATGTCCTGGGTGCTCGGAAAGAAGCAGAAGATGCTTTTCAATGATTTAGTCTTCATGATTTAACTTATTAATCTCTTTTAATCAAAACACATGTCCGTAACATTTTTTATCCAATTTCTGATTGTTTTTAGAACTCAATTTTGGGTATGACCCTTAATATACTAGAAAATGGCAGATCCATTGATTTCCTGGACTCGTTTCCTCCTTCTGAAAGGTGTTTTTTTTTTCAAGTTTGGAAGTAGAAACAAGCCAGAAGGTCAAAGATCTGGCGAATATTGTTAATGTGAAAAAACATTAACTTTCTGTTTATCCCGAAAACCCCTTTATTCTTCAGGGTGTGCGGGTTTGGACGCTGTCATGAAGAAATTTAATGTAGTGGATTCCTGATCCTGGGCCCTTCCTCTAATAAACCTTTCGATTTTTTTTGCAAAAAATTTGCTTCTCCAGAAATTAAACCGTCTTCCCGAATACGAATTTGTACAACAATACCACTAATATTTAAGAAAATTGCATATAAATCTGTCTTTGTGCTCTTGCAATTCTTTGCTCTTGTCAGACCTTCGCTGTTTTTTATCAAGTACATCTTATGGTAAATCTTGTTTTGAGGGTTTTAAGCAATAGATTCAAGTTCCATTATCTGTTTGAATATCAAACAAACGTGGATAACTACAATTACTGATATTTTAAAATAATTGTTAAGACATTCGTACACGTTGTCGTTTTCACTCATATTTCAAAATATAGGGTGACCTTTTAGTACTAAGCTTTTTTACTGTCAAACGTTTCTTAAGGTAGTCCGATCCTCAGGTTTATAAATTTAGCAGTTAAGTAATCAAAAATACTCATAAAAGTATCTCTGAATTCACAAAGTTATGTAAATTTATCCACAGTATTTCTTTAAAGTTAAAGATTAAAGTTAATCATATTATATAGGGAAAATTGTCAAATTTCCAATATTTTTGCAGAAAATGCGAATTAAAACTTCAGTAATGCATTTTCTAATTGCAAATTGATCAACAAATATATTTTTAGTTAAAAAACAATAGGTATCCAGACATTCAGAGAAATTGTCATGAATTTTATACATATTTGGTATTTTTTGTCTTCTTTTTCCGTCATATATTCTATAATACATAGTGTAAAAGACTCTTATTATCATTGCAAGACACCACACAATACTTCTCATTTCATATCATGCTAATAAGTATTGGTATCTACGGCTGGATTCAAGAAAATCTTATTTCTCTAAAACTGTATTAATTTTTTCTCCTTTGGTAGGGTACAAATGTCAACTTTTATAAGATCTTTTCTAAGACTTCCAAAGACCTTGAATCTTTTAGAGATGAATACAATGAAAATTGTTGCATAAAAAAATTTCACTTTCAAGCCTCATTTTGATGCATTTCAAATTAATTATAATTTTTTGGAGTTATCCTTCCTGGCTGAGGATCGGATATCCTTAAAAACAGTGTAAACTACTACCGAAATGATGTCTATCAAATTTGCTATGTGTCTTAAAGTCAATCATACATCATCAAATATTATTTGTTGAAATTTGGCAAACAGTACATAAGTTGTTATAATTTTTTGTTGGCAAGGACGGTACCCATTCTTGATGCCCATTAAATAATTTTTCATCATTGAAATCCACCTGCTCACTTGTCTATAAAACAGGCATTGGTTGCTGTAAATGTCACATATTTCAGTGAATATTTCTTTGGGATTTTTAACAAGTTTTACAGCAGCTTTAATGAAGCTTTTATTTTCACTCTAGTTTACTTATTCTTTACCATTCATTTATAATGCAGTGTCTCGAATAGCCCTTGTTTTCCAGCTTCTCACAATAAAACTATGTGATGAAAAGTGGTCACATAAACTGTTATAAATTCATTAAAGATTAAATAATGAGAGAAAGTCAAGCTTAATGTCATATGATATCTGTATTGTATGTCATACAGTTCAGGACATTATTTATTGAACAGCCCTCGTAGATTGTATTTACTTACAAGGTAATTTGTATCGACCATAAAATTTGCCAAATGATGAATTTAATCGAGACAGTTGTTTTTTCTTGTTTCATCGACTTGTTTGTCAATATCTTGTCTCGTTTTAGAAATTCGTAAGTAGAGCATACGTATGAATCAACCAAGAGACGTAAACCGCATGAACAGGAAATATGGGTATATTACTGCATAAGGGAAGGGAAGTGAAAATTCAAATTGACACGATTGAAAAGTTGGGTCATCAAGTTTATCATAAAACTTCATTTTAGGTTACAATTAATTTCTTTCCTATTAATAAATATTCAAATGTGAAAATATGAAACAGATGTGTCAGATCCCTTGGTATCTGTTATTTCAAGCTCACTGAGACATATCGAGTAAACTCATGTATGGAAGTAACTATTGTTAATTGTTAATATGTCGTCGATATTTCTAAATTTCAAAATGAAGGCCACTGTAATCGTTTTTTCCCTTGTGTGTGATTTTAAATAAAATGGAGCGGTTTTTAACCCACAGCTGAAGTGTGACCAGTCTCTCGGCCAACGTTTTCGCAGTAGGATTTGGAATTAATTTTGGAAATAGGGAATTACCTTTGAAATTGGGGTCCTTTGCTTGAATTTTAACTTAATTTCCTGGATAAAATTTTCAACTTTCAATAAACACAATTTTTTTCCGATTGCATGGCATTTACAACACCTGTGCATCGTTTCCAGATTAAAAGTTTTACTATTAAAAATAAATGAACACTATTCCTACTCATCTTCTAAAAAAGAATATTTATGCTTGACTCTTACATCCTAAAATAATGTCTTAAGGTTCAATAACACTCTTACATGAGAGATAACTCTTAATGTGATAAATATTTTTCTGATTCATTCAAAAATTTGTCATGAAATTAATTTTTCACTAACTTTGCCAAAGAAGCAATGCTAAAATAGTTTGCGGGTTACCTAAAAAATAACTTTCATTTTAGAAATCACGTGCATTAAAACATTATTTATATGGATGAACAGAGGGAGCATGATCATTAAAATACACCAGGATACAAACAAACCAAAACGTTCGACACCTCAATTTTAAAACTTGAAGAGTTCTTTATAAAAGCCCTTGAAATTTTGGTTGTTCAATTTATTTCTTAGTAAATTAATTATATTACTTAATTTTAAACTTGAAGAAGTAGTTCAAATGTGATATTGTTTACCATTAATATCTCTGCGATTTATGAACTTTCCTATTTCGGAGTCCTTGATAACGGGGTTGTATTTAGACAGATAGTCTTTCACTTCCTCAAAGCTGGCCTTTCCATCCTGGTTTTTGTCTACTGAGTTGTAAAATTGACTCTGAAATACTGAAACCAGAAAACAATCATGTACAGTGCATTCATTTCTTCTCTACCGTAGAAAGTACTAGTATAATAATACAATCAACAACAATCTGGGGAAATGGCGAAGCCTGTTATGCATAAATTATTTGGGATAAATTAAATGGGATAATGCATAAATTATCCCATGTTTCCAACGTATGCCACTAACAGACCCAACAAACTATAGACAATGATTTTATTTACACTTACATGTAAAAGTAAAATGTAAATATATCAAATATGCTGTTTGATAAAAGAAATACATGAGGCATTCAAATTCCTTTAAAACACATTTTCATTGAAGGCAAAATAATAGATTACTACTTGTGTTTTTTAAATACATTCAAATTTTAAAAATCGATAAAAACAAAACAAAAAAAAGCCAATAACTGACATTCAGAATATTTTAAAAATATATTTTCGGTGATGTATTTTTAGGGTGACACGTGATTTTAATTTAGAACACATTTACATTGTAAATGTTTTATGAAGGTTCGTTTTGGTACTTACTGCCATTATGTGATATTTCGAATAAGTAATATCACTACATGTAAATGGAAATACATATCAAAACGGCGCCTTATAATGTTTACTGAAGATTAACTAAGGAAACAAAGGCGTCGAACAAAAGACGTTTTGAAAGGATTTTTCTCCATAGGATTATCCTTCCACCGTATTGGAGGCTCTTTCATCTGGAATCAACGCGTCATTATTGTCGTCCGCATCGGCGCAGTGGTTAGAGCGTCTGCTATAGAGTCGTGAAGTAAGGAGTTGATCCTTACGTCGCGGGTTCGAATCCCACTGTGGGACGTCGAGACCGATCCTTCTGGATGAGACCGAGTTCTCGTGTCGCAGTAGGTGCCGACACGAAAAAGATCCGTCACTGCTTAATGGACGTAAGTGCCGAGTATAGTATATAAATGACAGAAAAATTCTCGACAGGGCCGTTGAACAACAACAATAACAACAAAACCATTTCATTATTCGTGGTATCTTCAGTATGTTCAATATCTGAATACCATTTATGTAAGATTCATCCTGATCAATAAAGTAGTTTTTCGTCTGACAATTCATATCACTATCCACCTCATGGTACTTTATTTGAGATACATTTTCATTATCGGTAGTAATGACCAGGAAAAGACCCTTTGAACTGTTAAAGAAAGAAAATTACGGGACACATATTAACCTTAAGGTGGTTATAATTGAAATGGTAAATTCTACTGTATTTCCAATCATCAGTTGTAAAAATAATGTATCGATTAATGCTTGGTTAAAAAGCATTAAAAATTACTGTCAAAATAAAGGACACGGTAGGGTCTGGGTGATGGCCAAATCTGGCCCCTTATTTGATGTAAAAATCATAACAATGGTAAAATTGTGATAGTTTGTCGTTAGGAACATACAATGATGATTTTTTTTTAAACCAGCAGTAATTCGGATTCAAAGGAAGCATGGAAGCCGACAGAGGGCGAAGAAGTAGGACATTTTACCGAATTTCCTCAATTCTGGTAGAATTTCGTCATATCTGAGATTCTTTGCTCTTCGGAAAACAGAGCACAAGCTTGCCTATCTGAGATTTTTTACACATAAACTGCCTCTGATACTAGTTGATAAAATATATAAATTTGGTAGATAGGCAAGCTTGTGCTCTATGTTTTCCAAAACAAAATGTGCTGTAAAATCAATGAAAATTTGCATAAAAATGAGAAAATTAGAAAACTGAAATATTTTCTGACCTCTCTATGACCTCTGTGTATTTCTAAACTTAGAACCAATATTCATTTTGTGGCAGAAATGACAACAGGTTTTTAGGGATAAACTATTGCATCATTCAGAAAGACACCCAAAGTCAGGGGCCAAAAAAGGTCTTACCCTATCTTGTCCTTTGTTTACTTGAGGTACTGTTACAATTTTGAATAAAAAGGGTTCCCATGAATTTTAGTGACATGCTGAGAAAGACTGACGTTTCGCCTTCTCTTTTGTAAAGTAAATTACACCAAGTTTGTGCAAATTTTATCATATTATTTCCTCATTTCCATTTTTCATTCATTATCTTTATGACATTATAATTGTATCTTCCCTCTTAAAATGTATCTTTTTTTCTCTCCAAAACAAGCGTTAATTTTTTCTTGGACTCCTAATCAATGTATAATCGAAGATGATGACATCGAACAAGTCTTAATTATTTTAACACCCAATCAAACCAAATTTACTATGACGGCACTTCGATTTCTGTTGAAGCACTATCGCCGTGATCTATCTGACATTTACACATCAATTGCCGCATCCGGGCGGCCACTATGTATATTACCTTCTAGCTGTTGGATACTGACACAGCCAGCGTCGTTTTCGTAATTTCGTTTCCTGGCAGTCTTAAGGCCGTGTGTACTGTATGGGAGAGCCAAAGAGTGCGCCAAAAAACACTTACAGCTGCAAATAGCGGCAAAAAGGCATAGAACAATGTTCATGTTGTCTCTACAAAAAAAAAAATTGTGGAATATGAATTTAATGTTTACAAACATAGATAAAATGGATAAATGGTAAATTTGGAAAGGGAATGTTTATTACCAAAAGGTTTTTATTGACAGAGGAAAATTTAGTATAACACCTCTAGATAAAATAAAAAAAACTCGGTGGTGTCATAAGAAAGCAATACCCTTTCAAAGGATCTAGGTGTTTGCTTTTATAGGTACTCGTCTTTATACTTGGGTAACAATTAAGGGAAGAAGCCAAAATAATTATACTTTACCCCAAAAAGTCTATTATTGACCCCAAATCACCTCCAGGGTGAAAATCGAAATTCCGAAACCTAAATGCTACACATCTACAGGATATTTCAAGACATTTCAATAAAAAAAAGATTTGCCGACTCTGAAAAAATGTAAGGAGTTCAGGAAACCATTTGATGTAGTCCGAAAAATCTTACGTTTTCCAGGCTTTTTTTCACTCTCTACGATTTTGATATACACAGTGTTAAACACACAATTCATTACAATTCAATTTCTAAGCTTATGTCTGAGTTTTGAGATAGATATGTACTAAATCAATCCAGAAGTATTAATTTAAATTGAAACAATTATTCAAATAACACGTTTTATACGTTATGTCAAAAATCTTGACGTGAGCCCATTGCAGAGGTTGTTTTTGATAATGTAAAATAAATTTTAAAAATTTTGAATCTTCTTTAAATACACTTAAAAGTTGTTAAAATAAAGATCCTGACACTTTCAGGCAAGAAAAACCACCTTTAAAATAGACGTACCACACCTATATACATAAACTCTATATATAGGTGTGGTACGTCTATTTTAAACGTGGTTTTTCTTGCCTGAAAGTGTCAGGATCTTTATTTTAACAACTTTTAAGTGTATTTAAAGAAGATTCAAAATTTTTAAAATTTATTTTACATTTAACAATCCGGAAGACAAGCCCCTATGCCAACAATGATATCTAAAAAGCTGTTTCTAAAAATAGTCGAGTAGTTATGACGAATAAGTGTTACAGACGGACGGACTGGGATAGCAAAAATCTACTCAAACTTTCTGCAGAAAGTGTGGGAATTAGTCTTGAATTCATATATGAAGCAATGAATTGTTCTTAAACTCGCAAAAGCATATTGCCAATTCAATTGATTTCTTGACAAAACTATTGAATCACAAACATCCGACATGCAGAAGGAGCGCTATAATTATTCATGGACCCCCCACCAAAAAAAAAAATCCTGACAGATATATTGTAACAAGACAAACAAAACAACACTTAAATTTTAAAAGCTACTACATAACTTGAATGGATTTTTAAAAAAAATTCTAAACGTTTTAAGAGAACGCATTATATGAATATCTAGCATCGTGAAAACAATAATACATCAAATTCAAAACTTTAAATATCAAAATTCAAAATATATCAAACATAAAAAAAAACAAGAAAAAAGAGTTATAACTATAATTTATATATTTAAATTGATAAATGGTTTGCGTTTTTCTTAGATCCATGGCCCCTTCCTGTACCTACCTCGTTGGTATACACTGCACTGACAACCAATGCTACAAATCCGGCGGCTGCCAATTTACAAGTAAATTAGTAACTTCCCTCGAACTCTATTTGTACAATCCGGGATGAGAACCTCTTATCCAATCGGTATCCCCGATTAACGTCCGCAGTCCCTTAATATAACACCTAATATAAAACTTAATTCTTCTTAAGGCTGATAGCAAATTAATTAATATTTGGACTATCTTAGAACTCTAATCAAATACTGTTATTATGGAAATGCCCGTTTGTTGTCCTAACGTGCTAAGAAACTCAATAGAAAACGCCGAATGAATTTTGATCACGAAAATATGATGATGCTATTTCAAACGCCCACACATACAGCTTAATCACACTGTTGTGTCCACCTGAATAGCCGCTGAGGCTTAGTGGTAGCGCAATATATTTCAATTTTACAAGACTTTCTCAAGAATTAATGTCCAACAAGAAGGCATTCATTCATTATTGATATATTTCTTCGATTTCATTTAAGCACGAAAAAAGACATTTACTCTCTAACATTCTCTTTTGGGTTAGGTTAACATGTCCCTAAAACGATTTGAGAGGGGATTATATTGTTGTGTAGTGTAAGGAATACGAGAGAGAGAGAGAGAGAGAGAGAGAGAGAGAGAGAGATTGAGAGAGATTTTCTTACTTCAAATATAAAGCTACAAGAATGCTAAAATTGTTCCCATGACCAATCATTGGTGATATTTCTTAAGTTATAAAATTGTTTTTGAGAAGAAAAAAACCCCTAAAACCAAATTGTTCTTATAAAATAACTTGAAACTAATCTCTGTTGGTATCTCTAGCACAACCAAAGCAAGCACGGAAGCAGGATACAAGGCTTCTGAAGATGTTACGCTTTGGTTGAAATGGGATAAAAACAATGGATCTCCTATTACTATTCATTTAATTATATCATCTTTATTTAGAATAACTGAAATTTAATTATTCCTGTTTTCTTACCTTACGCTGTGCACGGCAGCCCCCCTCTGAAACTAGCACAGCGGCAGAAAAGGCACCTTGCATTGCCGTTAGAGAGAGCCTCGTAGCCTACATGAAATACAGTTAATTCTCGATAAACCGCCACCTTTTGTAATTTAGAAATCATGGCGGTATAACGAATTTGGCGATGAATTGAATTTCCCATCTTCTGGAAAACAAGAACTAGAGTTACCGTTCTTAGAAATACCATTTAGCGTTTCTATTCTTATTATTACATGTACATGTATATAATTAAAACATATTTCTGATTGAAAATACTTCATGTAATTTTTTAATGTACGAATACGCTAAAACAAAATGTGCAGTTATGAAATAAAGAAAAGTACATGGGTGTGCATTTAAATCTGCAGTTCTGCTATTGAAAAAAAAATTGCTGGGTCGATCTTCGTGATGTATTGCCGATAGTAAATAAAATGAATTCTTGAATAAATTTATTGTTTATGGCAACATTGTTAATTAAACATTCACAATTCATACCGTATTATTATTATTTTTTCAGCAAACTTCTCAATTTTTAAAGCAGAGATCATCTAAATTATATAGTTACCGGCGGACTTTAACAACGACCGCTTTCGTGGCAAAGCGGTGACTAAACAGAAAACAAAATTATTATAACAGTTCATGTTAGAATCTCTGTTTATTTAGTTCTTGTTTAATTACTTAATTGCATGTACCTTGTCTGCCTTTGCATGCTTTACAACAGGGATAGTGTCAACCAATTAGCCGCGCTTCACTGACCACGCGCACCTGTGGCGGTATATCGAGATAATTGACACTTAAAAATGGACGTTTGTTGTGAAAACAGGGTGGCGGATGGCGGTATGCGAATTTGGCGTTATAAAGAGAATTTTATATAGCAGGAAAAACGTTCTTTGGAAATCATGGCGGTATTGCGAGAATGGCGATGAATCGAATGGCGATAATTCGAGAATTGACTGTACATCGAATCCTGTTATTAAAGCTTGAGCTTAAAGAGTCATGGTATTACACAGAAATCACATAAAACTCACAAGAAGATCGAGAATCAATAGTTTTGGTATTTTTTTAATTAAGTATTTTTTAATCAAACATTGAAAAATTCTCGAATGGGACGTTAAACAACATACGATCAATTAATCATAAATAAAGCATTACCTCCATCTCAACACTCTCCCTGGAAACAGCAGTTCTGCGGGGTGAGGTCTGCTTAGTCTAGAAGATAAAACACCCAAATAAAATCAGTAGTCGAGTAGACTAAGGTTGCCCCTTTCGCCCTCTCTTGATTGGGCGAATTCAAAATGGGGCGAATTCAAATTACACCTCATAATTTCTTAAACAGAACTACGACTGGGCGAATTTAAATAATCGGGGCAAAATTGTTCACAAGTTCAAAAGGGCGAAAATAACCCTGTATACCAGTATTTCAACAAAATGATCATGGGTCACATCGCTCACATCTTGGAAGTGGGGGCTTTCCCCATCCTGGAAACATGATTTAAACTCTTGAAAGTACACTACATGAGGATGCTTTTGAATTGATATGACTAGTCATGACTTTGCTATTCTTGAGAAAAGTTTTATTGAACATGTTTTCATACTCCCCTGCATAACTTTGATCACCCGTTCAAGTTGTTGCCTCACCCTGTCCCTGGAGGGTCAAGATTTGAACTTATTTAATTCTACACTACCTAAGGATGTTAATCATATAAATAAGACTATATACTTTGTTTTGCTTTTCTTGAGAAGATTTTTAACGAATTTTCTATGCTTTCTTATGTAATTCTTTAATTGCACATTGTGGTCCCACCTTGCATAATTGGCCCCTGGGGCATGCTTTGAACAAACTTAATTTTACACTACCTGAGGTGCTTCCATATCAGTATTACTAGTCAAGGTTTTGCTGTTCTTGATAGTTTAAAAAGATTCTTATGTTTTCCTTTGTAAAAAATTGGATACCCCCATTGTAGCCCTACCCTGACCCCTAGGGACATGATTTGGATCTACACTCTCTGAGGATGCTTCCATATCAATGTGAGAAATAGTGGATTATTAAGTAGATTTTTAAAAGACTTTCCTATGTTAAAATTCGATCCCCTACTGTGGTCCTACCCTATCCCAAGGGGTCATGATTTGAAGGAACTTGAATCTACACTACCTAAAGGTGCTTCCATATCAATATGACTAGTAGTGGATTAGTTGTTCTTGTGAATTAAAAAAAAATTTCCTATAAATTTCTATGTAAAACTTTGATCCGCCACTGAGGTCTCACCCTACCCCCAGGGGTTTGATTTGAACAAAGAATCTACACTATGTAATGAAAGTTTCACATGTCACAATTTTTCAGGCCCAATGGATCTAGAGACACAAAACTTTCACTAATTCTAAATTATTTTTTTAAAGAGGGCCTAACTTGAATCCCATCACCTACATGTACGGATACTTTGTGGCAAGTTTGGTAAAAATTGTTGCAGTGGTTCTTGAGAATGTCGAAAATGTGAAAAGTTTACAGACGGACAGACTGAAGCCAAACAAAATGCGATCTTCTAAATACTCTAATTATACAAAGATATTCACAAAATTCAGTTTGGAGAGAACTGTTTCTTTTGGTACACACAGAAAAAAATGAACGGTTTTATTTGTGATTGATAGTACACCTTTTCCAGTTCCTCAAAGTCTTCAGAAATTGTTGGCTGCTGTTGACGACATTAAACATAAAAATCTTCAACAAATATTAAAATCACATAACTTTTTTTGCAATTGATACTTCTTTCAATAATTGTGATTCTCATGATCCTTGTAAACTTAATTTTTTATTTATAATCTCTAGCAATAGCTAATATGCTTTTTACTGGTTGTACAGAAAAAGAGATCTATAAACCTGTCTAAATCTCTGGTAACTGTTTTCCATTGGCACATATACGTTTCTGACCACGTGTATCATTATCATAGTGGAGCTGGTGGTCTAGGAGAGGAGAGAAGTCAAAGAAACAGGAATTTATTAAATGTAATATATATCTCAACATAATTATATCTTAACATAAAATTCTCACGTATAAAATAGTGTATAATCTACGGCAGGGATAAACGTGCTTAAAAATGGTATGTAATATGTATATAGAACTTGGGGACTTTACGTTCCGATATATATAGACACGTGTATCCACCAGCTTCCTTCTTGGTAAAATGTGAGTAGCTTTTGTTTCCAGTTCCACATCATCGTCTTCTTCCTGTAGTACTAAGTATGTTGCAGGGATTTGTATAGAAGAGGCACATTTGTATATATAGCTCAGGTGACCTAATAATTAAAATAGATTAAGAACGTTAATTTTTATCTGAAATCACATAAACAATACATTTGAAGGAGGGGGGGGTGTACCATATATACTTGCTTCAAAATAGGGAGGTTATATCTCCGCGTATCCTAAAAATCAAAATATTTTTTTCTAAAATTCAAAAGAAGCGTACTACAGAATTCGTACATCACAATAACAGCATTTTTATTATTGAAAATCCCTCTATTAATTATCGCAGAATTTCACTATATTCTTTAAATGTAATAAAATTAATTACATAATTCTTATGTATTTGAAGATAACAGTTAGATTTTTAAACAAGAGGCCCATGGGCCACATCGCTCACCTGAGCACTGTGGCTAGGAAAAAGTAGAAATTGGTTTATTATTGAAAAGTTTAAATCCAAAAGTAGTCCCATGACCAATCATGGCTTTGCTATTCTTGAGAAGATGATTTTTAAAGAATTTTCCTATATATTTCTATATAAAACTTTGGTTGGCCATTTTGGCCCCGCCCTACCCCAGGGGGTCATGATTTGAACAAACTTGAATTTACACTACCTAAGGATGCTTCCATATGTAGGACTCCAAAGTGCGATGGGACTCCAAAGTCCGATGGTCACGCCAAAGTCCGATGGTCTGCGCCAAACCCCGATGGTTTGACACGCCAAAGTCCGATGGTGCGGAAAACAATTAAAGTTTATGACGTATATACTGGTGCGCAAAAATTACCGCGCCATGCCAAGGCCCGATTGTTTAAGATAAAATACAAATAAATATTAAATGCAAAGGTTAACCCTCATCTATTAGATATAGGTGCGAGACTAGCCCTAATCAGTCGAAAAATGTATAGTACTCAGTAACTATAACCTAAGTATCTTGGGTGGGTGCTGGACTAATCCTAATCAGTTGAGGGCTAGGCTTACCCAAAAATCTTTCGGGTGGGTTCGATAAAAAAAAATGATCAATAGTGTTCATGGCTTTGTTAGTTCTTGCGAGGATTAACCCTAATTAATGCCTTAGTGGGTAAAACAATTAAAATCAATAAAATACACAATATATTTCTGTGACGTAAAAATGTTGACTGTTCCTTCGCACCATCGGACTTTGGCGTATCAGACCATCGCACTTTAGCGCCAAGTCTCTCAAAGGAAACGACCATCGGACTTTGGCGTCCTTAAAGTCAGCGAGCCATCGAGGTTTGGCGTCACCATCGCACTTTGGAGTCTTACATATATAAATATGATCAATTATGGCTTTGCTATTTTTGAGAAGAAGATTTTTAAAGAATTTTCCTATATATTTCTATGTAAAAATTTGGTTGGCCAATGTGGCTCCGCCCTACCCCCGGGGGTCATGATTAGAACAAACTTGAATCTACACTACCTGAGGATGCTTCCATATAAATATGATCAATTATGGCTTTGCTATTCTTGAGAAGATTTTTAAAGAATTTTCCTATCTCCGCGTATCCTAAAAATAAAAATATTTTTTTCTAAAATTCAAAAGAAGCGTACTACAGAATTCGTACATCACAATAACAGCATTTTTATTATGGAAAACCCCTCTGTTAATTATCGCAGAATTTCACTATATTCTTTAAATGTAATAAAATTAATTACATAATTCTTATGTATTTGAAGATAACAGTGAGATTTTTAGGTCACCTGAGTTACTCAGGTGACGTATTGCTATCTGTTTTCGTCCGTCGTCGTGGGTCGTGTGTTGTGTGTTGTGCGTCGTGTGTTAACATTTGAACATTTTCAGCTTCTTCTCTGAAACCACTGCACCAATTTCAACGAATTTTGGCACAAAGCATCTATGGGTGAAGGGGAACAAAAATTATGAATTTCATGGTCCCTGCCCCCCTGGGGCCTGAGGGGTGGGGCCAAAGCCACTAAAATTAGTGCAATCTTTAAAAATCTTCTTCTTTACTCATGGACATCAAGCAGTCAAACTGTTTGCATGATTGTAATCAGCAATGAGTCCTCTACCAAAATTGTGAAATTCATGGCCCTGGGGTCAGGGGTTCTAGTGCTAGGGTGGGGCTAAATAAGTAGGAAGTGAAAATGCATAATTTCTTTGAAAATCTTCTTCTCTGCTCCTGGGTATTAAATAAACCAGCTAAGTACATAGTTATGATGAGCAAGAGTGCCTCTACCAAAATTGTGAATTATATCGCTCCAGGGTCAGGGTTCTTGTGTTAGGGCGGGGCTCTTTTGATTATATAGTGAAAATACATGAATTCTTTGAAAATCTTCTTCTTTGCTCCTGGGTATTAAATAAACTAACTAAGTACATAGTTATGATGAGCAGGAGTGTCTCTACCAAATTTGTGAATTGTATGGCCCCAGGGTCAGGGGTTCTTGTTTTAGGGTGGGGCTCTAATGATTAACGTGTTATTTAGTGAAATGCATGAATTCTTTGAACTTCTTATCCTTTGCTCCTGGTTAATATACTAATGATCTAATTACATATTTAAGGCCAGGATTTATTTTATTTTCAGTTTTACAAACCCTCCACTCAAGGTTTTGAATTTTCAGAAAAAAATAAAACAATTTTTTTCTTTCCGATGTCAAATTTGAGTCGGGATCGAGATTTCAAATTTACGAACTCGCATTTCCGGTTTTAAGATGAAACGGCGGGTAAATAAAGCTAGATCTGAGAAGATAGCTTGGTTTAGTGTAAAATTCATCGATACGAGTGCCATTCAAAACGTTTCACCCTTTCAAAGGACAAATAAAATGCTGACGACTTTGTTGCACAATGACATGCTGGTGAGATAATTATGTATTCGTTTCAAAAGTATCTGTCTGTAAATTATTTTCCTCCCCCAGGTTTTAAACTGCCCGTGGTAGCTATTGCATATTGCCAGCGACATTGTTTAGGTCTCTGTTATAGCTTACAGTCTAAGCATCATTCTTCAGAAAAGGGTTGCTTATGCATCAGATGTAATGAATAAAACTATGGGAGAAGTTAAGTCCATTTGAGGAAGAAATAAACAATAACCTGAAGAAATAAAAAAAAAATTCAACTATTAAAAGGCAAGAATATACAAATATATACAGGCATGTAGTATCATTTGTATCACTATCAGCCAGAAAAATTATTTTACACTTATCTGAAAAAAATGTTCACCCTACTCCCCAATACTCCCTGTCTGTTTTATGATAGGAATTATAATTTTAGGCATCAAGTAAATTTTAGAACAATGTCTACACATTCACTTAACACATATTAAAAAAAATGAAGATATATTGAAAGACTTTTAAAGAATTGATTTTTTAAAATATATTTTGACCAACATCACAAAATTTATATAACTGGCCCAAACTGGCAGATGATAAAATAAGCAATTAAATGTTCTACTTTCCAATTTGTAAGCATTATGTGTCCAGTGGTAAGGAGCCTATCAGAATAGCATAAAAAAGAATGTACAAATGTTAATAATTGATTTATCAAAATTTTTTTTATTTCCTTCTCCTTCGGGACTTTTTTATTCTCATGTTCATAACTAAACCTAAACATGAAAAAAAAAATGCTGGCCTTATAATGAAGAAAGGGGCCTCTTTCAAAATAGATAATTTCAGGGCCGCTGGGTCAGGGGTACCAGGGGGGTACTTTGACTAAAAATAAATTAATGCTTTGAAATCTGCCCTTTGATAAGCAATGGTGCCTCCTTCAAAATTTGTGAATTTCATGGCTTTTGGATTAAAACACGAACCAAATACAATCGCTGGAAAGTTGTAACATGATACTCTGATGACCTATAAGGCCATAGGGCCTCTTGTTAAACAAGAGGCCCATGGGTCACATCGCTCACCTGAGCACTGTGGCTAGGAAAAAGTAGAAATTGGTTTATTATTGAAATGTTTATATCCAAAAGTAGTCCCATGACCAATCATGGCTTTGCTATTCTTCAGAAGATGATTTTTAAAGAATTTTCCTATATATTTCTATGTAAAAATTTGATCGGCCATTTTGGCTCCGCCCTACCCCCGGGGTCATGATTTGAACAATTTTGAATCTACACTACCTAAGAATGCTTCCAAATAAATATGATCAATTATGGCTTTGCTATTCTTGAGAAGATTTTTAAAGAATTTTCCTATTTATTTCTATATAAAACTTTGGTTGGCCATTTTGGCCCCGCCCTACCCCAGGGGGTCATGATTTGAACAAACTTGAATTTACACTACCTAAGGATGCTTCCATATAAATATGTTCAATTATGGCTTTGCTATTCTTGAGATGAAGATTTTTAAAGAATTTTCCTATATATTTCTATGTAAAAAATTGGTTGGCCATTGTGGCTCCGCCCTACCCCTGGGGGTCATGTTTTGAACAAACTTGAATCTACACTACCTGAGGATGCTTCCATATAAATATGATCAATTATGGCTTTGCTATTCTTGAGAAGATTTTTAAAGAATTTTCCTATATATTTCTATGTAAAACTCTGGTCGGCCATTGTGGCCCCGCCCTACACCCGGGGGTCATGATTAGAACAAACTTGAATCTACATTACCTGAGGATGCTTTCATATAAATATGATCAATCATGGCTTTGTTATTCTTGAGAAGAAGATTTTTAAAGAATTTTCCTATATATTTCTATGTAAAACTCTTGTCGGCTATTGTGGCCCCGCCCTACACCCGGGGGCCATGATTTGAACAAACTTGAATCTACACTACCTGAGGATGCTTTCATATAAATATGATCAATTATGGCTTTGTTGTTCTTGAGAAGAAGATTATTAAAGAATTTTCCTATATATTTCTATGTAAAACTTTGGTCCGCCATTGTGGCCCCGCCCTACCCCCGGGGGTCATGATTTAACTTGAATCTACACTACGTTAGAATGTTTCCCCATAAGTTTCATCTTTCCTGACACAGTGGTTCTGGAGAAGAAGATTTTTAAAACATTCCACCAAATTTTCATTAATTCTCAATTATCTCCCCTTGAATGAGGGCACGGCCCTTCATTTGAACAAACTTGAATCCCCTTCACCCAAGGATGCTTTGTGTCAAGTTTGGTTGAAATTGGCCCAGTGGTTCTTGAGAAGAAGTCGAAAATGTGAAAAGTTTACAGACAGACGGACGCCAGACAAAATGTGATCAGAAAGGAATTTGATGGAATATGACATAGAAATACTCACCACTTTTATCAGATGATAAGTGCCAGTTGTGACGTCAAATTGAAAGTATTATTCCTTCACGACGTCACAGTAGTCCTTCTTGCATCTTCGCTAGCCAAGGGTGACGATCCGCTCCTCTGCTCTTTTCACCCTTGGCAAAAAGAGGAGAGGAGCGGATCGTCACCCTTGGCTAGCGAAGATGTCCTTCTTGGTGACTTTACGTGAAAGTAGGAACGATAACGCTAAATCAGCATTTCCTCTTTGCATTTTATATTTTATATAAATGAATGAATGAAGAGCTAAAATAAATATCAAACGTTTACGGTTTTACTGAGGCACGAACATATATATATATAGTGGCTATGTATTCTATAGTATATGTAAGATATCGGCAAAAGAATTAGGGGGCATGAGCAAGAGAAGAATATCTTCGTTCAAAACGTAATGCAATGTCGTTTTTGTATGGAACGCCGTCACTGCCTTATAGCAGAACACTACTATTGCATTGTGTCAACCTTCCATTACATTATGTCAACTCTTTATGACATTAACCCACACTACTATTGCATTGTGTCAACCTTCCATTACATTATGTCAATGCTTTATGACATTAACCCACACTACTATTGCATTGTGTCAACCTTCCATTACATTATGTCAACTCTTTATGACATTAACCCACACTACTATTGCATTGTGTCAACCTTCCATTACATTATGTCAACTCTTTATGACATTAACCCACACTACTATTGCATCGTGTTAACTTTCCTTTACATTGTGTCAACTCTTTATGACATTTACACATACTACAATTTTATTTCGTCAACTTGCATTTCGTTATGTTTACTTTTCATGACAATCTTAGTTTTTATTAACTGATGTGAAAAGCTCATGCCATACTGTGCGCACTCTTCTACATTATGTCGATTCACTATTACGTTATGCGAACACGGGTATCCTCGGCCTTTATATGAGCATAACGTATTTTCCGCGTTCCGCAAGCACTAAACATGGTGGGAGAGAAAACTGTCGTAGAAGAGATTCTCAGCGATTTCGGAATGACATCTTTAAATGAAAACTTTAAGCGAGAATGGATTGACAATCTTGAAACATGCAAAGCCTTTACACTGCGACTGTGAATTAAAGTCACGTCGAAATTCAATGGTGTTTACTTTAATCTGATAATTAAATAAATCAAATATTATGAGTCGTGCAGCAATCATTTTTTTTTCTTTTTATTTTGAATTGTTTTTTTTTTTTTAATAAAAGTCTTTTTGTTTGCATTAGTTTACATAAAAGTCTTAAACTTTGTAGGACATTGCATTAGTTTCACATTAAGTTTAGCTGAATTAAGTTGAAAACTTTTTTCTATAAAACTATAAAGCCTGAGAGCTTCTCCGCTTTCCGTCTTGGTCTCCAACCATATACCACCCCCCTTCCTTGTTCAAGATTCCCATATCTGCCACTGATATGTGCCCATGCATGCTTACTAAGGCATATTCAATTGATTTAGGTGAGCGACTGGTAGATTTTTGTAATAGAATTCTGGCCCTGGAATGATTAAAAAAAATTACTAGCTCCAGTGACGTAGCATCTTTTTTTGAAAGAGGAGGTCAGCCAGAAAAAAAAATCATTTACCCAAAAAACTTGACAAGCCAGGGGGAAAAAAAAGTCCAAGCCCGAAAATCCTATTTCGGGGAGAGGGGTCCAACTTCAATCAGTCCCATTTTTTCCCAGATATATTACATTATCCTTAGTGGACTATACTTCAACAAGAAGTGGGGGTGGGGGCTGTACAGTTTCAATGAACATTACATTTTCTATAGTAAAGTTATGTCTGGGGAAAAGAGGGGGGGTTGGTTGATATTATGTGCCTGTAATTTGTCCTAATCAATCAGGACCCCTCCCCCTTCTTACCAGTCATTAACACACGGTCGTCAACATTCATTATATACTAGATATACAGCTTTGAGATAATGTAAATGTATTTTAACATCAGGTAATGAACTTTTGGAATCAACATGATAAAGAGTTAACACAATATAAAGATATTTTTAAATCACATAAGAAAGAGTTGTCATAACGTAATTATATATCCACATCACGGAATGGAGTTTTAACATAATGTAATAAAGTATTGATATAATATAAAGATATGTTCACATTATGTTATACACTTTTTACACCACGTAATAAAGCACTGACATAAAGGTAAGATGTGTTCACCTCACATCATGATGCCCTCGCCGTAAAATAAAGATAAATCCATATAACGTAATAATGCTTTGATATAATAGAAATATACACTCTCAAAAAGGAATGGGGTTTTGACTTCATGTAATGATAAGTTTAATTATAAAACACAATTTACTTGACGTAATGCAATTTTGACCTCACATATTAAAGAAATGAAATGATGTAAAGAAACATTCATTTCACGTAATAAAGTTTTAACACAATGTAAACACATTATCACTTCACATAATGAATTTTTTACTTCAAGTTATGAAGTGCTGACATAATGAAAGGATGTATTTACTTCATGTAATGCAGCATTGACATGATGTTAAGATATATTTACATCATCTCATAAAAAATGGACATAACGTAAAGATATGTTCACATCACGTAATTATAAATTGACATAATAAATGCATAGTTGTATGTTATAAGGCAGTGATGGCGTTCCATATTTTTGGTTTTAAACTTTTATAATTTATATAATTTGTTTTAAAAACAAAGGCCTTTGGGATATCACATGACTGTTGATCACGTAACTGTTTAATATTCATATTTTTCTGAAATGTTTCATATAATTTTATCAGGCCTATTTAAATAAAACATCGCATGCTTGTGTACCCGAAATGTGCTTGGGAAAAAAGTCAGTATTACTTCAATACTTGGGTACAACATATTTCGTAAGAAGTTCAACTTACCGACAAATTTGATGTGGTTTTCCTCACAATGTCAAATCAATCCTCATCAGAGGCGTGGTCACAAACTTAAAAGTGGGGGGGGGGGGGCTCAACTCCAGAAATTCTTTGACAAGCAAAACAAAAAAAAAACAAAAACCGATTTTCCCCAAACTGGAAAATCCTATTTCGTGGAAAGGGGGGGGGGGGGGGGGGTTAGTGGCCAACTTTTTCAAAGGCACGTTACTTTCAATTTTAATTTTTTCCCCACAATTCTTCGATATCACTATACTATGGTGAAAAAGTAGGGGGGGGGGGACTATCCCTTCAATGAACAAAGGTAATGTTGGGGAAAAAAGTGGGGGGGGGGGCAGGTCTTGACGATTTAATTACTATATTACATTACTATATTATACAACTATTACTTCAAGAGAAATGCTTACTCAGTTGTTGAACATAAAAAAATCCCATAAAATGAGGTTAAATATTATTTCAAAATAGCTGTGATTTTGTTCTTCATTAAAAAGTGGGGGGGGGGGCACAGACATACTCTTGCCCCCCCCCCCCAGATCTGAAAGTGGGGGGGGGGGGGGCTAGTGCCCCCGCTGCCCCCCTGTGACTACGCCTATGCTCATCCATCGCCCACGCCAGACTTGACGTCATTTTCCATTACTGATTAAAGTTCTGTGCACGGTGCACTGTGATATACTCTGGGTTTTTTTAATAATCTACCTGCGTTTTCATAACCTAGGCTACCTCAACGTCTCAAGCCACCGCCCGGAGTCCGCATACAGCTCTCTCCAGAATGGGAGAGGATCGTACATTTTGGCCGTGGTTTGCGACGATGAGGCTTCCTGTGTTTTCCAGAAACATTACTATCAGTGATGTAGCATCCCTTTTGAAAGGGGGGGGGGCTTGACAATCCCCCCCAAAAAACCCAAACAAACCAAATTTAAAAAAACAATAATAATATTTTGCAAAGATTAAAATATTTTCAATTTCAATAGCATTAATCTAGCAAAATACAAGGTTGACAAATACATCACCTTACTTCAGAGTCCAGGTTAATGAAACTTAGCTTAATAAATAAACACAAATACATGTAATATTGCAATGGGTTTATTTACATTCATTAACAATTTTTGAAAAAAATAATGAAAATACAATAATAATTCAATTTCATAATGTTTTACCAAACTAGTGACATTTTTTACAATTCAAAAAATAGAACTAAAAATTTTCACCCATGCATCAACAACAATAAATACCAAAATAATAACAATATTTCATTGAAATAAATTATTATAAAAGTATATCTATTTATAAAAAAATTTAAATATACACTGTA
The DNA here is from genome assembly GCF_032062105.1 of Saccostrea cuccullata. Classification (NCBI taxonomy): domain Eukaryota; kingdom Metazoa; phylum Mollusca; class Bivalvia; order Ostreida; family Ostreidae; genus Saccostrea; species Saccostrea cuccullata. The sequence goes on along the minus strand of NW_026939726.1, from coordinate 555,323 downwards.
TCTCCAAAAGCCATTTCAAACAGTATCTCTAGGTGACAATAGCACCATCTCCTAGAAAAAATGTTCCCAAGCCAACATATTTGAAATAACTCCCATTCTGGCATCACCAATTTTGCAAAGTTTGGCAAACCTAGATTCCTCAACCTCAATCTTGGCTTGTCTGTGTTACAAAGCATTTCTGTTTTCCTAGCTTATCTACAGTGTCTATCCCTAGATGCATCATCTATGCAAGTTTGGTGAAGGTAGGGCTTATTGTAACTGTTATTTGGGAATGGACCTGCTCCAAAACTTTAACATGGTCACTCATCTGGAAAATGTAGGTCAGATCCAGCATCTGAAGCAAGTCTGGTAGTGCCCATCCCTACATGCATCATCCATGCAAGTTTGGTCTGGGTAGGGGTTATAATTAAATGGGTTTGGACTCCAAATACTTAAACTGGTCACTCATATGGAAAATGTAAGTCAGATCCATTAAATGGAAGCAAGTCTGGTAGTGTCCATCCCTAGATGCATCATCCATGCAAGTTTGGCTGGGTCGGTCTTATATTTACTTGGGAATGGACGTGTTCCTAAAACTTTAAACTGGGACGCTGACGCTGAGCCTGGGATATAGCATAAGTTAATCTCGACCTCGTCGATACTTTATAAAATATATAATTGTTTTCTTGAAAAAAGTACTATACATATATAAACTTTAAATTAATCCCTAGAACACCCGAAGCATGCTCGGAAGCAGGATGCAATTCCTCTGAAAAAGTTGCGCTTCGGCTGAAATGGGATTTTATAATGGGATTTTATAATACAATAAAGCTCATATATCATTGAAGGAGTTACGATATCATTTTAAGATTTCAATTAAATTTATTGATTAAAATTTCAAATCCATTTTTTCTTAACCTATCACATTGAAAAGGGTTTCTTTTAAATATAAATCTCTTCTTTTAACAAGAGGCCCATTGGCCACGACGCTCACCTGAGTAACTTTGGCCATGCTGTGCTCAATCTAATTAATATAAGATGTTAGATCCGCTAGCATACTCGCTACCCTTAACATCTAACAACATCCCATAGAGGGTCACGTCAGAGATCAAATTTTATCAACCAAATCAAATCGTCGCCTGCAAAATCATCGTATATTTGTTGAAGCGAATAATTTTAGAGTGTTCCATTTCACCTCTGACATGACCCTTTGTGGGATGCTGCTACTTGTTAGTGTAAGGGGTATGTGAACGGGTCTAACATCTAATTTTAATGATATTGTGCTGTTTTTCACCAGATTTCACCCCTTGTTATACAAATTGTGGCCCTGACAACCCTAATCTGGGGTCATGATTTGAACAATTTAAAATCTACACTACCCGAGGATGCTTCCACATTACTTTCAGCTTATCTGTCCTAGTTGTCGCTGAGTAGAAGATTTTTTCTATATATTTAAATGGAAAACTTGAATTCCCTTTTGTGGCCCAGCCCTACCATCGGAGGGGGGGGGATGATTTGAACAATTTAAAATCTACACTACCCCAGGATGCTTCCTCATAAGTTTTAGCTTTCCAGGCCTAGTGGTCCTTGAGTAGAAGTTTTTACAGATTTTTAAAAAATATTTTTAAGGGACTCCGAACCTCCGCCAGGAAGGACAACTCTTTAATTTATAAATTAATTCAAAAATTCTCAAAATGAAGCTTGAAAATTTAATCTTTTCATGCAACAATTTTCATTTTATACCTCTCAACGTGCTTCAAGGTTCTTTGAAGTTCTCAGAAAGGTCTAATTAAAAGTCGAAATTTTTACCCCTTGAAAGCATTTTAAAATTACATATATCATGAAATTGATGTTCATTTTAATCTTACCATAGATACCAATGTTTATTAACATGATATGAAATTAGAAGTGATTTATGGAGCTTTGCAATGACAGGAAAATCTTTTTACACTTTGTTTTGCATAATGATCGAAGTAAATAAAAGAAATTAAAGTACATTATATGTATAAAAAATGTGGATTTTCTTCAAAAGCCTGGATACCTATGATTTTTTATTCTTAAAATGTGTTAATTGATCAGATTTGAATTGGAAAATGCATAGAAGGTGTTTTTATTCGCAATTCCTGAAAATATATTTGATATTTACTAATTTGCTCTATATAATATGATTAACTGGAAAGATGAAGTTTTAAGAATTATTATGGGTAAAAACACTTTACTTTGAAAATTCAGAGACATTTTTGTGAGCATTTTCAATTAGTCAACACTTGATTTTCAGAACCTGAGGATCGGAGTACCTGAAATGTAAAACTTGAATTCCCTTTTGTGGCCAAGCCCTACCATCGGGGTTATAGTTTGAATAATTAAGAATCTATATAATCTATACTACCTATAAATTGATTTCAAATAAGTGTCAGCTTTTCTGGCCGAGTGGTTGTGAGTAGAAGATTTTTAAAGAAATTCCTATACATACATATATATATTTCAATGTAAAATTTTGATTCACTATTGTGGCCCACTCTACCCACAAGTGTCATGATTAAAATAAATTTAGAATGTACACTTACCCCAGGATGCTTCCACATAAGTTTCAGCTTTTCTGGCCAAGCGGTTCTTGAAAATAAGATTTTTAAAGATTTTTCCGACATAATTCATATTAAATTTGGATTCCCTTTTGTGGCTCCGCCCTACCCCCTGGGGTATTGATATAAAAAATTAAGAATTTTCACTAACCAAGAATGCTTCCACATAAGTTTCAGCTGGCCAAGCAGTTCATGAGAATAAATTTTTTAAAGATTTTTCCAATACCTATATAATTCATTGTAAAGAATGATTTAGAATCTACACTACCCCCATCGTCGGATACCCATCGTAATCTCGTCTTTTACTCCGACGAGATCACCCGTGTGTATCCGACGATACACTACCTAAGGATGCCTCCACATAAGTTTCAGCTTTTCTGGCACAGTGGTTCTTGAGAAAAAGATTTTTTTCTTTTTTTTTTTAAATTTAAACTCCGCTTTACCCATAGATGCTTTGTACCAAGTTTGGTTAAAATTTACCCAGTCGTTCTTGTGAAGGAGTTGAAAATGTGAAAAGTTTACGGACAAATAGACGAACAGAAGGATGGACAAAGGGTGATCAGGACTTGACCTCCAAATTTATGAAATTTGTTCCCGTTTTCTTACCTTACGTGCACGGCAGCCCCCCTCTGACACTAGCACGGCGGCAGAAAAGGCACTTTGAATTGCCGTTAGAGAGAGTCTCCTAGCCTACATGAAATATAAAGTGAATGTCTTGTAAAGATTCTAAATATAAATTCATTAAGGTAGGATTCTTCCCACACAAAACTGTATTTCTTGTATTTAAAAATTAATGAAATTTTCACAGAATCAAGAAGACAATATTATGAAGTGATGGTATGAGTTAGATTTGTTTTGGCCGTTTTATATTAGAGTCAAGGTCAGGTCAAAATCATTACCTTTTCCCTGGTCATTAAGAATAAAAATAAATACATCCAATCATTAAATAGGGTCTTCTATTTCAAAAGATAAAATGTTCTTCTTTTTTCATAAAAAGATTTTACCATACAGGGTCTTTAAGACTATATTACCAAATTGACACAAATAGTTTAACAAAAATGGATTTTGGGTAATTCGAATTTCTTCAATTTTTCTTATATTTTTAGGATATTTAAGTTATTTTTATATGAGCCCTATCTTTAAATTTTTCTTATTTTCACATATTGTAAAGAAGTCTTATAGACATACAAAATGATACAAAAAAAAAAAAAGTTTTGACCGTTTAGCAAGAGAGTAAAACACTTTCTATGGATTGTTGGCTCATACCCGTTATCTGTACTTAGATTGGAAGCTTTTAAAAGCTAAAATAATTGTAGTTTTTTTGAAATTCATATTTATTTGATGTATTTTAAAACTTAAGTTCCTTCTTATTAATTTAGCTAACATTTGAAAATAATCCTCTAGTCTTTGATTGTGTAAAACTTATAACAAAATTCGTAGTTCTATAATAATTTTAGAGGCAGAAAAGAAGATACTTATTTTCATACGCCAACATTCCGCAAAAATTGTAGTCCCTGATAGTTTCGAACACAATTTCCCATTTCTATTTAAAGTTGTACAATTGTGATGAGTAAAGAAAAATATGGTATTTCACCTAAATATGTAAGACATATTTTCATACGCCAACATTCCGCAAAAATTGTAGTCCCTAATAGTTTCGAACACAATTTCCCATTTCTATTTAAAGTTGTACAATTGTGATGAGTAAAGGAAAATATGGTCTTTCACCTAAATATGTACATTAATATACATTAATATTTAATCTACATGTACTCAGAAACCAGAGAATACCCATGGTTTACACAAAATCCCACAAAATACGCAAAAACTTTGTGTATAAATACTTTATACTGAAAACGTAAAAATACATTACCTCCATCTCAATGCTCTCTCTAGATATGCCAGTTTTGGAGGGAATGGGTGAGGTCTAAAGGATAAAACAACCACATAAGTTCAGTAGAGCATGATTATAAGAGTTATATCATCAGAGGCTTCTGGTAAATAGGTATGATCACAGGCACTTGGTGTTACATATTTTTCTTATAAAAAAAAAAACAATTGGCAAACCTCGGATGATTCCGTCACCTTCATCAACTCATTAGATATCTTTCTTATTCAAAAAAAATATATTAACTGGGTATAAACAATCTGAAAACCTCAGACGATTCCGCCACCACCATCAACCCATTATATGAGGAACGAAGCGGCCGAGGTGTGCCAAACGTCGGTATTCTCAGATTTGTTTTAGACAGGAAAAATGTGTAACGTCAAGTGTCTATGGGTATGATATACCCGGGTTTTTAAAAGAATACTCAAATCATCGAATACATTAAAAAATCTTTTGACGGAACATCTATTCTATCTTTTGGTAAACATATAGAAAAATCACAAAGTGTTTCATGTAATTGTTAATGCGCAAGTGAGATTACCTTTTCCAGTTCCTCAGAAATAGTAGGCATAATACCAGCAATGGACGACTAGTGTAAACATAAAACAATATTTTCAATAGATATTCAAGTCACATAGGAACATGTAGATATCGAAATGTATGTTACTGTCATTTTGCATCTATAAATAAGTTTTATCCTCAATGTAAACTTTTTTTATTACTTTACTCTAGCAATAGTATGCTTATTTACTAGTTGTACAGAAAATAAGATCTAACCGGTCTAAATCTCTCGTAACTGCTTTCCACAGGCGCATGTACAAGGTGCATCATTATCATGGTGGAACTGGTGGTCTAGGAGTAGAGAAAAGTCAAAACAAGATGTGTTTGTGAAACACTGATGCCTCCGTATGTCAACATATCGAAGATTAACTTTTCTTAAATGCAAATCAAATACGTTGGTACCCAAAGTAAGGTCTTCTCACAAGAAATACAATTGTGAAATTTGAAAGCCCTAGCCCTATCATCAACAGTTACTACTAATAAAAGCTATGGAGATGAAGTTTAGAACATTTTGGTGCAAGTGGGTCTAATTCTTTGTGGTCTGTTACAACGCACTTTGAAAAATTACGCACTTTGAAATTTTTTTTTCAAAGTTAGCATATATTCAAATGTTATGATAAAAATAAAACTTGTTCATAACTCCAAGTTCAAGGTCAAAGGGTCAAAGTTCTTGGTATCAAATGAAAGGTCTTGTCACATTAATAACAAGATTTTTCCCTAACCCTTCAAAGGATTGAAAATTTTTCTCTCTTAAATGCTTTACTGTACTTAATTTTCCAGTTTGCTTGCGAATTATATATGTGAAACTTTAATTTTATTGAAAGGTTAAAGTTTATTTTTCAAGTAAATAAACCTCCAAGGTCAAAGGCGTTGATACCCAATAATAGGTCTTGTTACAAAAATACATGAGTGACACATGAAAGTCATAGTATCTGCCATTCAAAAATTAAATCCCACAAAAGTGTTTTTGGTGTGAAAGATATACATAATATATGTAAGGTCAAAAAAATTTGGTTGTACCCAAAGAAAGGTCTTTTCACAAGGAATATACATGTAAAATATGAAAGTCTACTCCACTAAATCAAAAGTTATGTACAATGTATAAGACAAAACACAGTTGGAATGAGGACACGACAAAAACTTCTCCTTCTCAATGAGGTTAAATTACATGTAAATTAAAAAAAAAGTTTTTCGAGATATATTCATTACAAAATCATGTGTGTATTATAAAATCCAATGCTAGAATTTTATTAGTTTCAAATGATTTTTTTTTCAAAGTGCGTTAAAGTACAGGGTCAAAAGGACAAAATTGTTGATATCTAAAGAAAGGTCTTGTCACAGGGAATACACCCGTAAAATATGAAAACCCTAATAGTAACGGTTCAAATGTCATAAGTTATGGCAAAATTTAATGTACTTTGAAAGTCAAATATTTTATTTTATTTAAAAGTGCATGTCACAGTGAATACACGTGCGGAGTATCAAATCGACAAAGCCCTATCAACAACTATTAATAAAAGCTATAAGGATGAAGTTTAGAACATTTTGGTACAAGTGGGTCTAATTCTAACCCTCCTGGGGGGTTGAGGGGTGATTAGATCAAAATTGAATCTACACTACCTGAGGATGCTTCCATATCAATATGTCATTGACTAAACAGCTTTGTTGTTAAGAAGAAGATTTTTATGTAAAACATTCTCCCCACCCTACCGCCAGGGGCCATGATTTGAATAACATTGAATCTACAAATACCAGAGTATACTTTCGTATCAATTCGTCTGATCACAACTTTGATCGTCCATTGTGGCCTCGCCCTACCCCCGGGGGTCATGATTTGAACAAACTTGAATCTACACTATCTGAGAATGCTTCCACATTAGTTTCATCTTTCCTGCCACAGTGGTTCTTGAGAAGATTTTTGAAACATAACACCAAATTTTTACTATTATCTCTCCGTGGAAGAAGGCGTGGCTCTTCATTTGAACAAACTTGAATCTCCTTTACCCAAGGATGCTTTGAGGCAAGTTTGGTTGAAATTGACCCAGATGTTCTTGAGAAGAAGTGGAAAATGTGAAAAGTTTACAGGCAGACGTCAAACAAAATTTGATCACAGGTAGTTGTGGACAGGACCCCCCACCTCGATATTTAACCATAGGGCTAATTGAACTTTTTTTCACAAATTATATATATATTACACTTATTCATCGTGTGTACAATACAAAAAAATCGTAAAACCCCCAAAATAATCGTGCCCCATAAAAAATAACGCTCTATACATTATGAGAGAGATTCTCTTATAAAGTACATGTATAGTGGGGTATTTTTTGTGGAGCGATTATTTTGGGGTTTTACGATTTTTTCGTATTGTACACATAATGAATAAGTGTAATATATATAATCTGACATGTCCAATAAGTCCTGGGGTTGAATATCGGGGGAGGGGGGGGGGGGGTCTTGTGTATTTGATCAGAAAGCTCACTTGAGCTTAAATGCTATGGAATAAATTCAATAAATTATGTGTATAGTACATATAGGAACTCTGTGTGCCGATATTGCCGATATATACAAGTATACACCTACCAGCTCCCTTCTTTGTAAAACGTGAGTGGCAGTGGGTTCCTGTTCAATATCATCCTCTTCCTCCTGGAGTGCAAAGTATATCAAAGGAATATACATGTATATATAAAAGAGGCACATTTTGAAATGTAAAAGGGTAAAGTATGATTTCAGATGGATTTAACAAATTACTCCAATTAAGGTTTATGATTTTTTTTTTGCCGGTCAGATATTTTTTTTATATAAAAAATCTTAGAATAATATTCCCGAGAAAAAAATATCAATAAAAAGTTAAAAACATGTCTCTGTTTTCTAATAAGTTCTCTGGTAAATGAGACCCTAAATATATTTTGTACAAACTGAAAAGAGTTACATGTGTGAATGAAAAATATTCAAATCGATTTCAACTGAATTCCAAATATTCCTGAATTTATATATATATATATATATATATATATATATATATATATATATATATATATATATATATATATATATATATATATATATATATATATATATATATATATAAGGAATTATTTTAATGGGAACGCATATTTGTAAAACCTAGCACAGCAAACAAGTATAGTAATTTTGAACTGAAACAGCATATACATGCACTTTGTCATTTTCTAACAAATAGATACTTTATTTCTATTTTGATACCAAAAGTGGAATATTATACATTTGTGGTAAAGTGTAAATATTTAATTTTTTTTATATATATGCATATTATTATTATTGTCTATTAAATAATTTTGATATTATTATTTCCAGGAATTTATTTAATTAACTTATTTATATTTCAGCAGTTAATTATCTATTTATATATTATACTTGTAAAATTTAGAAATTAATTAAGAATTGTTAGATATAAGTTTTCACTTACTTTAGCTATAAACTTTGAGAGGTCAGTGACCTAGTAACAATTTTCATTGGTCAAGATTTTGGAGGGAAATCTCTTTGTGGGTAGATATTTTTGGGTAGAACATACCAGTCTTTGTGTCCAAGAGGACAGTGTGTATTTTTTGGTGATTCCCTGAGTTTACTATTTTGGGTGTTCAGTTGTATGTTCACTTCATCTACATTTTCATCAAGGGTGTATTTCAAGGATCTCAGGTCTGTTGTTATATCATTTTGTATGATTGTGATTTTGATTTTGTATGACAGTGAGTGAAAAAGGTGTTAAAATTTAAAGTTTCTAAATGAGATTATTTTACCTGACATTTCACTCTAATTTCATTGAAAATTCTATATATGTGGAATATTGAATAAATAAGTGTAATTTAAAATTAGTTTTATAAATAATTTGTGTAATTGTAATATTATTTATCGTAAAAATTAGGAATTTTAGCTTTTATTTCATATAATTTAAATAATCCTTTCTAATTAAAGCATAGGTTTTTTCATTAATCAGTTATCATTATTAAAGATTTTTATATCAGCTAAGGGAGATTACTCATTTTTATGCATTCTTTATAGGACTGAAAACAGCTACATGTATTAGCTACTAGTACAGTATGTAAAAAACATCCAGACCTTTTGACCATATTGAAGGTAATTTATGTGTTTTATGTTTGTGTTGTTCTATTATATGTATGTGTTGACAGAACTTTATTTTGAGTATTTGTCTTGCATGTTTATATTTTGTGTTGAATTGAATTTCATTTGTATTCAGTCCAATGCATGAAACTGTATTTCTGTAAATGTTCAGTAAGATTATTTGATTCTGAATTATTTAAAATCAGATAATGATTATGATAAATTATTATGATTTTCTTTTATTTTAAATTGCTAAATTGTTAAAGGAATTATTTTTATGATGAATTGATCTGTGATAAAGAAGTGGTAATTATTTTTATATAGATTTAATACAAAAGAATATGAACTATAAAGTATGAATTTATTATAATGATAACAAATACTGTATTGCAGTTGAATGTATATTTTTATCTTGTCTAATAATTGTTATTGTTATTACAGGGTCTACTTATACTTGTACTATTAATAAAATCATCCAAACCAGAAACGATGTTGTCATTCCAAGAACCCTATTACACATTTCTTTACGCATATTATTTTAATGCATAAAAAGGTGTATAAATTATATGCAAAGCTTCATAAATGCAAACGCCGCAAACCTAAAAAATTATGCCACTATTTTGTCAATCGATTATTCAGAATAGTCATATTCAACCCTTCCATATTAAGATTTCCATAAACATCATTTTAAACATTCCTTGAACAATCGTTGAAAAAGAGCAAGATGTGTTTGTGAAACACTGATGTCCCAGTATGCCCCCGTATGGCAGCTTATGGCGGGGTTGAATTTTCTCAAATGCATGTCGAACTCCAAAGGTCAAATAAGTCAAAAGATAAAAAGTGTTTGTACCTAAAGGAAGGTCTTATTACAATGAATATACCTGAGAAATATGAAAGCTCTAGTTCTAACTGTTCAAAAGTTGTCGTCAAGGTTAAAGTTTTTAAAAAGTGGGTCAAACTCTGAGATCAAGGTCAAGAGGTAAAAATATTTATACCCACTGAGAGGTCTTATCACAGTGAATACACATTTAAAGTATGAAAGCCCTATAGCCTCAGCTTTTTAAAAAGTTATTACCTTGTTGTTACCTTGGCCAACTTATGGCCAAGGTAAGAGTGTGGAATTTTTGGGGTAAAGGTAGGTCAAACTCCAGGTTTTTAATATAAGTATACCTGTAAAATATAAAAACCATAAATCCACTCACCTTAAAGTTATGAGCAAGGTTAAAGTTTTTGCGGACAAACAGACAGACGACCGGACAGAGCAAAAAACTATATATACTCCAGAATACAGGGCATCAAAACAACATGCGATTTCTGTCTATCTTCAGTAAGTATTGACACACCCAATTCACAAAAATTAGCTAAACCTAGTTTCACAATTGATAAACTAGGTTTATCGGTTTACAAACCGTAAACTATAGTTAACGAGTATAGTTTTCATCTGTAAAACTATATTTAACGGTTGTTAACTATAGTTTACGAATGATAATCTAAGTTTATCTGTCTGTAATAAGCTTTAACAATAGATTTTGTTGATAAACATAGATTCACGTTTGTAAACTTTAGTTAACGATCGTAAACTATAGTTAAGAGATGTTAATCATAGTTTCACAAATCGTGAAACTATATTTAGATCGTTAACTATAGTTTTTGTAAACTATGGTTTACAAATCGTGAATGTATTTATCAGATAATCTGTTTTGCAATCGCAAATGATTGTTTTCAAAACGGTTGTGAAACATAGATTATCGCGTTAACTATGCATTAAACATGTAAAATATAGATAAACGTTGTTAACTATAGTTTACAGTCCGTAAACTATAGTTTACAACCGATAAACCTAGTTTATCGACTGTGAAACAATGTTTAGCTCATTTTTGTGAATTTGGTGCATGTGCCATACATAACGATTCAAATTTCTGAAATGATTTCGATTTTTAGAAGGAGATGGGTGAACATGACGAGAGATAAGCCCATAGTTCGACAAACATGAAGGTGAAAAATAAAATCTCAATTTTATCAAAATTTTCCTCAATATTTCATCAAACATTAAAGTATACTTTATGGAAAACCTTTACAACTTGCAAAAAACTCACCAAGATTGAAATTATTTGCCTATGAAATATTATATATACTATAACACTATTTTTCGATATGAGTGGGTCTTCTTTCCATTTTTTTTGAAAGTTAATCCTCAAAGATTGCATAAAAACATACATATTTTCCAAAATTAGGGAGCAATGACCCACTATACCTTAAAAATATAATTTTATGACATAACTTTCGTATCTTTTCAAGAAATACTTGAAGTCCCTTAATTCAATGGTTCATATCACAAACATGATTTAAATGCCAAACCTCATCAGGACTTGTGTAGCGTAGTGATTATCGTGCTAGTCTCAATAGAGAATGCAACACATAACGATAAATTTTAACAAAATTTTTCCTCAAAACTTTTTGTTTTATATCATGATTTCATAAAAATCAATTATGGGAACTTTACTCTAAATACTAGATTCACAATTTGAATATGATTTTTATATATAATCTGAAGCTATTGGGCTTTCTGCACGCTAAATTCACCCATCTCCTTTAAATATATCTGTTCAAAATTTCTAAATTTGAAAAAATCAAACTGATTTGGTACATTGAAATTTAATACTTTAGTTCAAAACTCTTAATTTTCAAAATTCTAAGAATTTCAGATTTTTTTTTTAAATTTCTACCTTAAATATTCAAATTAAAAAAAATTTACCATTAATGATATTTGACTTAATAGTTTTGAGATTTTAATCTACCGTTTGTGCAAGAAAACACGAAAAACTGTTACCCTGCCTTTGAAAGCATTCGTATGTTGATAAATACATTAGTTGGTCTGTGTGAATTTATTTCAAATCAAAAACTTATAGATACATGTAAAGGATTACCTCAATCATGCCCAGGCATGGGATATTCTTGTTACCGAGATCCATTATATCCAAGATATCCTAAAAAAGAAATGGACAGAAATTTCAGTGGGATTCAAACTGGTGTTCATGTCTTTTAACCTAAAACAATCCCCCGGGGGGGGGGGGGGTCTAGTCAACTCTCAGGTGTGTTTAACCATCAGAAGACCAACAAATGACATAAAGACGGTGAAAGACCACATAGGCTCAATTGAGTCATTTTGACCCTGTGTCTTCAAAATGTTTTAGAAAACTGTCTTTTTATCTTCCAGTGAATTTTTGACCCCCCCCCCCCCCCCCCGGTCCCCGCTATTGTGATACCACCTTAATATTTATAACCAATCTTGAATGAGCATACATGCGTAGGGGTACTGAACATAACTGAGTCTTTTTTATTAAAACTTCAATTTTTACCACTTACCGGTATTATATAAAATACGATCATGTCTTCTTTATTATTGACAATATCTGAAGAAGCTTAATTGCATAATAAAGATCAATTTATATTGTAGCCTTGAAGTTCATGAAATTTTTCAAAAGTTAGAAAAAAACATGATATGTTTGTGAAACACTGATGCCCGGTATGGCAGCTTATGGAGAGGGCTGAATTCTCTCAAATGCATGTAAATTTCCACAGGTCAAGGTCAAAGTGTTGGTACCCAAAGGAAGGTCTTGTTACAAGGAATTAACCTGTGAAATATGAAAACCCTAGTTCTAGCCGAGTTAAAGTTTCTAAAAGTGGTTCAAACTCTTAGGTCAAGGTCAAAAAGTCAAAAATATTTATACCAAGTGAAAGGTCTTGTCAGAATAAATTCACATTTGAAGTATAAAAGCCCTAGCTCGAACTGGTCAAAAGTTATGACCAAGGTTAAAGTGTGTTATTTTTTGTAAAAGTAGGTCAAACTCCAAGGTCATATTTGGTGGTACTAAATGAAAGATGAAAGCCCATAGCCCCATCCACTCAATAGACCCTTTTCCTATGACGTATATTTTGTCTAGGAGTTATTTCCCTTAGCCGCCATATTGTAGGGCAACATTCCCAGATCCTTTCATTATTCAACCAAGTTCAATTTGTTATACTGGTTACTGAGGAAAAGATAATGCTATTTTTCTTATGAATGTACGTTTGTTAAAGCATCTATTAATTCATGATTATAAGATTGCGAATATTTTCCCCCATACATTTCTTGCATGCATGTTTAAAATTGGTTGCTTGTTCAAAGAGTAAATTCGCTTCTTTGCCCTACAAAATGGCGGCTAAGGGGAATAACTCCTAGACAAAATATGTCACAGGAAAAGGGTCTATAGTTATGGGCTAGGTTAATGTTGACAACAGACAGAGGAAAAACAAACAGACAGACAGGACAAAAACAATATACCACTGGGATCTTCCGATCCAACCACTGGGATCTTCCGATCCAAGGCATAAAAAGAAAGAAATTACAACAACAGTTTTGAACTGCTTTGTAGTTCTAAACTCAAAAAATATCAAGCATATACTAGAAATTATAAATCCTTACTAATGGACCTGTTGTTTTGGGTTTACAACTGTGGGGATTTCCAAAGAAATTCTCCTTCAGTAACAATCTGCAAGGTAATCGCAAAAAAAATTATAATGAATATCAAATCGCAAAACATCCGGGAAGTACAAATTCAGAGTCTTTAAAATATATCAGCAATGCAAATTTCGAAAGTTCAAATGGGAACAAGGGAAAGATTTTAACTGTAGACAAAAATATTTAATGCATTAATTAAAGCATTAAGTATTAGGGAAAAATAAAGTGACTAGCTAGTCCTCAGGCATTTAAAAATGAGGGGAATATACAATATATATTATGTTAATCTAAATAAATTGGCTGTGGTTCGACCGTTCGAATAGCACAATTGCCAACCCCCCACCCCCCTCCCCCTACCACCACCACCAACCCATCCCTTTCCCTTTTTCTGGTAGGTGACACTAGCTATTCAAAACAAGCGTGCTACGTATATACAGAATTCTTCATCTCAAGGCACTGCATTTATATTTAATTTCTTATTTTATTCAAGTCCCTTTGTAAATAATCACAGAACTTCATTATATTCTCTAAATGTAATAAAAATCAATTACATCATATTCAAATACATTGTATATGAAGATTTAAAGGAAATATATGCAAAAAGAAATACTCACCACTGTTATCAGCTGATAAGAGTGCCAATTGTGACGTCAAAGCATTATTCCTTAGCGACGTCATAGTATAGTCTTTCTTGGTGACGTCACGTGATTGAATGCACATGTAGGAACGACCATTCTAAATCCAGCATTTCTTCCATGCATTTTATCGGTTGTAATCATAATGTTGTCTAAAATAAATATATGAACTAGCACAATAAACACATTTATATGGATCAAAATTAATTAAATATTTCCCCCCACAAACAATTTGATCTACAAATGACTCGTGTAAAATTCGCTTCAACAAGAGGAAAACACGTCCCTCTTTCTTTTTGCTCAAAACTTTTTTGTTTTGTTTTTTTAATTTATTATTGTACTTATATAAGTATTGGCAATTTCAACAAAGGGGTCCCTCGGCTAGATATAGACATAATTTTTTGTGATATCATATAATGGTTATTTATAGGGAACACAATACATCTGTTTTACTATTAACATTCTGTCAATATATAAAAAACCTCACTCTATGCCTATGTACACGAAAATCAGTATAACTTGGGCACAGCCAAATATTTTGTGAGAAGTTCAACTTACCGACTTGGACTTTGAGGGTATTTTCCACACAATATCGTAGTTTGTAAACAAGGCCATATACACATTTTCTCCAGAGAACAAGATTTCTACAAAAGATCTCCTGCGCCAGACTCTTTTATAAAATAGGTTCTGTACCTAGCTCCAGTGGCTCCACGGGTAAAGAACAGAGTAGATTTAAAAGTATATTTTCGCAAAGCATTTTGATCACGATGAATTTCAATCAAGGGTACGTAAGCGATATATTTTTAAAATTTTCGCCCATTAAAACAAATAAAAAAATATTTATAATTAAAAGATCCGTGAACTTTGTTGCAGTAGCCCTTACTAACATGAGTTTGAAATATGGCAGTGAAGACGTCATTTTCCATTATGACGTCATATTTTGGAAGTTCAGAGAAGTGCACAGTGCACTAAAGCCTAAATTTTTCAAAACTAATCTTTTTTTTTGGGGGGGGGGGGGGGGGGCTGTCAAGGCTTTTCACTTTCAAGGTTAGTGGTGGTCGATGAAACTCAGGATAAGAAAAGAGTCAGCCGCATCGTTTTATACACCAGCGGCCCCCTTATCCACATTCTCAGGGGGATCAAAGGCTATAAATTTTATGTATATGTATTTCCATTTCAAACGTGTTTATAATAGAATAGAATAGAATAGAATAGAATAGAATTTATTACCAATCAGGGCCCATTAGGCATAAACATATAATATATGTATACCCTCTTTATTCCAGTACTATTCATATAATTGAAAAGTCAATACTACAGTATTTTGAATATTATCTAAGTAATTTGTAATTTTAAACTTTTCCAAGAAAAGAAATCGAATCATATATATAACACACTTAGCTGTATCAAAAAAGAAAACTAAGAAGACATTTACTTGGTTTTATAATGGTCTAATTTATGGATTGAAAAGATATTTTTAAATAACACAGTTCAAAACAAAACCTGGAAAAGGAGGCGGGTTTTTCTTTTCGATTTTATAAATTCACTCGATCCTCGTTTTATAAACGTTTCTCCTTTATCTCGAAAACCATCGCCATCAGATTAAAATGGACCGTCCAAATGTCAGTTTCTTTGTTGCATAGTTGCAGGACAGTCGACTATATAGTAAATAAAAAAAAAAAAATTTTTTTAAAGATACTCTACACCCCCTCCCCCACGTACACACGCTAATAACTCTCTTTAATGAAAAAGCAGCATATTTGAAGGAGAAGAAAAATATCTTAACCAAACTCATTGATCCTCTCTATTTAGAGAAAATGATGGTTGTGGTGCAGAGACATATAAAACCATATGTCGGAAAGGGGGGGGGGGTTAAACAGTATGACATCTTTTATTACATTTTGTTACTCCTTCTTCCATTCCTATGTCCCCTCGCCGTCGATTCGAAAACATAGAAATAAAAGTTTTTTTTAAATAATCCATGCTGCATAAAAATGTGTACAGTATTCATGAAATTGGGCTAAATTAATATACCATGTTTACATCATATTCCTTTTTTGCCATATTTAGGATTTATGATTTCCATGTGGATAAAATGGTTATATTTTTTCAATATTATGAATACATATGAATTGAGCAATAGTCTTTTGAAAATAAAAGGAATTTTTGAAAGCGACAAATTGTTTAGTATTTTTGGAAAGGAGTCGCGACTCTATCTTTGTCCTGGGCATTTTCATTGGTCAGTTATTAATAGCATATCTCTGCGATGCATAAAAATGGCAACTGTCTGAGCTATTTCTGATGCGATTCCTATAAAATTTTACACTAAGAAAGACTTAATAATAATGATTATATGATCTTCCAGTACATAACAAGAAAGAGAATATATAGGTAAGTATCTCGAATGTTTACTGATATGTAAAGCAGGGGTTTTATTGTCAATTTCTTTGTGTGAAGGGATGGCGGGTGAGGCCATGAATATCTGTCGCTGAATCATACTTCATCACGTTCGTGTATATCTAGATTCGCCATATTAGATCAGTACCAAATAAAAATGTAGTTTAAGATATCTATCTTAAGATTAAGGAGAAATCCTGGCCAAAGCAGGTCACTGTGGCAGTGGCAGTCGATCTCGTAGTAAAATTTGCATGAATGAAAATGTTTCGAATTTCCTCGGACGATGTATTGACTATTGGTTTACAAATCTGTTAGGTATGGATGTCCTGTAGTACATGCAAGGCGATGAGGATTAAAAGCATGATAATTTTCGCTTTTTTCTTCAAATCCTCATTTTCGTTTTCTTTACAATTAAATTGCTAATATCTTGAAAAGACTTTGCTTGATAATTGATTTTCATCTGACATAATGAACCATAACATTATTACTTGTAACGTTTGTGACCGACTGTCCTAACAAAGATGGCAGATTGTTCAATCTATAAAAGGTAAGGAAAACTGAGACTTCCCATGTCTGACTGATTTGAACAACTTGCCATATTTCTGTGGACAATTAGTAACAATCTTAATGAGTGCATGTAACTAATCAGTCTAATGTGGAAATTAACCAATGAGAGGCTCGAATACAAATGTTTTGTTCAGAACAAATAACAGTTAACAAACTTACCAAGACCAAGTACAAGTTACAACTATAAATGATTGCCTGATCTATGCAAATCTCATTCATCTAAAATTCTTGTTGTTTTATAGGGATTATCTCTTTGAGAAGGGGTTCTACTCTATATTTAATTTTGACAAATACATGTATTGCCAAATTTGGACAGTTGCAATGATTTAAAAGCAAAAATACAGCTGACATGAATTTTTCCACCAATTTTGATTACATATATTGTTTTAAACACAATCCAAATTTTGCTTATCAGCAGATAAAGAAATATTGCAGCAAGCGTGTGATGTCTAATTTTCAACGAGATTTCATTCATTTTTTAGTCTGATGCATAACAAATATCGATATATGCATCGTGTTTTATTTTTATGGGTGTGTGATGGGTTTACATTTTACAACCTCTCAAACTTGAGAAATTTAGCATTAACTTCATTTTTTGAGTCAAAAGGAATTGCAGTCATGGTAATACATTACAGCCAAAGAAATATTTTGGGGGATACTCAGGAGTGTGAGACGTACTACAAAAAATGGTTTTAGCATGTACAAGTCCAGGAGCTATAGAAATTGTTACTTAGATGAGGTTACCAGTTACTAACCCAAGAACTGATATTAATACATCTAAATGTATGACAGAAAGGTGTAAAATTTAGTGAATTTGAAATAAACAGTACCGGTAATCATTTTAATGTGACCTGTGGCAGTCAGCCAGGTTCGATCACTAGTGGCCAGATACATGTAGCTCTCAGTCGGTAGAACACTTGACTTGAAATTCAGGAGGCCCTGGTTTAAATCCCAATGCGGTCCGCTTCATTTTCCTGCTTCCCATTACATTTGGTGTGATGCCATGCCCTGGAATTGACAGGTGAGAGATCTGTCAGCGATGAGCTTGGATTGGTGTCACTGGGGGTCCAAAGACCTTTAAGATAGGAGAAATGTAGCGGTCAGAGCAAAATTGGATTCGATCATAGGCAGCCAGACTGCTCAGTCAGTAGAGCAACTGACTGGAGATTCAGGGGGCCCGGGGTTCAAGTCCAGATTTATCCACTGCATTTCCTCTCTTCAGTTACATTTGATTTATTAAAAATCAGTTTGGCTGCTTTTGGAGCTTCACTAAACTTATAAGTGTATCCCTTCCTGTTATTGTCACTGAACTGACTGTTGCTAGCAATGTGCAATATATATTCTCCAAACTGATGTTGGCAACAAATTATTTGAAAAATATGACTTCTTTTGTTTCACATTAACTAGCACCATGGGCAAATATAGCATTGATTTTAGCTCTAAAATCAGTAGTCGGGGCCAAGAGTGTTGACAATACATGTACATGTAGTATTATATAGAGAACACCCCTGAATACAGTGATAGCATGATTCAAAATCATATTCTTGAATGAACTTACTTCACAAAGCAGAGTTATTGTGAGAATGATCAAGAATCCTGCTGACACCGCAATGTTATAATATGTTGACTTGTATTGTATAAAATATCACTGATTGGCTGAGATCCAACAATGTTAGAAAAATACTTCGTTATATTGACCTGCACATGACCTTCCAGGTCAATTGATACAAGGAATTATTGCAGGTCAATATTATGAATCATGTTACCTTCCAGGTCAATACAAGGAATTATTGCAGGTCAATACAAGGAATTATTCCTGTTCCATATTTCCTTTAACAATGCGTTTTGTTGAAATTTCTCGTTAAAACTTTAAATTAAAGCAAAAACAGTCTTGTAGGAGTTTGCTATCATTTAATCATATAATAAAACAGTTATTGGTGTTTTTTGAGGTCAAAACGATGATTTAGCAATAAGGAAAATTGGGAAATCGCGGCCTCCAACCGGAGGCGGCATTCCCAAGTGGATTTTAGATACTTGTGAATCGAATTAAATTTCAAAGTAACAAATTATCAATAGTACAATACGTTTAGTTCTTACTGATATTGTTTTTATGGTTCATTTTTAGAATTTACAATCTGTTGAAAACAATTTTATCAGACTGTCAAGACTCATCTTCATTTCGTGTATTTTAAATCTTGCAAGTCCTGTAACGAAATGTGGAGTAATATTTTCTTTTCATCGATATTGGTGAGTACTAGAGGCATTGTGCTATTGATAAATTCTGATTTCGGCATTTAGCTCGGTTCGCAAGTATCGAAAATCAACTCCGGTAGGAGACGGTGAAATTACCAGCTTTCATAATGGCACCGGTTCTCACGTTATCCAGGCATGTAAAATATCAAAATCGTTAAAAAAGCCTGGAAAACGTCAGATTTTTCAGTCAAAAAACAGCAATAATTGTATAGTATCTGATTTACTGTTAATTTATGTAAGTATCTGTGTACCATAAACATATCTAGGGACAGCATATCTAATTTTCTCAGAGGATTTAATTATGTTAATGCATGTTTGTCAGAGTAAACTCACTTAGTAGTGGAAGACATCTGTGAAAAAGAAAAGACAGCTCTTGTATGTATCATATGTGCATTATGGAGATAAAAGAATTCTTTCTAGATGGTACCTGTATGAACCACCCTTTTCATTAAGTAAAATAGAATTATCAGAAGCTGTCTGATAGAGATGCTTATTACGTGTAAAGTCTGACAAAGTCTTCAAAGAAAAAAAAAAAAAAAATATATATATATATATATAGCCACTATACTCTATGACATTTATGATTTTTAAAAATGTTTTACAATGCAATGAGCAGTTATTTGAGCCCAGAAAATAATGATATTGGTGATTACATACTAATTTTTAGTTATTTTGAAAAGTAAAGAACCTTTGAAGAAAAAAAATATATATGTCAGATTAATATGTGCATCCATATAAATATTTATAGATATATATATTAATATTTGCATATAAATGTAGAAAGAATGAATCCTGTATGTCAAATCAAAGGTTGTAACAAAATATCTATATGGTCACTGGAAAAATTATAGATCACTGAAATTGAGACAAAAGATTCAAACATTGGCAACTTCTGATAATTCATTGCAAGAGAAATATTTAGGTTATAAAGATTGTTGTTTATCATGAACCAAAAAATCATTTGGAGTCAAGCATAACACTGAAGTTGTGATTAAAAAAACCCATTTCCAATTAAACTTTAAAGTTTATGGTTCTACCAAAAAAATGTCAATTACAGTTATTGCATTGCATGCATCTTTTGATGAAACACACAGAATCGTTTTTACAGATGGACTGTAAAACCATCAGTGGTTTTTATTTCCTCTTCAGACAAACAGACATCATGTAGGTTGCAGAGGAAATGGTAAACTACCATCTTATCTGTGTACCTCAAAGATAAAAGCAGCACACATATATTCACTGCCCAGGTCATGTTACACTTGCCTGCTACAGGGCTGTACAAAATTTGATTAATGGAACTACATTTGTCAGAAATAAGAATCTTTTGATTTTGACATTCATACACCATACAACTCCATATTTTCAAGTTATATTTTTAAAACTATAGAAATAGTTTTGTTTTGTATGTATAAATTTAACAGAAATTAAGATAAAATATTTGAAAGTTGATTTATATTTATATTCTTGTAACCAGTTTTGTTGACACCCTGTACTGGAATGGAGATATCCAGTATTGATATTTGTTTTACTAGCTCAGAAGTGCTGTAAGATCTGTCTAAACACAAGTTATCTCACCTAAGCATCTGTTAATTTGTTTGTTGACTGACAGAAATTTACCACTGTATACATGTAGATGCTGGATTCTAATAAACAGGTCCTTTTCTTGTTTAACATATATTAAAATAACATTCTTACAAAAACATCCATATATACACTTTTATTTTAAGATATTTATTTTTCAGTGTTGCATATGATATTATATTTTTTAGAAAATTTTATTATGTTTTAGCATATTATTATAACTGTATATTCTATGAATTTATTGCAAATTTTATGTTTTAGGATGATGCTTTAGATTTTAACTTTAGTGCATTCAAATTTTAGATAGCATGCTAATAGTTACGTATAATATATATACCACTGTTCCCAGGGGAATATGTGCCCACATGATATTGCCTGCCACTGGTCTTCCCAGTAATTTTTAAGTGAGAAATTTGTGTACAGTCAAATTTTTATTAAGATTTTATTTTGGTTACAGTAAATTCCACGGTTTGATTTAGAGTTGTGCCATGGCTCAGGGTCGGCCAATTAAGTGTGTTGTCGTTCACAGGGGAATATGTGCCCACTGTGTTAGTATGATCTCATATACCACTGACAGCTTCCCAGGGGAATATGTGCCCACAGTGTAAGTATGCTGATCTCATATACCACTGACAGCTTCCCAGGGGAATATGTGCCCACAGTGTAAGTATGCTGATCTCATATACCACTGACAGCTTCCCAGGGGAATATGTGCCCACTGTGTAAGTATGCTGATCGCATATACCACTGATGGCTTCCCAGGGGAATACTGTGAAATCACAAATTTTTGTGGGGGTTTAATTTTTTCGTTGTTTTTGTGGTGTGAAGAGACCCACAAATTCATGTCCACCACCAAATGTAAAATGTGACATGCATAACTACTGAACAATTCTACATCCACGAAAATAAATCCCCACAAAACAAGAGTTTTTCCTACCACTACAGTGTAAGTATGCTGATTCCATATACCACTGACAGCTTCCCCAGGGGGAATATGTGCCCACATTGTGAGTCAGCATCTAAAATTATAGGAAGATAACATTAACAACATGTATAATTTCCTTGTGATATATACATGTACCAGTGAGATAAGTAAGGATGCACTGATCTCTGTCCAATTAAGATCAAGTTTGGTATGGTAATTCAATAGGCAGAAAGACATATTTTGATGCTAAGTTTGTTTCTCAGCTTCCTTAACTTTATATAGAATGCATTGGCAAAGAGAGATAACTGCTGAAAATGTTCCCAGTGAAAACTGAATGCTGCTATGAGTCCCTTCGGATTAATTAGCTTTCCTCTTGAAGAAAATCCAAAGCATTATCTTTATCTGTCAGTCTGTCACATTGAGATTAATTACCACCTCTGTCTGCAAATGAAGTTTGTTTTGAAGTTAAGTCAATTTGGAATACTATGAACACTCTGAAATGTGGATTTAATAAATATAAATGTTTATACCTTATTTTTGTTAAAATACCCTACACAATGAGTTATTATTTCATTGAATTCTAACAACAAGAAATAGATTAAAGAAGGTATATATTTTTTTATTTTTACTTCTTTTTTCCTTTATGTAAATTCAAGAATATTTAAGATAGTTGGATAAAAACCCCATTCTATAATTAATACTGAAAAAGTTCTTGTTGTAACTTTAGAAGAAAATAATGAGAGAGGTACAATTAATCCCTTGGGATTAATTATCAGTGTTTAAGTATTTAAGATTAATGAAAACCTTTGTCTGTTTTGAAGTTAAGGTCAAGCCTTCATGGTACTAGTATTTGCATTCAGTGAAGGCTGGTAATTTATATAACACAAGCTTCATTATTGTTTAAATAAGTTGTTCTTTACTTCTTATTGTAAATACAAGGATATCATTTACAAGATTTTGGATATTCAGGAATTATCTTGAAATTTTAAGAATACAGTTGCTGTTGCTTATTCTTCCTATATTTTTATACCCCCGCAAACGAAGTTTAGGGGGTTATTCGGAATTTTTGTTGTTTTCTGTAGACAAGATTTTGTCCGTTTCTCAGAAACTGTTGGAAGATTTGTCTGAAAATTTATACACTTATTATTCACCATATGAAGGTGTGCACCTGGGATTTTCATGATTGGATGATTTTTCTGCATTTTACGTGATTTTGTTTGGCTCATATGAAAACTATGTCATCAAACTTACAATTTATGCACTATTTCAAAGTCACTGTGACCTTTAAGTGATTTTTTTTAAAAAACTAAGTCTTTAAAATTTTATATTTCATAAACCTAAAAAATGTAAAAATATAGTTGTATCCTTATTAAAAAGTGCTAAATTAAGTAAAAACTTATTTTTTATCATATACTTTACAGCAAATTCTGTAACAAATGTTAATGATTTGAAAGGAGTTCAGATTGTCCCATGGGCATAATTATCAAGCACTGGTCAAGGAGAAATTTTGATAGCAGAAATGTGCATATCAAATTAGAGAGAAATTAATGACTTCTTTATCGGGAGTTAACTAAAATCATGTAGTGCTTTTACTCTTGGGAGTTGGGCAAAAAGAAATGGCCTTATAGTTGCTTGTGTTAATTAAGAGTTCTTGATGGCTGTAGTTCAGATAAAGATCTTTCACAAATTGATGTTTTAATGATTAAAACTGCATGTGTTCATTGAAAAAAAAAATTACATTTCAATTTTTATATATTTGCAACAAATTGCAGTCATGTCTCACTTAGAATTTTTTAGTCTAAAGAATAATTGATTTTTGATTTTTTTTTTATTAG
Source organism: Saccostrea cuccullata (assembly GCF_032062105.1). Lineage (NCBI taxonomy): Eukaryota > Metazoa > Mollusca > Bivalvia > Ostreida > Ostreidae > Saccostrea > Saccostrea cuccullata. The sequence continues at coordinate 531,521 of NW_026939726.1, read as the reverse complement.
ACTGTAGCATTTCCATTATTTCATAAAATATGCAATAAACAATTTAAAGCTGCAGATGGATATTTGTTAAGCTCTAACACAGCCAGTTTAGAATTATATGATGTATTATTTAATTAATCCCTACACTGTAAGTCTCTTAGAGATGTATGTACAATATTTTAAGCATGATAAGAAACTTAGATCATTGAAATCTGTGTCAATCTGTTAATCAAGGTTACTTGATTTTCTTGATAACCAATTTATGATTATTGAACAATATTTGATGGGGGTATCATGCTGTGGCGGGGCACTTTATTATAGTGATCAACACCTCTGTGGCACCTACTCTGAAAAACCCAGTAAGAGAGAATCAGTCCAAACTAATTCAGGTCAGTTTTCTAGTTCAGTTTAGAATGTCAGCATGGCAAATGCTCATATCTGATATGTTCAATTTCTGACCAGTTTCTATCAATTTTTCTCCAAAAAGACATGACAAACTGCCATATCTGACAGTTTTGGGGAAAAAAATTCAGGAAAGAGAGAGTTTTAGAAGTTTGAAAATATGCCTTAAATATTTCTCTATTTATTGTGATTTCCATTTTTCTCCATCAACAATTTGAAAAGCTAGTATGTTCAAAGAGGTCCAATCTGTAGTTTTCAGTTTCTTTATTATGATAAAAGTCATAATCCTCATAGTGTTTGATTGTATTGTAATAAAGCACTTGATCTGCCATGAGAAAGTGTCTCTTATCTAGCCCAAGGAGTAAAATAGAAACATTCTGAACTTGATGTCAAACAAATAAACTAACTCTTCACATACATGTATCTTCATCTTGAACAAATTTTTCTACTGTAAAAAAATATACCCTCAACTCTGAGTCTGACTATAATTTCAGGAAGATGATTCTGTATACATTTGACCCACTTACTCATATGAAGCTTCTTTTAATATTGAAATTCCCTTTTCTGTAGCTTTGACAATTACACTGCCAACATGATGGTAGACGGAGTTCCGGTCAGCTTGGGATTATGGGATACTGCTGGTCAAGAGGATTATGACAGATTACGACCACTATCATATCCACAGGTTTGTTGTACACATTGTATAAATTGGTATTATTGGTATTTTTATACGATGAAAAGTTGAACCATGGGTTTCAAGATAGTTAGGTTGCTATTGTGATTATACTTTGGGGGTTAATATTTTTAGGCATTGTCATTGTTTGGCAGCTAAAAAGTTATTTTATATTTGAACCCAGGTTCAGTATTTTCTGTATTTATTATATCTTAATGCTCTTTGTTGTTTTACATACATACATCTAGACCTAATTGAAACTTTGTTTGATTTGCAGACGGATGTCTTCTTAATATGTTTTAGTGTAGTCAGTCCTTCATCGTATGAAAATGTAACAACAAAATGGAATCCAGAAGTTAAACACCATTGTCCTGAGGCACCTATACTTTTAGTTGGTAAGTAGTGCCAACAAAACACAGGCATACAACAGGAAATGCCCCTGGAATGAGTTGATTTCAAACTCTGCTGCTGTGGTATTGAACAGAGAGGAATGATATTTTTGCTAATTCGATTTCCTCAGATTCTATGGATATTGGAATATAATTTTCCATCTAGAAAAAAATTTCATGAAAAGTAAAATTTATTTAAAACTGAAGTTCTCATGTAGAGAAATAAAAATTCATTTGCATCTGAATCTCCAAATTAAGAAAATTCAATAAAATTGTGAAGCAGGTTTAAAAATTAAGTTTTTGATATGAAGATTTTTTGCTTTTGCAGGAACTAAAATAGATTTACGAGAAAATAAGGAGGCGATAGGACAACTAGCTGCCCAAGGTTTATCTCCAGTGAAGCGTGAACAGGGTATCAAGTTAGCCAATAAAATCCGAGCTGTCAAATACATGGAATGTTCTGCACTGACTCAGAGAGGTCTTAAACAGGTACTTCTATAGGATATTAACTATATAAGAATAAATTTTAATGTCTTGAATGTTATGATTGGGTTTCATATGAATAAAGTAAATCAGCATTTATTTGTGTGTGAGTAATACCCATCTGCATATAACAATCTTTTACACATGAATAATTCTCACAATTTTATTAGCTCACTTGAGCCAAAAGAGCTTTTGGCTCAAGTGAGCTTTTCTGATCACCTATTGTTCATCGTTTGTCCACCCTTCATATGTAAAATTGTAAATTTTTCACATTTTCAACTTCTCACGAATAACTGGGCCAATTTTTAACAAAATCTGGTACAATATCCTGGTACTTCCTTAGGTGAAGTGGAGTTTAAATTATTAAATTGAAAGGTCAAGCCAACAAAAGTCAAATATAAAGGGAAGGGTTATTAAAAAAATCTCAAATACCACTGGGCCAAAAAAGTTAGTTTTATGTGGAGTCTCTCTGAGGCAGTTTTGATTCATTGTTCAAATCATGGTCTAACAGGAGATTGGTTGGGCCACATCAAGGAAACAAAATTTTACATTGAAATAGATAGGAAAAATATTTTAAAATCCTTTTCTCAAGAACCATTTGGCCGAAAAGCTGATGCTTACAAGGAAGAATCCTGTGGTAATGTAGATTCTAAATTGGTGAATTAATCACCCATGTATGTGGGTTGGGTGGGGCAAAAATAAGTATGACTTGTGGGGAAAATCTGATTAAGAACAACAGAGCCAAAGTTACTCAGAATGAGCATTGTGGCCCATGGGCCTTTTGTTTTACAATATGTTTCTTTAGTCATGAAATTTAAAATTCTTGGATGGATTTTGAATGATGAAGAATGAAATTGTTGCAAAATAATAGTTGTTCTTCCATATTTTGATTTTTCTAAAACAATACTGCAGTGTGACACAAACCTGTTCTGTAGTCATTTTTACACTCTTTAACAAAAAAAACATCATAACACATAATACATTTGTTCTTTCAGGTGTTTGATGAAGCATGTAGAGCAGTGTTGCAACCACAACCAATTAGAACAAAAAATCATAAATGTCAGCTTCTATGATCTGGGTCTATCAGCTGTTCATTGGGGGATCTGGCATCATCTAAAACCACCATCTACCTGTCTGTATCCAGTGTGTAGGATGTTGTCAAGTTTTGTTGATCGTGTGATATTACTCTGTATCATGCACCTTCTTTATAAGGAACATTTAGAGTGGCATATTGTTAATGTTTAGTTTACATGTACTTGTATGTGTGAGGGTCAACATTTATGAAAAAGTCGACACCATTTCCTGAAATAGAAATTTTAATAATTGTACATTTAAAAAAAAGACCACTGCAGTACAATTTTTTTATTTATAGATTCACTTTCAAATATTTACTATTAATTAAATTTTACCATTTTATAAACCCTTGAATTAAGTATTAAATCAGCATGCATAACTTGATATATGTTGATAAATTTAAAAATATTAAATTTATAGTATACATGTATATGGTATTCTTGCATTTTAAACTCTGATAAATACATGTACCATAAATTCTTTTAGTTAAAGATTTATAAAAGTGTTCATATAGAAATTTAGTGACTGAATTTTCAGTTTTGTTGCATTCAACATTTATGCATTTAAGAAATATCATATACTAGAGTTATCCTTCTTGGAGAAACTTGTTTTGCATGTTCGAGTCAAACACCTTGTGAAGTAATGATAATTCTGCTATATATACTCTTTCTATCTTTCAACATTTTAGAAATGATGTTCACTTCTCAGTTTAGAAAAGAAATATTTTATTTATCACTCTTCCTAACAGAATAGACAATCAGCTAGGTAGAAAGATTTAGCTTTGACTTTATTCAGATTTACATGGGAGCTGGGACAGACTTTTGTAGAAATGTTGAGATAAATTCACACACACTGTGGCTCTGTATATGTAGCTTTTGCCTAATATCCTCCAAGTATGATATGGTTAATATTTTGTTTATACATTACTTTCCATAAGCTATTTTGAAATTGGGGATAAGTTGTAAACATTGTGTAGCTGGCATTAAGAATGGATGCCACATCGTGTGCCTTTAGATTAACAGGATACCAAGATATTAAGTCTGGTGATGGGGTATCATTTCCTCCACAGCATTTTTGCTTTGTCTACAAGTTTGTTAAAGAAGCTTTCTACAAAGGAATTTTCCCATTTATTTGTTAAGAGTACCAGTATATATCCTTGCATATTGGCATATCTTTTTTTGATGTGTATTTTATAGAAAAATTTATACAAGAGAAATCATAAAATGATTAATTAATCATCTTTAATCAAGAATAAGATTTCGTAAGTGTAATTTTTTTAATTTATCAGGAGGGATTTATCAATGGGGAGGTTTTTCTAAAGGTTGTGATCCACTGTTGTCAGTTTCATGTTGTATTTGACCTATGACCTTGACCTTTTGTTGCCATAGACTTTGTAACCTATATAATTTTAATTATATCTATACAAAGGAGGACTATATTATATTGCTTAAGGTGCACATTAATATTTACAAAATGTATGTGTAAACATTTTTAAGGTAGTTATTTAATGTTGTATTTTTATTTAATACCATATTCTAGTAAAGTATGTAGAATTGAAGTATCCTAGGAAAATTTAATGTCACAGTCTCATCATAGGCTTTTACAATTATACTTGATGAATTTTTTTTTGGCATCAATTGTTTCTTCAATTTGTTGCCTACAAATGCCACATATTTAGTGGATTTAAATAAAATCATTCAGAGGGTTGAAAATTTCATTTTATTATGCATTTCAGCTAATTGATTCTTGTATTTAGATTATGTCAGAATATTGATAACAGTGTGTTGATGAGTTTGATCTGTAAATGATCCTTTGAATTTCTTGCTTTTATATCACACAATTTTATGCACAGAAGTAAAGACTTTGAGTGGAAGTAAAAAATCATGAATCATCAAGATTAAAACAGCTTTGTCAGGGATGTTTAATTTCACAATTGTGTACAGTTTTAATGATAAAAAAAATGTTTTTTGATAGATAGCGATATCTAGTCATTCATTTCTATATTCTCATATGTTAAGTTCTCATTTCATGTACCTAATGGTAGTTTACATTGAGTGATATGCACACACATCATCCATTCATAATATGATGCAGTATTTCTAAAACAAATTCTAGCTTTGTACATTGTACATGTATTTGTAAAAAATTCCTGTGGAATATACATTAAAATATGTGTGCTCTCCATTTGGTTTCACAAAATTTGTGTTTATATCACTTTATTCTGTGAAAGGATGGAAACATCCCCTTACTTCCATCTATTGTGTTTTGGAATGAATTTTAAACCTTGCCATTTAGTTAGACTTGTAGGCCTAAGTTATTTTTACTTGATGACCACATTCTTGTCATTTGCAGAGAATTTTTGCAGTCAAATTTTAATAATTATATGGAGATGTTGAACTTTTTGGAATAGAAAGATAGAATGTTTCAGAATGCAAGTCATATAAGTTTTGTAAAATTTCAACCATTTCAAATTCAGACAACCATTTTTGAAGAATAAAAAAAAATGGAGATAGATAGAAGGAGCAAATTGTTGCTTGATCAAATGCCCTGGTTTGGCAAAGCACTTACTGCATTGTTTGGCAGAAATCATTGAAAAGATGTATGGTGCTAAATTTCCACTTCTGTGTGTAAAACAGTGTACCTTACAAAGAAAGGTAAATTGAAAAAAAGATTAAAGAGTTATGAACTTGAATTTCCCTTGCAAATTGTCCAGAAGAATTTTATGAAAATTGTCACACAGCAAGATATAATGCATTACAGGAACATGTTGGTTGTCAAATACCCGGTACTTCCACAATAGATCAGTATAACCTGTATTGCTTATCAGAATTAGTTTTTGTAAATGGTGTTCTGAATTCATTTGTTTTGATCCCTCACTGATCTGCTGCTTTTGAATTTTATTAATCAAAACGTTATACCAAATATTAAATCTGGCTGTATATCCAGTATTTTGATGTATCGAAATAAATACAAGCCATGCCTCCTGAAAAATCTTCGTCTATGCTGAGCTTTTGTGTTTGCAAATTTATAGAGAGTAATTTTATAAATGAAATATAACTTCATTGTGCACGAGTTCTATTTGATAAAAACGCCAGAATCCGAAATAAATTGACTTTTAGTTGATACAAGTTCTGTTAAGGTGTCACTTCTTTGCGTACATTACCACATTATTTGCTGCAGACTTTTCTATGATCTGTACTGTATGTCATCTGCTATGTTTTGTATCATAGTTCATGTCACTTGTGCAATATATTGAATAAACACTTACAACGGAGTGTCTGAGTCTTCAGTATCAACCCTCCCCCCCCTTTTCAAGGAAAGTTGAAACAACTCGGCGCTTGTGTGACTGCTTCTAAGGAGGGAATTTTCTCGTAAGAATTGTGTTAAAGAATTAATGCCTATTTTTTATATTAAAAAAACTAAAGGTACCGTCACTAAATGATACCCCCGCCTTCCATGTGATTATTATGGCGAAGTACATGTCTTGCTATGAGAGACCCAAAATAAGTGTCGGATCAAAAAGTAAAATAGGAGGTGCTTAATGGCATTATATAATGAAGAATCTTTGAAAATATTTAAATTTAATTTAGTGGTAAAGGAGGAGTTGCGGATTAGAGATGAGTACCCTTCCATAATATTATAGATAAATGACAGTGTTCATATTTTGCTCCGGGAAACCCAAATAAGGTAAAATAAGAGGCCACAATGGCGCTATGGAACAAAGATTCTGTAAACATTTCATTAAAATTCACATTCAGTGGTATAAGAGGAGTTGCGTATAAGAGATAGGTACCCAAAATCGTAACGAACGGACGTACAAACAGACAGAAGGACATCGCGATCACTATATACCCTACCGTTTTTTAAGCTATTCTAAGGCACTTTGAGCACCGAGCTCACTGAATGATACCCCGCGCCTCCCATATGATAATAATTACAAATCCACTTTTGATATGGGAAACCCGAAATATGTTTCCAAAAGTAAAATAGGTGCACAGTGGCACTATGTTACAAAGAATCGGTTAAACGTATTTTCAAAGATAAATAACAATGTACTAAAATGTAGCATCAAAGAAACCTCGATTAAATTAATCTGCAAATACCTATGGCAGAATTCTTTAAAACATCGACTTTGAAACTTTAAGATAATGATTTTAAAGAATATGTGCCTTTGACATGAAATATTCAATACATTTTACTATTTTAGGGTTTTGTCTCGTACTGAAGGTCGATAATGTTCAGTTTTATTACGAAAGAATGTGACCTTAATTTGTGCAAACCCTGGCCTGTGAGCTTAAAAAGTGCGCTGAGCTGTACATGCATATTGCATAAATTATATATGGTTTTCAGACAATAATCTTAGTTTCCCTGTAAGGTTTTGAAATTAAACTTTTTGTCATTGATTTCTTCAACTTTAAAAAGACTGCTATTGACATAAAGTTGAAATGGTAAAAGGTTAAGATTGATATTGTTGTCTCCATATGCGAATTTTTGCAGTTCTTACACTATTTTCTTTGTTTTCTAGTAGATAACGAAGGGCACAAATTCTCTTGATTAGCTTATTTATCTCTGCAGAGAAGACAACGGGATTAGAGATTCAATTTACCCGAAAACTCGAAAATAAGCTGTATGAAATGGTGGCATATTTATGCCACCCACATAACTTTTTGTTAACATAGCATATCATGTCAAATCAAGATATCTATCTCGTCAAGTCATGATAACTTTCTGGTTTGTCGTCAAACACCGACTTTTATCTTGTCAAGTCAAGACTTTTATCTTGTCAAGTCAAGATAAGCTATCACGTTTTGTTGCACTAACTATCTTGACATGACGAGATAACTTTTAATTGTGAAACAAGATAAATTATCTCGTTTTGTCGAGATAGCTATCACAAAAATACGATAGCTTATCTTGACTCTACAAGATAAAAGTCGGTGTTTGACGACAAACCAGAAAGTTGTCATGACTAGACGCGATAGTTATCTTGACTTGACGTGATATCTTATCTTGACAAAAAATTATGTGGATGGCATAAATATGCCACCATACTATGAATGAAGCATAGTCTATCTTACATTAATATTTTTGTGGTAATTGTTATCGCACGTTGTCTGTTTGGACGATATGTGATAATTATATACACTAATACATTAATATTGACCATGTGATATATAATTCAGTATTGTTTCACGGAATATTTGAATGTCACACTTTGAAGACAGTGATTTATTGGTATTAAATTACAAAAAAAAAATTATGAAGCTTTGTAACACCGAAGATTTTTTACTCGATATAAAACTTAACATACTGGGATATTTTGAAGATACATTGTGAAGATTATGAGCATATTATTATATTTAGGCCATGTAGAGACATTATTTTTGAATTTCATTTAACAATTTGAAGCATTTTAGAAAATAGAGGTGTTCAATATTCAAAAATAAACAATGATAACTTTAATTGAAAAGAAATTGAAAAGAAATAGGATATGAAAATAAGGTAAGTTTATGTGAAGTGAGTATTTACTGAAAATATGTCTGTGTAACATAAATTCAGTAATTAAATGACGTAATTTAAACTATTAAGATTTTCCATTACTATACAAGCCTCCATAGCTCAGTGGTTAGAGCACTGGTCTTGTAAACCAGGGGTCGTGAGTTCGATCCTCACTGGGGGCTCGTGTAACGTGTGAATATTATTTTTAATCGTATGATTTTTTTTCTTCTAAAATCATGATTAATCATGACAATACCCAGGGGACGAAATTCTTTTTTAAAAATAAACTGATTAAGGTAAGTCACTCCTGAAATTTCTTATATCAAGGATTTTTTTAGAAGTATATTTTGGACAAGTACTCATAAAGTGTAACTCAAAATCGCAAAGAAAATAGGGGGTCTTTCCTACTGATCTACGGTACATTTAAGTTGACCTTTTTGCACTTAAATTTCATCTCTTTGGTCAATTACTTTAATCCTTATTATATTTGATTAGATGTAAGCATGGCTATAAATATAATCTTATTTTACGTAAAATAGTTTGAATAATATTTATCAATAAACAAATCTTGCAAATTAATGCGCGTAAATTATTGTGTGACCTTTTTGCACTAAAAAATAACATATATGGGGTATTAAAAAACTTAATAGGCAATAAAAAATTTTCTTATATCAAACTTTTTACGACTTGGGTGCTGATCAGTCACAAGTATCGAGTAGTTTAAAATAATGAAAGAAAAAGGTGGGGTCAGTGATATTAATTTTGAAATATTTGTCAAAATATGTGATTTTCAGGCAAAAAATGGTGTACATTTTACCTTGACTTCTTTAATATATTTTCATTTTTTGGAAAAGTTTGTTGAGGGAAGGTGTAAAACTTATCTAAAAATATAAATGAAGACCTATATTAAATATTTTTAGCAATATCAAAACGGAAAATATTCTCCGCAAAAGTATGTGAGGCTAAATTTCCATTACATTTAATTTTATAAATGTGCAGATTTGCAGAATTTTCTGCTAAATATCCTTCCACCAAAAGAAATAGTCCCTAATAAATCTTGCTTCTTTGTAGATTTGTTAGCAGTTTTTTCATTGAATGTTAAAAAATTTACGTTGTTGAATTTAAATATGTTATAAAAATTGAATTTTAATAAGTAGTTTTAAAGTAAGAGCTTCTGCGTGAACTTTTCTAAAAAGCTGACGAGTGACTTACCTTAAATAATTCCAGGTTATCTGATTGCCTAAGATCTTTGTAAGTTGTGTTCACATGATGTACTTGACCCTCCAGGTAAGTATTTTTTTTTTTTTTTACTTATTATTGTTTTTAAAATAGATCGAGAACTTCTAGATTAAAATTATAGCTATTTATCTCGACTGCATATGGCTTTTCAGCTAATATAAATATTGCCCCCTCCTTTGCATTTAAACAATGATAGATTTAATCATTTATATACTATAGTTAACGAGTGAACATTGATCGATCTCCAAAAAGTTTACATCTGTAAACAGGGCATAAAATAAAACATGGACCCTGGAAATTTCAGGGTGGGACCAGGTGCCTAGAGTAAGCATGACCTGTTGACCGGTCACGCCTGTCGTGAGACCTATGTATGTACTGGTCAGGTAGACAAAACATTCCTTTGTCAAAATTTAGTATTAAAGCAAAGGACTAAAAAGTAAAAATTGGTATGAAACGCGACAACCAAACTATGCAGATTCGTACAACGCGCGGGGCGGGGGGGGGGGGGGGGGGGTGGGGTGGGGGGGGGGGGGGTGTCGTTTGTAGTTTTTTTGCTAACGTAATTTAACTACAGTACCAAATATATAAATTTATAGGACAGTGTTGATTGTAAAGTTAATGGACAATTACAATAAAAAAGAAGTGGAACTCATCACCAATTCCTTTTTTTATGCATAAAATACTTTACATTTTTTTCTTTTTTTCTTGGTTCATTATATATATAAACGCCTTATTTAAAAAAAAATTAAAAGAACATGAATTTACAATACATGTACTCTAAAGGTGTTTGAATTTCACATTCTTAATATATAATATATTTGATTTACGTGGACGAGCGATTTGCTTGAAACCAGCGCAAAACACCATGACAAATAGATAAAAGAAAAACACCCAAAATTGATTTATGAACAAATACTACAGTAACTTTACATTTTATAATTAAACCGGTAAATACACAGACGCTTGGCGTTTTTAACCTTTCTTTTCATAAATAAAAATACCCCCTATACTATAATAATAACAGATATTTTTATTCATGAAAACTGAAAAGAAAGGTTTAAAACGTCAAGCGCCTGTGGGTAAATACCAGTAGCTCATTCTACATGTATCGACGATATTTAGCACTAGGCAGATTTAGAAAAGAGTTAAATTAAAAAAATATTTTTTTCTCTTTTTTAATGATCATGTACAAGTAACTGAAAACTGTAAAGTGGAAAAATATTACTGATATTAGTATTTAAGATACATGTAAATGCATTTAATTTGCAGAAATTTAAATTAAGTTCAAAGACTATTACCGGTATAACTTTCCTCTTTTGATTCGAGACACCCCTGAAATGCAATAAAAAAATTAGAGATTGCCGAATTTATTATCAATTATTTTTACATGATATACAAATCAATCACATAAGAAATAGACCTACGCGTGATTACAATCAACTTCTAGTTAAACGAGAACACTCTCTACCATTGGCTCATACAGTGTCTGAGAGAAACGAACGACAACTCTGCAAGGAAGATTCAATCGAGAGCATAAAAAGAACACTCCCGTCCAAAAAAAATCGGGGACTGAAACTATTACTATCCAGAAGTTAAGTATGCAAAAAGAAAAATGGTTAAAATTGTGTTTCCTAAGAGAAAAATCCAAAAACAAAGAAAGTCAATAGCGGAAGTGACATCGCTCCAGTCAATGTCAAGGTCATTTGAAACTTTATCTTTGTTGTCATCATTACCATCCATTGGTTCAATATTTGTAATGTTTTTTGGAGAGCAACACGATTTTCTGCACCTCAAAATCTGTTCCAGTTTTACGATGTAAATAAAGAATTTAGCAATACCAAAGGTGTTTTTTCTGTGGTGCAATCGAAGTTGTATTGCTGTGATGACCAGAATTGAAGCTCCAATCACCATTTGAAGAATGAGATAAAAGCTCAGAAAAGACGTACTTTCAGAATTGACTGGTAGTTCCGCGCTGATCATAGTCAGGAAGACGGCAAAGGACAATAGCACTGTCACGGAATAGCCCATCTTTTCTCCTGCATCAGCCGGGATGATAAAAACCAAAAGGCTTAAAATCCCTAAACATATAACAGGGATTATCATATTCAAGACGTAATACTGAGGTTTTCGCTTCAAATTAAGAGTAAACGTAAGCTCTGATTCGGCTCCAGCATTTTTTATTGTCTCCTTTGTAGACTCCACCGTCCACACACTGTTCTCTTCGTATTCGAAAAAAACTAATCCCCCTGAAGATTTTAAGATGCTTACTTCAATAGAAACATAACTCCAAACAATGAAAGTGATTTCACAGGTTTGCTTGTCGTACGGAAATCGAGTTATGTCCATACTGCACCTGGTTTCGAACACCTCATAGGGTTTCCACTGGACCATTCCATCGCTACCTACATTAACGTAGTAGAAATCTCCACCCATCTCTTTAAATTTTTGGAAGCCATTTTTAAGTACCAAGTCCGGTTTCCATATGTCATTCTAAATTAAGAGCAAATTATCAGGTTTAAGATTCGTGAAAAAGCTCTGTTGAAAAATTATTTGAAAGCAGGTTTAAAAGGAGCTATATATATCGCTACATTGCCAAAATTGTCAACTCATTACCGCTACATTTCCTTAAATTCGGGTGATCATTACCGCTACATTTTCTTTCAAAAGGGCTATTGCCGAAAACAATTCTTTACCACTACAAACAAAATCAGTCCGCAATGGTATGGAATACGAGTTCCAGCCAACAAAATGTTCTCATCCAAAGTACAATTTTGATTTGAATTCTAATAAGCAAATTCAAAGAATTGTGGTCCCTCGCTTTCGGTGTCTTTGTGAGTGAGATGTCATTTTTAATGACAAATTGTGTCAAATATGAACGCCCTATCATATGTCATTTAGAAATTATCACCGAAGTTGAATTTTTAAAAGTGAAGGTCAAGGAGTCAGAAATCATAGCATGCTCGGAAATATCTTATCACAGGTAATGCACATGTCAAATATGAAAGCCCTATCTCTTCTCAATCAAAATATGTGTTTGTGAAACACTGATGACCCCGTTTGGCAACATAGCGAAGATTAAACTTTTCTTAAATGCAAATTAAATATATTGGTACCCAATAGGGTCTTCTCACAAGAAATACGATTAAGAAATATGAAAGCCCTAGCACAACCTGTACAAAAGTTATGTCCAAGGATAAGTTTTTGAAAGGTAGGTCAAACTCCAAGGTCAAAGGGTCAAAGTTGTTGGTTTGTTAAGAAAGGTCTTGTCACAAGTATTACATGTGTGAAGTATGAAAGCCCTAGTCTTTACCATTTAAAAGTTATTGCCAAGGTTAAAGTTTTTTTATAAGTACGGAAATCTCCAAGGTCAAGATAAAAAGGTCAAAATTGTTTTTACCAATGAAAGATATTGCCACAAAGAATATACATATATGTGAAATATGAAAGTCTTAGAATCTACCGTTCAAAAGTTATGGCCAAAGTAAACGTTAAAGATTTTTGTGTAATAGTGGGTCAAACTTCAAGGTCAAGGTCAAAAGTTCAAATTTGGTGGTACCCAAAGAAAGGTCTTGTCACAAGGAATGCACATGTGAAATATGAAAGTGATAGCTCCATTAAAGCAAAAGTTATAGGCAAGGTTAAAGTTTTTGTGACGAACGGACAGTCAGACAGACTGACTGACAGACGGACAGATGAATGAGATTTAATGTCCCCTCGCTTTTGCAAAAGCGGGGAACAATTAAAATGAGATTATAGTTGAAATTAAGCGTCACTTGATCGTCAGGGCTACTGTTAGCTTGAATCGCAGGAATGCAGGATTGTTATAGTTATCGATAAATTTAAGTTTCGAATATATAGGACTTCCAAACACTCAAAAGTGTGGAGATGTGTCACCTCCCCATGGTGAACAAGGAAAACAGGCCTTATATATGGCACGCCAAATTCACAAAAATGAGATAAACCTAGTTTCACAATTGATAAACTAGGTTTATCGACTGTAAACTATAGTTTACAAACCGTAAACTATAGTTAACGATTCGTTAAATATAGTTTTCATCTGTAAAACTATATCTAAGGGTTGTTAACTATAGTTTACGAATGATAATCTAAGTTTATCTGTCTGTAATAAGCGTTAACAATAGATTTTGTTGATAAACATAGATTCACGTTTGTAAACTATAGTTTACAATCGTAAACTATAGTAAAGAGTTGTTAATCATAGTTTCACAAATCGTGAAACTATATTTATCAGATCGTTAACTATAGTTAACGGTTTGTAAACTATAGTTTACAAATCGTGAAACTGTATTTATCAGATAATCTATGTTTTGCAATCGCAAATGATTGTTTTCAGTGTTAAGTATAGTTTACGGTTGTGAAACATAGATTATCGCGTTAACTATAGTTTACAGATGTAAAATATAGATTAACGTTGTTAACTATAGTTTACAGTCCGTAAACTATAGTTTACAACCGATAAACCTAGTTTATCGACTGTGAAACTATGTTTTGCTCATTTTTGTGAATTTGGCGTGCCATACTTATATATATAATGTTCTTTAACTTCAATCTGTACATGAATAAGTTGCTGACTAAGGAAAGAGGCAGTGTAGCGATAATGTAAACTTTTTAATGTATAGTGGTAATGTTATGTTTTTTTTAGGGATGTCAAAATTGTCAATAATTGATATTCGAATATTCGATAGTAGTATTCGAATATATTCGAATATTCGATAAAATAAATACATCTTGCATTATAATATGTATATACATGTATCTTCACTCTTATGTCAAGAAATATATACGTTTTATGTCATTATTTTAGAAAAAAATTTCATTTAGAGTTTTGTAAATGCACTTAAATTATATTCTTAAAATATCTTACAGAATATATGAAGAGTTTATATCCAAAATGTAGTAAAAAAAAATTCCCCGAAAATTCAAAAGATTCTTTTAATAAGTTCAAGATTAATTAATCATCTTACCACTTGAAGTGTACACTGATAACCCTACATATTTATACCACACAGAACAATTATCTAATGGAGAAACATTAAAAGCAATTACTTTTAGCTAATTAATTTCATGATAATGATTTTAAATGATGTATACATAAACAAAAATGTTTCCTTTCAACAATACAAACTAATTCTAAGTACTAGACACTGTTATACCTCTAATTAAATGATCAAATGAAGAATTTATATAATTTTAATAGACACGCTCTTCACAACTTTAAGGTAATCCAAGAGGAGTGTCTTGATTTTGTTTGAAATAAAATCTTATTATTGGTCAACGATGAGAATTTGATTCAATTTCTGATAAAACTACAGTTTTTGCCAGATTTTTTTTATGCTTGTATACTTAAAATCCGAATATTCGAATCATGAATTTATATTCGAATATCAATTCATCGAATGAATATTCGAATATTCGAATATTCGTTGACATCCCTAGTTTTTTTGTTAGTAATGACCATGTAGCGGTAATGAAAATTTCGAAAATGTAGCGGTAATAATGATATACACCCTAAAATACTTATAGATCGTTACTTTTACCAGTACCGAGCACTCTTTCAAAAGTAAATTTTTACCTGCTTTAGAAATATGTAACTGATCTGGTTTTTGGAAGCAGGGGTCCATGTCAACAATTCATCAGTCCACATAACCTGGATAAAACCTGTTGTAATTAGTTTTTCTGCCACTTCATCAACCGAGTTAATTCCACAGAGGTTGAAACTTATATCTAGTTGAACCGCCCGACTCTGGTCAACTAAAGGGCGCACTCTTTTATCGTAGTTTGTTAACAAATCTTGAGTCAGTTGCGCTACGTTCGCAGCAGAGGCACAGAAAACATTTCGAATAAAACACATAGAAATAACAGTCAGAAACACTAAATATCTATTCATCTTCATTTTCTAATTAACAAGTAATTAACTACAATAAGTACATCATATCATCACGCATATTTGCACACTAATGAATCCAGCTGAACGTTTTATTCTCCGTGAGATTGATTTTTTTTTTTAAATCAAGAAAATTAATTCTTTGTACTTTTGCATGTAGGCCAAAGTAGAAACAGTTCTGAAATAGATGGCGATTTACTTTTGTAGTTCAATGTAGGTGATTAAGATTTATTAATCTGATTATCATAATCAGATTTTAATATTTGAGTTAACATTCATTTATCATCTGTTTTTTGAAAATAAACTACTTATAAATGAAACTTTCATTTCGGCAGAACAGTAGAAGTTTCAATAAAAAAAAATGTTATGCTCCAGTTCAATAATGGAATTGTGTGACAGTCGATATTTTTTGCTTGTCTACCAAATATAAAATTAAAATTTAAGAAATCGTACTATGCGAATGCATGCTTAATATAATATAATCACAGGCACTTGACATTACTTAATTTTCGTATAAAAATGATATCTCCATACCAAATAATGCACGTGTGTTATTAGGTAGCATCTATGTGGATATTATCATTATTGTTTTTAAGTAACGTACGTGTCAAGTGCCTGTGAATATTGTGTGTCGATAATTTAAATGCATTTCTTTGAAAACGATAAATTGATGATTATAAGCATATCTATGGATACCCTATTGTGGCCCCGCCCTAACCCCGGGGGTCATGATTTTAAGAATTTAGAATCTTCACTTTCCAAGGATGCTTGCACATACGTTTCAGCATTTCTGGTCCAGTGGTTCTTTAGAAGATCGAAGACTTTTTAATGATCCAACCTTATTTTTGTCTTTTATTGATTATCTCCTCTTGAAAGGGGACTTGGCCCTTCATTTTAACAATTCAAACCCCCCTTCACCCAAGGATGCTTGGTACTAAGTTTTGTTAAAACTGTCCTGGTAGTTCTTGAGAAGAATTTGAAAATGTGAAAAGTTTACAAACGGTCAGACAGACGGACGACGGACAATGGCCTTTATGGATGATCAGAAAAGCTTACTTTAGCTTTCAGCTCAGGTGTATGGCACGCCAAATTCACAAAAATGAGATAAACCTAGATTCACAATTGATAAACTAGGTTTATCGACTGTAAACTATAGTTTACAAACCGTATACTATAGGGCGAATTTATTGATCAAAAACTAGTTTTAGTTTAGGTTTATGGTTTGAAAATAGTTTTTATTAATTTTGAAACCGGTTTTATGGTTTAATGGTTTAGCACTAAATGGAAAGTTTTAGTTAAAACACACACAGAAACATCAAAGATAGGTGACATAGATGAACTGACTTCTTGATTTTTTCTTACAATCTGAAGAAGATATTTCTACAACTTATCTCCATTTACATGAGAGTGTAATTGTAATACCCATGCTGAGTTCTACCCTTTTTATAAAAAAGAGGTGACAAAGAAAGGCTCGTGTCACTAATTATGCTGAGGCAATACTACCCTTGTATAGAATGGATGATTTCCGTGACAGATTTAGAATGAATAGACCTAATTACCATGTTAGCTCCATCTTTGGTATATGCATGATGATAATAACTTCAACTAACAAGAATGGATTTTCTTTTATCATCTCTGCTTTTATTAATTTACTTTAGTATTTGTCTTTATGTATGTAACATGGTTACATTTTTTAACATCAAATAATTGAAGTGAAACATCAACAATTACTTTTTACACAGTACACTGTATATGTGCCCCCGAAAACTAGTCGATTTTGTCATATTGCTGCCCACATTGGTCGCATTGCAACACCAAAAATTCTGCATTCGCCATGTTGAAAGGAATTAAAACCGTCAAAACCGCACCCGGGGGTGGTTTAAAGTTTTCAGGAAACTAGTTTTAGTTTAAAGCCGATAAAGGAAAAAACTTGTTTTGGTTTGAAACTAGTTCGTTACAGGTTTTGCAAATAAATAAAAAGTTTGGAAAACCGAACTGAAACCTAAACTGGTTTCTCTGCAATAAAAACGCCCATAGTTAACGATTCGTTAAGTATAGTTAACGATTCGTTAAGTATAGTTTTCATCTGTAAAAGTATATTTAACGGTTATTAACTATAGTTTACGAATGATAATCTAAGTTTATCTGTCTGAATAAAGCGTTAACAATAGATTTTGTTGATAAACATAGATTCACGTTTGTAAACTATGGTTTACAATCGTAAACTATAGTTAAGAGTTGTTCATCATAGTTTCACAAATCGTGAAACTATATTTATCAGATCGTTAACTATAGTTAACGGTTTGTAAACTATAGTTTACAAATCGTGAAACTGTATTTATCAGATAATCTATGTTTTGCAATCGCAAATGATAGTTTTTGGTGTTAAGTATAGTTTACGGTTGTGAAACATAGATTATCGCGTTAACTATAGTTTACAGATGTAAAATATAGATTAACGTTGTTAACTATAGTTTACAGTCCGTAAACTATAGTTTACAACCGATAAACCTAGTTTATCGACTGTGAAACCATGATTATCTCATTTTTGTGAATTTGGCGTGCCATACAGGTGAGCTAAAATGATTAACGTTAGATAGCACCCATTCGTGTTATCGCCTATTCAATTTGAAAGAATGTTACATTCACTTTGAAACTATGAATCTAGTCCATGTTGCTGAAATTTTAACAATTAAGATGGGGAATCCCTATGATAATATGCATATAATATATAAATACATGGAACTCCGTGCAACGGGTGTTCCTTCAGTCCGGAAATAAGTTTGTTGGCCTTAAATCTTTAATATTAGTGCGCCATTCTTTTTTCCTACTTTAGTTTTGTGTTTTGTACACAAACGACATCGAGTCAGACGAGTGAGAAAGATCGATGGCGAAAGAAGGGAGTTGTCTATTTCGAATTGGGTAATTTATATTTATTTTTAAAGATTGAAATGAAGTTTATAGCGTAAACAATTACATTTGTCTCAAATTAACTAATATCTCACTGTCGTCAAAAACTTGCTATACAACAGTGTACAATATACAAAAAGTCCACAGGGACTTAACACAGTCTTAACAAAATCGGGTATATAGTATAATACACCCGATTTTGCTAAGACTGTTTCAAGTCCCTGTGATAACGTCCCTGGTATAAAATATTTTTTATGATAGATTTTTTACGATAGGTCTAAATAATAATATTCGTATGAGGGTATCACAATCACATGAGGGTATCACAAGTAACAACTTTTTAAGCACAAAGATGTCACTGAATTTCTTTGCAAAACAGTAAAATTTTCAAAGTCTCTCATATACAACAGCCACTACAATGATAAGAAGATCTGCAAGCCCCTTTTCATGTGGACTCATCAAAATTGCCATTAGAGAAATTAAAAAAAATATTGAATTGTTTTGAATTGGATTTGAATTGCTTCTGTTTATAGCAAGCACAGGGAGCAGGGCGAACTTATGAGTGCTACTGGTCACTGCGAGCTCTTAAAGCAGTTCCTGGACAAAGAGATAATTCAGACTTTGCACATTGATCCCTACAATTTTTTTTTCTGCAGTTACCTGTGATCCCATAATCCTTAGCGAAATGCAAAAAACATTCTTGTGGTAACAAGAAGTTCCAAGAAAAAAAATAATCTCCCCTTGATTTTAATGGATATATCAGTAGATTAAAGGTTTTTGATTAAAGGATGATGTGACATAACTGCTATCTTGGGCCCCTTTTTCCACGACGAATTATATTTAATCTACAAAGATGTTGGTAGTTTTCAAACATGAGTGAATAAATACGACGCCTTTTCAGTAGTTTCAATAGTTCAGACACATTTTAATTGCAAGGAAAACTGCATTACCTTTGATTTTTTACACCCTATCACAGCTAAATTAGGCCAGGTTTGTGAGAATATGTTTTTTATGGCAAGAGAATGGGCGGGTCTTAGTACAAAAGAGGAATATACGTGTCCGAGAAGCCCTTATATGGCTATTGTTATTATATCGCACATAGTCATTGTCCAATCCGATGACAGAACAACAAAACATGCTGGTTTACTACGTTTACAATTTATCACAGACACGTGGTTTAGGTCAATTTACCTGTCATAGTTTTCTACATTTCAGACTTTTATAATGGTCAGTCAAGTCTGTTTGTACTTATTAATACGCATGTATTTTCAGCATTTACGGTTTTTAGGGCAAGAAATGCACATGAAACTTGTATTCACTGATACTCGGGAATACGCGTAGACCTATAGCGAATTGCTCACCAAACACGCTACCAGACTAACTAATGTATACTGTCATGTATTTATAAATTGTTTGTAACTGTATGAAAATCTTACTGTAATCTCGGAAATTGTACATATGTAGATCCGTGTCTAATCTGTGACTCTAAAAGAATATCTGAAGCAGTAAAATTCCAAGCATGTTTCCATAGTATTTTTATGGTACTCACTCGTAACGAATTTTGTTTAGCTGATTGGTCAGTTAGAGAGTATCGCCAGTGCCTTTAGCATATGAATTTATTCTTACGTCAGAAAATCTAGTTCCGTCGATCTGTTCATAATGCGAAAGGCCGGATAGATTTTACAGTTTTCTTAAAAATAGCATGTGAGCGCAGTTAGGTACAATTTTCTCCTTTTACAAATAGGTAGATTTCAATAAAATCCAGTGACCAGCTAAAGGAGAAAATTGTATAGCATATTTTAAGGGCTTCAAAGAGTGGGGCGTGGTTAAAACGCAATAGGAATTGGATGTAAACATGATACCCCTACCCCAATAAAGGGTCTATATCTTTCAAATCACGTTTCTATTTTTGTTTAAAATAGTATTCTATAAAGGTACACATATCAGTGATTAGCTGCATGCAAAAATTTGAACAAAATCTAGACATTTATATTTTGTCAATTTACCGGGGGCCCCAAGTCACCTCATCCTTTGCACTGTGCAGACTTCCATTTGGTATTTATGCAACATACATATGGCATCATGTGATGTCAGAGTCTAGACACACCAAAAGTCACACGTAGTTTGACGAGCCCAATCAAATTAAAACTGAATAGGTGTCAACATTATGTACATGTATTATAAACTAAATCTTATGCACCATTCACAAAGAGAGTTTGATTCACAGTAAATTGATGGGAAGTAAAATAATGTGAATTAAACAATAGTAAATTAAATTGCATTCACATGACAGCTAATGTGAAGTAAACTAATGCAAATTAAAAATTTATTTCTACAAGACTACAATAAGGTTATTCAGTAAGCCAATTATGACATCATTTGCAAATCATGTCACATCGGCAGAGCAGATAACATCAAAGTGCCTGTACATATTTTGGTAATTAACATATTTTCCTTAATTAACCGCTCGAAAGTAGCACAAGAACTCATATCTGACCACCGACAGTGGCCTGTGATGTCAAAATTGAATTCAGATTAGTTTTGATTAGCATTTACATGGAGCTAATGTGAAGTAAATTCAATTGAATTAAACTACCGTATGTAATTTACATTAAATTTTCCATGTGAACATGATCTAAATTTAATTTGCAGTAACTTCCGTTTAATTCAAATTAAACTCTCCATGTGAACAGGGCATTAGTATAAAACTTGTGAGGTACAATCAAGTTTATATTTCATTATAACCTTACTTTATCTTTATTTTGATGAAAAATATTGTGGTCCAATGTATTAAGATTTTATACATGTAAATAAAGGTCTCTTTTCAATGTGTGGATCTGTATAAGTTCGGTCATCCATCTCAACGTTTCAAACATTTGGGGGATATAAATTTGCTCTGTCCATCCATTTGTCTGTCTGTCTCTTTAACCACAAAAACTTATTTATGCCATTGCTTTTATTAAATCAGCTCTACTTCAGATGTGTGTTTCTTGTGATAAGGCTCCCATGGGTACCAGCAGTTTAACCTTTTAACTTTAACCGTAGGGTTTGACCTTCTTTTGAAAAATTATATGAATAAAGTACATGCGTGTAGATTTCTCCTTTGAAATTGGAATGGCCTAACCTAGATTAGAACTCATGGGTTTTGAATCAATGAATGGTTTGAGCTCTGGGTTTACATATTTTACCTGCATGAGTATTCGTTGTGACAATGAAGACTCTCTTTTTTGTATCAAGAATTTTTACTTTTTCAACTTGACCTTTAAGTTACATGTACTTTTGAAAAAAATTAACTTTAAAAGCCAAAAGTATGTAAGTGTTGAAGCAATGATGTCATATTTCATATGCGTATTGCTTAAAACGAGACCTTCTCTTGGGTACCAGCAATTTTGACTTTATGACCTCAAACTTGGAGTATGACTTGTATTTGAATTAATACTTTAACCCTGGTCATGCCTTTTCAGTGTTAAGTGCTAGGAATTTGATGCTTCTTGTGTTTTCTTTTGACAAGATCAATTTTCTATGATTTCTATGATTTTTAATTTTGACCTACAGTGTCATCTACTTTTTGAAACACTTCAACTTGACCATAATTTCTGAATGTTTGGTTCAAGGGCACTCATATTTCAGAACTTTATTCTTTGTGACAAAACATTTTCATTTAGTACCTGTACAGTACTAACAACAATTTTAACCTTTTGGTATTCAAGTTGAAAAACCTCTCACCTTTGTCATGAGCTGCCACACAGTAGCATCAAGGTTTCAAAAACAAATCTTTTTCATAGCCCAAATGCAAAAAGCTGATTAATATTTCTGTATGTTTAAATTGACAGGTACTTTTTTTACACAAGAACTCGAATTGGACAGATATACCACAGAAGGGACATAGCTAAGGCTCGTGAAAAATATCCAGATGGGAAGACACACACTACCATTCAACCATTTGAGTATGGAGGTTGGTTACTTTTCACAATCTAACATTAATCCTTTGAGAGCATTGTATACTATAATCAACCATACTACATACAGACTGATAATACTTGTAGAATTACCATGTGAAGTTTTTTAGTCTTGATCAAGTTTAATGTCCTTTAATATACTTTTGTTTTATGTATTTAATTTTTAATGATAATATTTTGCTTATTACCTTATAGTATATTTGAAGATTTCCTTTATGTTTACAACAATACAAATGACCATCTTCTACAAGTGTGAAAAAGAATGATGGGTATTTATAATTTTAGGGAAGAGTAAAAGGGTAATTGTTGTGCATATAAAATGTTTCAGTAGAACATTTAGTATATCTTAAAAATTCAAATAGTTTTAATGTTCATTTTAAGATTTGACAATAACGCCATTCCCTATATTACTGGACAACTATTCCTACATCCTAAGGGACTCCAAGTCAGCTGTTATTGTGGACCCAGGGGACCCAGAGCCAGTTATTGTAAGCTTATAAAGATCGTGTTTGTCAAAACTAACTATGCCAGTTATTATGGTACTTAAAAAATCATGTACATCAAAACCAACTACACCAGTTATTACTAAAAAAATTATGTATATGAAAACTTACTATGTCAGTTATTAAATTAATGATGTTCTTCGTAGCATGCAAGACAAAAATGTTAATTTTTTTTCAGAATACCTAAAGTTGTACCTTAGAATGTTTTACCAATACACATTACTTTTTTAGTACTTTTAAAAGTTCTCATTTTTCATTGTGTACAGAAATACTTAAAAGACAATGGGATATCCCCTGAAGCAGTACTGGTCACCCACAAACACTGGTGAGTATATCAGCAGTACATATCTTGTGCAGTGGGATATCTAAAAAAAAAGTCTGTTCAGTATTATGATAATTTCAGTTAAAAGAAATTCAAACAGGACAAACTAATGCTGTAAAGAATGCATAACTTGATATAAAAAATATAAGTACATGTATTGACAATCAAAATTCAAGGAGAGGGTCCTGTTTTTATTTGTTAGATAAAACTAGGAATAAAAATAAATCTTCATTGAATTCATGAGTAATTTTTTTTACACCAGGAATTTAAGAATTTAAATTATATTAAAATCTATAAATAATCAATAAATAGAAAAGATTAGCCCCATCTTATGATGTTACAATATTATATAAATATAGCCCTTTGATGAGGTTGATCCATAGATATATCGACTTCACAGAAAAGCATATCGACCGAGCAGGAAGTGCGAGGTCGATATGCTTTTCTGTGAAGTCGATATATCTATGGATTGACCGAATTAAAGGACTACATTTGTTATTTTATTTTTTACAGAGGTTGATAAAAAAAACAATTTGAAAAAAATGGGAACAAGCCACAAGTTCTCTCTCTTAAACACTTAGAGACTAGAAATCAAAATAAATAGTTGTTTAATATAACTGAGTTAAACTTTCCTTGACATTTTTATATTTTTACATAATTTAGAGGATTTACTAATTGAAAATATACAAATGTACATCTTTTTGATTATGTTTTGTATCAATTTTAACAAAGATATTCAATATGTTCTAATATTAAGTAGATCCTAATTCAGGCCATTGTTACGTCTTATGAGTTACAGAACATTACAAATTTAAATACAAGTTGAAGTATATATATATTTTTTCAGAAACATCAAGTCATATACTGTATTAGCTATAATTGTGAAATCTTTCCTATTAATTTTTTGTTTTACAGAAAATTACCTCTATTTTAAGAAACATCAAGTCGATATGCATTTCAGATTCTATAAATAGTAACTCAAGTCTATATGCTGTTATATACTAAATCATGTGACCAAGTTTAAGCCAATCAGAGAGCTTGGAATATATGATTAAAATAATATATGATTTTAAAGTTAATATTAAACATTCTTTTATTTTCTTCTGTTCTGAAGGGATCATAGCGGAGGGAACAGTGAGATGAAGCAGGCCTACCCAAACCTCCGGATATATGGAGGAGTCCACGACAATGTGAACAATGTTACAGAGTAAGTCATTCACAGTGTTATTACATAGGTCACGTCAGATTGTTTACTCTCCACTGGATATCTTTAAAAATATTTACCCTTAAATAAAAGTATACATTATTTATATATGATGAATTAACAAGAAAGCACATCATTTCTGCCAAGGTATCGTGTCATGTACTTATATTTGCATAAATATATATACATGAATATTTCTGCTAATGTTTTTTTTATTGTCCAATGAAAATAAGATGATTTAAGCTTTGTAATCTTTCATGCCCTGTGGTTATTTTTAGCACTGTGAGAGATCTGGATGTATTACCGTTTGGTGACATGCGTTTTACGGTACACTTTACCCCTGGACATACGGAGGGACATGTTGTTTACCTCCTAGATGGGGCACCATTTGGGATGTCAGATTCTCTGTTCTCGGGGGATCTTCTTTTTCTAGGGGGCTGTGGTAAGATACTTAATGTGACATCAATAATTTCATTGTCAAGCACTCTTTTCACAAACATTTTTTTCGAAATGGCAATTTTTCCTTGAGCTGACAAGATTGAGGATTTTTTTTAAATACATGTAATATATAAATAGGATCTCCCATGATTTATAGTCGGATATGATTTTTATCCAATGAGTTGTGTGTTGTTTATCCCTGAGCCATGGTGAGGGGATAAAAACACACAACAATTTGGATAATAAAAGTTATATCTGACAAATCATGGTAGATTCCTTTTATCCCATGTTTAATTCTTCACAACCAATGTTTTACGCTGTTTTTATAAAGAACTTTATTTTACTTCATCACGCTAATGCAATAACCATTGTGACATTACCACTGCACTTAATTGTGGGATTTTAAAAAAAAATATCCAATGAGTCATATCCACAGGATAAAGGGGTAAACATGGGATAAATATTTATTATAATACAACCAGATCAATAAATGTGTTTAAATAAAATTAAAGTCCAATTAGAGTAATTATAATCATAATGGATGTGATCCTTTACTCTTTAAGGGAGGATGTTTGAGGCAGCACCCTCAGTGATGCTTGGGTCCTTAGACAAGGTGTCCAATTTAAAGGGGGACGTTCTCGTCTGGCCAGGTACTGCCAACAGCTGACGTTAAATCGAAGCAAAAAGAAAAACATTAATATCATTGATAAGACCTATAATATTTTATGATGATTAAAGAAAGCAGTGTATATTCTAATTGATATAAAGTACAATGTAGGTAAATGTAAAAGAAAAATATCAAAAGTATGTATCCCAAGATAATATTTGTGATTTTTTATTCTGTTTTTTTTTTAAGGTCATGAATATGCAAATGATAATTTGGATTTTGCATGTCATTTAGAAAATTCCAATGAAGAATCAAAGGTAAATATCCCCCCCCCCCCCCCAAATCCTGTTTCCCTGTAAGCTTTTAGTTTCAATTGAAGATTCTGAAAATGTAACATCTTACAAATGGGTGGCATACATTCTTTTCTATGCATCCTCTGTTTGTATAATTTTCCTTTTTAATTCATTGTTACTAGATAGCCATGCAAATATGGACAGAGTCAAGATCTTTTAGACATTATGTTGACTGCTTTAACTCCCGTTTAAAATTCAACTTGTGTTACATATATCTTGTATTGTACATTTTTATTATTAATACATGTAATTTCCCTATGTTCCACAGAAGAAGTACGAGTGGGTAAAGAGCCAAAGAGAAAAGAATCTATGTACAGTAAGTAATTATTACAATTAATATTGAAATCCACCTGGGATTCTATTAGAATTGTGAAATTCATGTCCCTAAAATTTAGCTTTCATGAGAAAAACATTTTTGAATTGTTTTGCCCCCCTTCGAAGAAGGGAGAGCATATTGCTTTGCTGCTGTCTGTCGGTCGGTCTGTCTGCCGTTCCACTTAGTTTCCGTTCATTTTCTCCACAACAGTTGCACATACTGAAATGAAATTTGGTATACAGATTGAGATATATATCAGATGAATATCTAGGTCAAGTTCTGTTTTTGGTATGGTCGCTCCATTTTTGACAGTCTGTCATGCCCTTTTGGACTTTGAAAAATTCCAATGGAGGGGGATGGGTGGGGCATAAGTGTTTTACAAACATCTCTTGTTTCTTCTATGTATTCTCATTTAAAACTTTGATCCATTTCTATCCCACCCTACATTGTGTAACCATGATTTGATTTGATGTGGCTAAAGTTAGGTAAAACTCCTAAGTAGACAATCTTGGATTACCTTTTTTTGTCTCATTATCTGACCTAACCATGAGTTTAAGTAAATACCAATACCAGATAAAAATTATTATAACCTTTAACAACAAAGCAAAGTTAAATATATGTTATTTTTTTTATTGGTACATATAAGCAAGGGTACAAAAGCATTCTACTTCAAAACTCCCAAAAATGATCCGAAATATTAGCACCTCAAGCTCATTAAAAATTCCTAGTAAATGTATAAATGATTTATGTATTGTGTGTTCATCTTCATGTAGTGCCCGTCAACCATAGAAGAGGAGAGGTCCTATAATCCGTTCCTAAGGACAGCTGAACCAGGTATTCTAGAGGCGGTGAAGGTCACAGAGTTTGAACAGCCAGTATCAGATGAAACCAGAGCCAAAATACTCCGAGAAATCAGAACATTAAAGGACAGCTACAAATATAAACTCTAGGGATTGTCAGATGTAAGGACAGATGATACAAACAAAAGTGTGGATGCCTGGATTGGTATATAATATTTTTTTAACTATTTTGGTTGTAAATGATATGACACTGACAAATAGATTTCTGAGGTATTAAGAATTTGTAAACTCTCTATCATGTTCAAAATTCAAATTTTCTGTGACCATCTCTGTAATTATATACAATTTTTGTCACTTAAAATCCCATTATTGTGAAACTTGACATGAAAAATTAAAAGGTTAAACTTATTCACTTTACATGTATGAATGTAACTTAGGTTGCTATTTTCATGATTTTTTTTTTTGTATCATCTGTCCTTAACAAAATTAATTGTATTTATTAAGTTGTTTTTTTTTTTACCTGATATTTGATTTATTTTAAAATTTATTTTCATGATATGGTCTGTTCATGTCATTATAAACAAATACAGATTCTGGTCTATTTAATTTGATATGTGTAACATTAATTTATTTTGTTGAAAACAAATACCATTTTTCTGAAATATTTATTGATACCCTGTATCAGTTACATCCTTGTTACCAGTATCACACACCAAACATCTAAATTCTTGAACTTGTAATGTATTTTACAGTCATTTTATTACAAGCAAACTCCAGATTTCTGAGTTCTTTATTGAATTGTTTAATATTTGATATACAGTCATTTGATTTCAATATACATGTATAAGTGTTGTGCATTTTTACTTAACACAAATACAATTCAAGTATTGATTTGTTTTGCAACAAGTGATATTATTCAGTTGAACAATGGATTTTCATATACTTTTCATGTTTTTATTTAGATTTATTCGTACATTTTTTATATTGATTTTAATTTATATTTTATAACAACAGTGTTATGATAACTTATCCTATTTGTTACTTCTCATCAGCTTTGAGTACAAGATTATTTAGTCTTGATGAGTTTTGTTTTTGGGAAGGGTGGGGAAGTTCATAAACACACCTGAAACAATACCATTCTTTCCAGATCTATGAATTATGGCATACTAAATACATAGAACCATTTCATGCTTAGTTTGGACTTTCAGTAAGGCTTGGCATTCTCGACGTTACGTAATCAGCTTTCCTTTACTGTTGAAATATACATGGGATAGAAATTCAGGCAAATGCCAATTAGTGTATCGAATAACCAATTACATTGTCTCATCCTGGACAAAGGTGGAGCTTAAGTAGACTCATCATTGTCAACAACAATTTAAAGTTCATGATGTTATTAATTTCTTGAAAGCTAAGCGTGAAATGGTTCTAATGATATAATTTTTATTATCTGAGTCTTGTTTTTGGTTCAGTAACTATGGTGGCATACTTCTGTCCACTACTTTTGAGAAAATTATGTTGCATTGTCAGATTTTTTGGTTAATTTTTCACTTATTCATGTGTTTAAAAATTCAATATGAAAATGTGTCCATGCTCAGTTTATAATTCCATCAGTGAACAACATAATTTATTGACAAGTCAACATAAGCATCTGACAAGTCGACAAAAAGAATTTAAAAGTCAATAAATTATTTGAAAAGTCAGCATAATTTTTTGAAAATTCAACTTGATATTTTACAAGTCAGCATCATTATCAGACAATTCCACATAACATCAGACAAGCCACCTTGTCGGAAAATTATATCGATTTTAAAAAAGAAAATCCTTGCTAATTTACAAAAAATCAAGGCTTTTTAAACAAATAATCATTCAATCCAGACAAAGCCTGCATGCTTAGAAATTTTATACCTTATGTGTGATTAGATTTAATTAAAAGTAAATGAGTCCTGACTGAAACTCTTTAGATTATATTCAGTTATTCTAGGCAAGCATCCTAAATGTGAAAACTTATAGTCTGGTGAGAATCGAACAAAAACAATACCCTTTTAAACTTTATCAATTCCTAAAGTAAATGTTGGCTGCATAAAATATGAATTAAAACTAGAGGTACTGTGAGGAATGAGCTCACTAAATGTTACTCCCCGCCTCCCATATGAATATAATGGCAGTGTCCATGTTTTACTTTGAGAAACCCAAAATATGTGTCGGATCAAAAAGTAAAATAGAAGGTGCACAATGGATATATGTAATAAAGAGTTGGTGAACCTACCCTCTTTTCCTCTCTATTTTGTTTTATCATTATAAGTAAGGAGGAATAACTCGTGGGTCCAATATTAATCAGAAGCCGCCACACCTCACGGCATAGGTAAGAATACAAATGGCCAAAAAATGTTATAACGAACTAAATTCGTTTTAACAAATTTCACAATTCGCTATTTCGGATTCAAAAATATTTTCGATAGGTTCTAAATGGGCTTCCGTAGATTTCCATGATTTCATATTTTTTTAAAAAAAAAATTGATATTTTATTATTAGCTTGCATAGCCAATCTCTATAAACGTTCGAAAAAAGTGTAATTTGCTAGCATAGAACGACATAGATTTCAAAAGTGTGTTGCATCTGTCCTTGGAAAAAAAATATGTATGCGCTTTTCATATATATACATGTACTTAATATTGTACTATTTTATTGAATATGAATATATAAATGAAATAAAGGATTTTCTTTCTTTTGCCAACACCATCACTGCTTATTTATTTTCTTAATTTGTACAATATTTTGTAATGGTTTTAAATTTATTAGGCATTTTGAAATGATTCTCGGAGCACATTACTATGGTCTTAATGAGTATGCTGTGTATTTAAAAACATTCATTCATAATTCTGAATGGTAGATTAGTACAGACTACGCTGTAATGACTTTGTGGCACTTTGACGTGGATTTGGAGATTCAGAAAAAAAAATCTGACCAATCCTTCACCTTTCGTTTCTTTTGTCAACATAAGTAAGTAAGTCTACTTATAGTTACGTACTTTATACCTTCCCACTATAAGTGCTTTGAAAAGGAGAATAAATTTTCCGAATAATCACTGTATTATGTATTGTCATTACATGAAACATATTGCATGTAATAAATAAATTAATTCCTACGTGTTAGCAAATGTGTTCCATTCTCTGAAGTTTAAGTTCTTTCTAACGAAGATTTGCACAAATTAAAGTTCCTCCCCTCTTCTGAATTATCATTCATTAGTACTATCCTTTGAAACGATACATGGTGATAATGATGATAAAGTTCTAACTATGGCACGCCAAATTCACAAAAATGAAATAAACCTAGTTTCACATTCGATAAACTAGGTTTATCGACTGTAAACTATAGTTTACAAACCGTAAACTATAGTTAACGATTTGTTAAGTATAGTTAAAGTAATATACGCCGTATGGATGCCGATTTGTATGTGAAACAAAATGATTAAATGATTTGAAACACATAAAGTGTAATGAAAAAATAATATTTCCACAAAATTTAACTATAAAACTCGTTGTAATAACAGAACAATAAAGCAATAACTGCAATCAAGAATTCCGTCTTTTCATGAATATTGATAAAGGAAGTGCGTAAACAGTAGGTCTAAATATAGACACGTATGTCCACGGGAAATTATAGACAACGAGGCACGTTGCATTTTGACAACGATTATTAATAAAAGGTAATATGCGTCATAACAGAGTATAGATGGTTGATACTGATTACATTTAAAGATAAGTTATATTAATAGTAACACGCCATCCATGTCAAAAGTGAGTTGTATCTCAAAGGGCTTACCTCGTTTTCTTGACGCCGTGTTTGTTTATCAATCTAAAAGTAGCGACGGCGTCACGTGGTGGATTTACTTAAAAATAGACATTATTCTCCTTGCAGGATAATAAATAATTATAATTTGATAACTTTATAACGAATTTTATTTAAATGGTGTAATTTACAGCATTTTCGTAACTTTTATTGGTAAACAAAATATATAAATTTCCAGCCGTATTTTAAAATGGCGCACGTTATAGCGTATATTACTTTAACGATTCGTTAAGTATAGTTTTAATCTGTAAAACTATATTTAACGGTTGTTAACTATATTTTACGAATGATAATCTAAGTTTATCTGTCTGTAATAAGAGTTAACAATAGATTTGGTTGATAAACATAGATTCACGTTTGTAAACTATAGTTTACAATCGTAAACTATAGTTAAGAGTTGTTAATCATAGTTAAATCGTGAAACTATATTTATCAGATCGTTAACTATAGTTAACGGTTTGTAAACTATAGTTTACAAATGTGTTGTATTTATCAGATAATCTATGTTTTGCAATCGCAAATGACTGTTTTCAGTGTTAAGTATAGTTTACGGTTGTGAAACATAGATTATCGCGTTAACTACGGTTTACGGATGTAAAATATAGATTAACGTTATTAACTATAGTTTACAGTCCGTAAACTATAGTTTACAACCGATAAACTTAGTTTATCGACTGTGAAACTATGTTTATCTCATTTTTGTGAATTTGGCGTGCCATATCTAACATTAAAGAAAGCCAACCTTGATGCACGACAAAATCTAAAATGTAAGAATTTCTCGAATGATAAACCTGTAAAACTCGCAAGTACATATATTTCAGCTTTATTTTGATTTTAGAATAAAAATTCATACATTTGCCTGATTCTTGGTCTTTTATATCGCTCAAAATGAACTAGTCAAAATTTTGTATGTTAAAATGCTTTTTTTTTTGGTAAAATGTTTTAACACATTTATCCTGGTAGGATGTTTAATATTTATTTTTCAGCCTTTAAAGCACATATTATGCAGATTTTAAGAACTTTAAAGTTACAAAAGAAATAGTGTTTTTCATTAGCATATTCTTTAGAAATTAAAACAAATATAATACAGGTAGATTCGACATTGTGTTGGTTACTAGTATATGTGTTCGGGATGCACACATAATTTCTTCACGTCTCGGCATGTATTCTTATTTGAAATTTTACCATGTCCTTGAAGCAAAGGTCGAATTTTAGCTATTTTATACACCCTAGAGTGTATTTATGTGATTTTCATATTATGCTGCAACTTTCCCTATTTGAAGAATTACATGTATACAACAAAAAAGTGTTACATGGGTTCACGGAGATGCATGTTTGCGTTAATTGTTACAAAAAAACTTACAATTTATAATTCTCCATAGAGAAGCTGATGGCTCATATTATCACCATCCAACAGGGAGGATTAACGAACCATCAAGTTCTCAATATAGAAGAGAATATTACAATATCTTGCATTGCACGTCTTGAGGATGTCCCGAATCATTGTGAAATAGCAGCTACAATTCTATATTTGATGTTATCATTTGTTTATTTGAGAGAAATGCTTTAAGTATACTATCTTACTTTGTTTTGATAATATTAAACGCATGGTACCTTGGTTCAAAGAAAACACTTAAAAATTCTGAATAACTTATCGTGATTCTTGTACAAATTTACCAAAAACACTCTTGGTCAATCTTAAGCCATTCGTTCAATATTGGGATAAGTAGGGAAGTGTTCCTAAAATCAACTCATTCATACTGAGAATATGGGGCTATTAATTCCCATCGTCTATAGTAAATGTAATTTTTTACTGTTCCTTGATTTTTAATGTAGAAACAGCTATAAAGCTATTCCGACGGTTTCTGAAATTTAATAGAGTATATCCTCATCTTCGTCTCAAGAGAAGATACTATAGGAGGAACAACGTTGAAATATAATAAGATCAATTGATATAATGTATGGAATTAATTACAATCATACATTCAATCTTTAAAATTTCATCAACCAATACATGCATGGATTGCATGTTTTTTTTTTTACACTAACATGTAGTAAAAAAATTTAATTATATATTTTTTGCACAAAGTTTAACACTGTGTTCTTTATATATTTTTTATGATAAATTTGAATGTAAGCAATAAGAATACTAAAGCTCCTTGCAGTTTACCCCCACCCTCCTAGTAATTCGTCCTCTTAGTGCGTTATCATACCGGTATAATACAGATGTCCTTTTCGGTGTTTGCCATATACCTCTCATTACGACTTTATAAAAAATCAATAATTTAAATCTAAGTTATGAAATTTCAAACTTTTCCAAGTCTTTTGTCATGAATCCAGATCATTGATCCTGCATACATGTATTATAATACTCACTAAATACACACTGAGATTTAAAATTGGAATTTAAGCCGTATAAATATGGTCGTTTTTTAAATAGTATTGTTTTTCAATTAGTTTTTATTGAACTAATTCGAAATCAGAATGTTTTAATCAACTGCGTAACATTACTAAAATTCTAATTGTTTGACGTATCAATTCTGCTTTTAAAGGGCGATTGATCGTACAAGAGAAAACATTAAAAAATAACAAATAAAACTCGATGTATAAAAATGTAATAAGCTGAACACAGATGAAAAATAATAATTTAAATGTATAAAATCATGTTAATCATATTTTTTTCAAACTTTTCTTTTTAGAGCCTTTCATATTGAATTTTTTCATATATAGAGGTTTAATGTCGGGCTCGTCCGCCGCTTCCACGTGTAAAACATCTACGTCATCGGGAGAAGCAGGAACACTGTCATCAATGTACGGTTCTATGTCTTTATCAAAATCATTTTCCTTTAGACTGTGAAGCCAGTTGAACACTTTAAGGTTTCTATGTGATCGGTTCAATACTTGTCCTCTATTCCACATTTCTAAATCCTTTATCTTTATTTCATGATAACGCGGTCTACCCATTCGAACACGTATATCGTCCTTGATTACGAGGCTAAGATCGGGCGTAATGCGAATCCGTTGTACTATTTTTGGTACATTACAATAATCCTCCTCCACATATGCAGGGAATTCCTCGTGTCTACCAATCATTGTCTGCCGTTCGTTTGATTCTCCGTAACCCGTCACTAGATTAATTGCCATAGTGGTTGACATGATCTTTTTCTGAACACGTTTTGTCAAACCACGCCTTAAATCCATCTCCAAGATTTGTGTGTCTCCCTTCCATACGGACACTTTCTCTTCCTGATTGACAGGAGAGGCGGATCGAGGAGAGGGCGTGGCGGGTGCCACCGACCCCTGACTGGATGTGAGTGTTGTTCGAGTAAGCTGACGGTGAGAGAGAAAAGAGCGTCTCCCACCGCGAGATCGTTGTCTCTGCTGCATCAGGGCTATCTTTTCTCGCATTCTTTGTTGTCTTATTTCCTCCAAATTAATGCCACGACTTCGAGGTTTAGCACCAGCCGATAAAGATCTTCGAACTTGTCTAGGCGGTGAAGGAGTAAAGGAATCCCTCACATCACTTAAACTGGGAGTCTTTTTAAGTTGTCCTGCAAACAGTCGACTTCTTGTTATACCTACTGAAATCAACATTTTCTTTTCGTCTTTATCCATCAGACGAAATGCTTCACTTTCGTCATCTTCAAATCGTTGAACAACGTCCATTCTCATCGCATTGTGAGTTTTCGAAAATTTATCCAGAGCACCTTTAGCACGTTGTCTCGCGAATTCTTCC
Source organism: Saccostrea cuccullata (assembly GCF_032062105.1). Lineage (NCBI taxonomy): Eukaryota > Metazoa > Mollusca > Bivalvia > Ostreida > Ostreidae > Saccostrea > Saccostrea cuccullata. Next base: position 496,881 of record NW_026939726.1, on the reverse strand, counting down.
CATTTTGACACCACCTTTTCTGTAGCAGACGGAGCCCTAGAGCTTAAGTTTTTCCTTTTACGTCGTCGTTTTGTGGCAGTGCTCGAACGTTCTTCGGGTGATGCAGCTCTTGTTGAACATGAAAGCAGGGACAATTTAGTTGTTATGGACTCATCACTCGGAATTCGCTTCAAAGACAGTTTCTTTCCAAGTCGACCAGAGTACACGGGTTGTTTGGGGGGTTTCACCATCGGCTCGATGGGTACAATGGTGTAATCGGGCATCCATGATTGTAAAGATCGAGATAAACGCCCCTCGTCTGTCAGAGCGTCATCGAAGCTGAATTCGGAGGACGAGTCGAACGCCATAAATCCGTCATCTGTTGTTTTGGTTCGCCTAGAATGTGGAGTTCTGGGTAAACTTACAGTGTCTTTGTCATCATCACGGTACGAACCAATTAGCGGCCCCATTCTTCGGCCGTTTTTAAAGTCGGAAAAAAATCAAACGGAAATGAACAATCGATGGATAATTCACATTTTCACTAGAACTAAAGTGTCCATTACTAACATCCGACTACCACTTCGTAGCTCTAACATTAGAATTATGTACGTGGGATCAATTCCAGGGATTTAGGTTTGTATGAATTTAGAGATTTGAGTCTCGTGTAAACATTTATCCAGATCTCTGGCAATGTTGTTGGTAAACTTGCCACAGAATCAAATAGTCCAAGCTTCCAGGCAAACATGAAATAGTGACTCTGATCCTTTAGAAATCCGAGATTAACGCCTGGTAATCCACTGCGCAAGTTTTGTTATGTCGATGATCCTTTAAATTCCAAAGTCGGGTTGAATATTAGGTCCCTCCCATTGTAAAATTCCTGAATAAATAAAAAATACGTATGATAATGTATGATTATAGGTTTTTCCAAATCCCGAGTATTAAAAGTCAGAAGCTAAAGTCCTTTTGAATAGAGCACAGATCATGATAATTACGTAAAGAATTGAACATTCGAAACATTCCGGGCACCAATCAATACCTAACACCAATGTCAATCTTGTTTTATAATGATTTGTTTAATATTTTTTGACTGGGCTTTCTAAATCTAAGGAAATGTACAGACGTAAACCAATAATCCAATAACTGAAAACGGCTCTAAGGAAAAAGTAATTATACTGTTCAAAAGATGTTATTTCATTGGCAACAAACACATGTTAAATCATTATTATTAATATTTATTTATGGTTATGTGTAGACATTTATGTACACTTTCGGAGTCTTCCTTCCTGATATTTCTAGTATATTTCTGCGTGGTTAAGAATAATTCAGGCCTCGAATAGAATCGGGAAATGAATACAACGTATACATCACTGATTAGCAGCAATGATAGAAAGGAATTCAGCCATAAATACTTACAGAAAGATTGAAAAGGGTCACTTTTCTAATTTCATCAAAAGTTAGAAAAACACTGAGTTTAAAAGTATGTGTATTGGGATTAAACAAGTAAGCGAGGTCGAATGTTGGTAAGCTAGTTATTTATATAAATGGTTTAATTAATTGATTAAACTTTGCCACGAAAGTAACAATGCGCTTAATGGTCGCAATTATTATGCTTTTGTTTTCTATAGAGTAGGTTTGGAAGTTTATCAACAAAAACCAATTTCTGCCAAACAATAACCAAAAATACACATATTCTACTAGGGACCCCCCCCAAAATGTAGAAATAGAAAACTGATTAAAATATACACACTGACAACCCTTGTACTTGCTGTTTTTAAAATTCTGTATGATCATACACCTCTTAGGTAAGTAATAAATGTTCAAAGACTCTATGATCATAAATATATATTTACATCCACTGAATATTTTCTCCTTTATTTCTTAAGAAACCCCATTGCGTTCATCACTGCATAAACTACAGTAGGCATGTCGCCTGTACAGATTTCTTAATCAGTGGCTGTTCCATCAATGAAACGTATAAAGACGTTCGCATCATTAATACAATAATTAATCTTTTTAAGCCTACTTTAATTGATTATTTAAACAGATATAAATATAAACAATAAAATGTCTTTCTTTGTTTGTTATTACTGGAATGAACGGTCGCAGCTATTGCAGAAAAAAATTACATAACCCGCGTAAGCGGGTTATGTATTTTTTCTGCAACAGCTGCTTCCGTTCATTCCAGTAATAACAAACAAAGAAAGCATTTTATTGTTTAAATAAGAAAACCAACATATATTTCGTGTTAACAATCTTGTTATCAAAGAAAAATAAACAAAGGAATCAGATTTTTTTTCATACCCTTTGTTGTATTTGTTGACGATTGATAGAATATTCATGCAATAGATTTTTTGCGCAATTTGACGCCTGTCGTTTTGCTGTGACTACGGTTCTAGTGTAAACTTGTTATTGATTGCGCAGCAGGACCTTATGGTCCAGGCGCCACCCGATCGATCTCGGGGCAGAGTACCAGTTTACCTAAATAATTAATTTCATTAGGATATATCTTAGCTTGTTTACTGTATCATGACAACATTAGGTTTTCTTGTATGGAGAAAATGGACAAAATGGATCTTTATGGTAAGTGTTTTATTTTTATTTTTCAAGTAAAAGCATATTTTCAAGTCAGAATATTTGGATTCTTGAAGATGAAGTGAATAAAATTACATTTACTTGAAGACTTTTTCCAAAGGAAATAATTACAAATGCTAACATGAAAGATGCTGGATCTTCTGTACCTTTTACATTCTAGATATTATACCCGGTAATACACGTATTCTACGGTTTAGTGGTACTAGTAATTAGGGAAAAATACACTTTTCCCGTCCTTCGTTTTTTTATTTTGTTAAACGCCCCTTAAGAATTTAACACTCATACTGAGACATCACCACTTGCTGATGGAGGGCTACAGATTTCAACATGAACTACGAACTTACGGACTCGGAGCAATGAAGATCTTGTTATCTTAGCGCGGTCTCATCCAAAAGGACTGGTGTCCGAGTCCCGCATTTGCCACTCTTTCTAGCAAAGGCTCTGACCATTGCCCCACGCCTTTTCCCGTCGTTTGTTTGTATATTGTTTAACGTCCCTCTTGAGAATTTTTCACTCATATGGAGACGCCACCACTTTCCGGTGAAGAACTGCAAATTTTGTCCTCCGCACTCGGGGCCATTGAGCAGTGAGGGATCTTGTTCGTGCCAGCGCCTACTGCGACACGGGACCTTGATTTATACGAAGGACCGGTCTCCGCTTCCAACAATGGGATTCGAACCCGCGACGTAAGTATCAACTTCTTACATCGCGACTCTAGAGCAGACGCTCCAACCAATGCACCACGCGGGCGACCCTTTTCCTTTCGTATAATGAAGGTTTATGTACAAGTATCTACTTTTTGTGCCAATCTTTTTTGACAGTCTTATACCCGGAAGTAAGAATTGTTGATTTTTTAAATGTATTTCTACAATCTTTAGCTCTTTGATGACTTCTATTTATCTGATCTTTGTAACAACAAAGTTGGAAAAGTCACGCAGACACGTGAAGCATCAGTCCATGGGAATTGTAATGTAAACGAGTCATCAAAAGGTGTGGGTTTTTATACCCCCCGCTTGAAAAGCGGGAGGGTATATAGTAATCGTTAATTCCGTCCGTCCGTCCGTCCGTCTGTACGTCCGTCTGTCCGTCCGTCTGTTACGCTTTGGGGTACCCATCTCTTATCCGCAACTCCTCTCATACCACTGAATGAAATTTGATGAAACTTTCACAGAATCTTTATTACATATTGCCATTGTGCACCTCCTATTATACTTTTTGATCCGACACATATATTGGGTTTCCCGGCCACAGGAAAACATGGACTTTTTCACCAGTTATATCCATATGGGAGGCGGGGGGTATCATTTAGTGAGCTCATCGCTCACAGTACCTCTAGTTTATTATTAAGTTTGAATTTGAAAGTACAAAAATGATTCGACTGTTTTAGACTTAAATTGAGAAAAAGAGTCTCATTAGATTTGAGCAAACACAAATGGATTGAACAATCTCAAAAACTGAAAAAATTACGAAAAATGAAACTCTTTGAAAAATCTTTATAATGGCATATATATGTTTTTTTTCAGATGAAGGAACGTTTCAAATTTAAGTATATCTTCTCTTACCCTAAATCTGATTTTTGTAAATTACATCTATAAAATGGCAATTAATCAGTCTCCATTTTCTGATTGATGTATTTATACAAAATAAAATTGTATGTATATTTCTACACTATTTAAATTTAAAGTACAGTTTAGACTGAAGATTAAATTTTTATGATCGATATTTGTTAATTATTTAAAATTTGGACGAATTTCGCGCATGTATCGTTTCAATTACACTTTCAGATACGATTCAATGAGCATTTAAAACGGTTATCAATGAAAGTAAATCCTATCCTTGTTACAATATCTAATTTCTTCTTTAGGACAAAAAAGTACAGTCATAAATATATCTTATTCCCTCTCAGATTGACTTTAACATAGTTTTAATCTACTCTTCAATTGTATGAACTTTATTCTGGTCTCTTTAAATCACTCGTATTTTCTCTGGAATTTAAATGGTTATTAAAACGTGTGATATCTGGTTTGTCTTCAATTGAAAATCATTATCGGGTTCGTGTTGAAAAGACAACAGAGATTGAAAGCTGTCGCTACATGGACCCTGGACTACTCTTAAATACTTATCAATGAACAGATTAACCCCTAACAGGCTCTCACATGAAATTAACCCTTTCTGGATCCTTGACAATTTTTTTTTTCAAAAAAAATTTTATGATGGTACTTTTAAATATATGCACTAAGATTTACGAATTAAAATAAAACAAACCATGACCATATAGGAACTTATAAATTGCAGGGGGTACTTTTTTTGGACACGATGAAAAAGAAAGTCCTTCCTGTATCAATAAAGAATTTTGATCTTCGATATATAGGTCCTATCATTAAAACCTCATACCTTCCATTTCAAGAAATTCATCCACTATTGTTATTTTGATATATGCATATGATTATACCACACCCACCCCCAGACTCTACCTCCCCCTCCTCCCCCCAATGTTCCGACCACACTCTGGTAAAGATTTAAAAAAAGGGTTTTCCATTCAGTATATATATATATATATATATATATATATATATATATATATATATATATATATATATATATATAAAAAAATCACAACACCGAAATAAACTCAACCGGTTTCATTTCCAATCTTCAGGAGTTTGACAATACAATGCTTAGTTACACAAAATCAACATTCATATTGTGACGTCATAAAGCGTCAATACTTAGTCGCGCTTTAGCAAAGTTCATTATGACGTCATGATAATACGTACATAAGTTATTACGGGAAATTAGATTTTTTTATACAAATAATACAGTTATATTATGCGGGTAAAAGTATATTTCTTAAATGAAATATAATTATGTTGCATTTAAAACAGGTTTATGTCTGTTTATAAAATGTTTTTCTTTAGTTTCACGTTCTTTTTCTGTAGTATCCCTTCGGAATTTGTAGAATGGAAAGACAGTAAAATTAGGGGTTTTATTTTTGGCACAGTTTCTGATGTGTTCGCTTACGGCGGTACACTGGTATTTTGGTTCCCTAATTTGTTGTCGGTGTACGGTCATTCTGTGTCTCAGGGTGTCTCCTGTCTGGCCGATATAATTTTCACCACAACCGGCGCAGGTTATTACATAAATAAGATTAGAACTGGTGCATGACATTGATGTTTTAATAGTAAATACGCTTCCAGTTTTAAATTGAAATTTGGATCCCTCTGTCAGGTATGGGCAAGTACTGCATCTTGGCTTGTTGCATCTATTGATGTTTGCTGGTTCATTGTTGTTAGTAGAAAAGGACGCTTTTGTAAGAATGGATTTGAGAGACGGACTTTGTCGTTTACTCTTAATGATCTGTGAAGTTTCTAATATTTTTTTCATGTCTGGATCGTCCTCTAAAATAGGCAGATTGTTCCTAATAATGTTGAAAATTTCCGGATTTCTTGGGTTATGTGTAGACACGTATGGTATAACATTATTTACTTGTTTATTTTTCACTGTAAGTAGATCTTTTCTTTCTTGAGATTTGGCTTTGTTTATTCCGTTTTCAATCAATTGTATAGGGTAGTGTCTTTGAAGGAGTAGTTCTTGTAGTTCTGTAAGGCGAGATTCCAAGATTTCTGCATCGGAAATTATTGTGCAAAGACGTCTGGCTAAATTGTATGGGATATTATTTCTGGTGTGTCTAGGGTGACAAGAGTCAAATATTAGGTATTGTTTGGTATCTGTTATTTTGTAGAAAACATCCGTTATTAAACGGTTTTCTTTTTTAATAACCATTACATCGAGAAAGGATAACTTATTACTATCCGATTCCATGGTGAATTTCAAAGTGGGGCTCAGGTTGTTGAGAATATTAAAAAATTCCATTAGTTGATCTTCACTTTTGTCCCATATGACGAAACAGTCATCTAAGTAGCGTATCCACGACTTCCTTATAAAATTTTCAAAGTCCTGCCCGAATTTTTCTTTCACGGTTAAATACAGTTTTTCTTCTAATAACGGATGTTTTCTACAAAATAACAGATACCAAACAATACCTAATATTTGACTCTTGTCACCCTAGACACACCAGAAATAATATCCCATACAATTTAGCCAGACGTCTTTGCACAATAATTTCCGATGCAGAAATCTTGGAATCTCGCCTTACAGAACTACAAGAACTACTCCTTCAAAGACACTACCCTATACAATTGATTGAAAACGGAATAAACAAAGCCAAATCTCAAGAAAGAAAAGATCTACTTACAGTGAAAAATAAACAAGTAAATAATGTTATACCATACGTGTCTACACATAACCCAAGAAATCCGGAAATTTTCAACATTATTAGGAACAATCTGCCTATTTTAGAGGACGATCCAGACATGAAAAAAATATTAGAAACTTCACAGATCATTAAGAGTAAACGACAAAGTCCGTCTCTCAAATCCATTCTTACAAAAGCGTCCTTTTCTACTAACAACAATGAACCAGCAAACATCAATAGATGCAACAAGCCAAGATGCAGTACTTGCCCATACCTGACAGAGGGATCCAAATTTCAATTTAAAACTGGAAGCGTATTTATATTAAAACATCAATGTCATGCACCAGTTCTAATCTTATTTATGTAATAACCTGCGCCGGTTGTGGTGAAAATTATATCGGCCAGACAGGAGACACCCTGAGACACAGAATGACCGTACACCGACAACAAATTAGGGAACCAAAATACCAGTGTACCGCCGTAAGCGAACACATCAGAAACTGTGCCAAAAATAAAACCCCTAATTTTACTGTCTTTCCATTCTACAAATTCCGAAGGGATACTACAGAAAAAGAACGTGAAACTAAAGAAAAACATTTTATAAACAGACATAAACCTGTTTTAAATGCAACATAATTATATTTCATTTAAGAAATATACTTTTACCCGCATAATATAACTGTATTATTTGTATAAAAAATCTAATTTCCCGTAATAACTTATGTACGTATTATCATGACGTCATAATGAACTTTGCTAAAGCGCGACTAAGTATTGTTTATGACGTCACAATATGAATGTTGATTTTGTGTAACTAAGCATATATATATTGGAAATATATATATATTTCGGTGTTGTGATTTTTTTATTATAACATTACGTGTGTGGATTTATACTATAAGTTTTTTATATATATATATATATATATATATATATTTTTTTTTTTACAAATTTAACTTTTCATTTAATGCACCTTACGGAATTCAAAGTAGATATGGAGGAATAAATGTAGTTTCCATACGATACCTGGAAACGTATTAGTGAAAATAAACAACAACATATATCTTTGAATAATTAATAATTCCTGAGTTACACAAACATATGGGTTTATACTCAATGGAAAATTAGCTATACATCTGTTTATGGTTACCTTTGGTTGATTTCTCCCCGGTCCGTAACCGCAGATGATGGTTCATGCGAAAAATGTTTCCAATAAAATCACTGACAGGTGCTTGCTCAGATTCCCTTATAACTTATGCATGAAAAAAATAAATGTCACAAGAGATTCCTCTGGAATACTTCCGTATTTTCCTTTCCAAAGAGTCGTCAAAGAAAAAAAATTACATAATGAAGAAATAAGTCAGTGTCCTTGCTGCTCCGCTGTTTTCATATTCTGTCACTAACTACATAATTGGTATGCTATTCTGTTGACAGTCACACAATTAAATATAGGTACCGGTGACCCAGAGGTTAACATCCCAGAATTCTCAAGATTCTTATCTTCCAGACCTCTTTTGATTCCTTCTTAATATAGCTTCTTACTGCTACATAAAATCAACCTTATAAAAATTAACCAAGACGGTTGGCTCTTGTGTGAAATCGGAGCGGGGTACCCTTGTTTAGTCGTCTTTTGTATGGACTGTAAACTATCGGATTGAATTAGGAAATCTTTACACGTTCCATTCTTATTTTTGAATTACTTATCGTCAATTGAAACGATAAGATTTAAAATTCAAGTTCGCACTGCTATAGGGGTTTTTAAGAACATATGGTGCGTGACTCTGTATCGTAACCACAAGTCAACGCTGTTATTAACTTTACATACACCCGCATTGACAACATGAAAATTTCACAGAGAGAAAAGCATACAATTATTGACCGACATAAGCTAAAGAGATAGTCTATCAATTTATATGCGAATTATGAAATCAAGTTTTTCTTATAAATTATTTTCAAATCCCATTCGTGTGTATCTAAGGCTCTGATAGCGTGCTTTGGCCGTTTTGTCGAACATGTTAAATACTTCTCTACAGTTACCAAAAAGCAATTACTATGATAATGTCTCTTATTGTGAAACAAGGAGTTTGTATAGCTTATATAGACTACTTTAAATGCTTGCTGAGTTTATAATAAAAATATCAAATGCCTTTATAATGCCTCTTCTTGGAGATAGTTTTCAAACTGGAATTGAATTTAAATATGCTTTATTCAGATTCCTAAAAGTTGTGTTTTTGATAGTAATTCTTATGTATTTTGAATACCAAGATTCAAGAACATAGTTTCCAGAGTTCCACTATTACGTAAACTATCCTCCGTTTTTCACGAAAGAGGAAAACTTGTAAACTTGGGGTTCCTGATGATGGAACGTCAACAGCCCGTTTGTTTGTGGTTACGTTTTGTTTGCATAAAAATATAAATAATAGAAAAAAAACAGACAAAGACACGCAATTCGTACCCAGTATCTGAAAAAGATGCGATTCTCTCAAAATTAAAGCGGCAATACATTTGAAGAACTTTTAATGCTTTAGTTATGAATGTTACATTCATCTTGGTCGAAATATTTTTTAAACTCTGCCTGAAAGTTTATTAAGTCTCTTAAATAAAGAGAAAAATTGCTGTTTCAAACAAAAAGCTCCTAGGACAAAATAATATTATTTTCAAAGATCATATGGATTAATAAATTTGAAGTGGTAAAATACCATAATTTATCTAATTTGAATAAAGTTTATAAAATGAACTGTTGTAAAGTTGTGTTTAATTAAACAATACAACTAAAGTAATAACGAATAAGATGTTTGTAGAGCACTGATGCCCCTGTATGAGACCTTTCTTTTTTTTTCAAAAGAAGCTCAAACTTCAAACTCAAGGTCAAAATTGCTGGTAAGCAAAAAGATGGTTTTGTAACAAGAAACACAGTTGTAATAGGAAAGCCCTACCATTATCTGCTAGAATTCAAAACATTTTGCAAACACAAAAGTTTTACAGAAGTAGGTCAAAGTCAGAAAAATTGGTATACAAAAAAGGTCTTGTCACAAGAAGTACACAAGTAAAATGTGAAAGCTTTAGTAATAACCGTTCGAAAGCTAGGCCACGTTTAAAGATTTTCAAAAGAAGTCCAAAGGTCAAGGTTATGAATATTGGTACCCAGTAAAGTGAAAAATGGAAGCCCAAACTCCAACTGTTCATTAGTTATGGCTAAGGTAAACGTTTTACAAAAATAAGTCAAAGTCAATAGTTTTGGCATCGGCCACAAGGCACAGTTGACAGAGTGTTTCCTAGAGTTGGGGATTACGCAGCTGATTATTACATCGTGAGTTCGATTCCCACTGTGGGACTTGAAGACCTGTCCTTCGGGTGCAACCGTATGTCCCCACTCTCCAGCATTGGTCAATCATCTACCTTTCACTCCCTAATTCTAGAGATATTCTTCAACGAACCTGGACGTATTTTATTCACCTTCTAACGCTGTATAGTCGTCTCTAAACACCAATAAACTCGCTTATGTTTTGTTTTGTTCAGTGTGTGTGGCTTTTTTGGTTATTTCTTTCTTTCTTTTTTTTTTGGTTGTCAGATGACATAATATTCAGAACAATGGAGTTTATTGGTCTGTAGACAATTAACGTATAACATTTTAAAATCCCTTGCACAGAGCAAGAGCAAGTATGCAAAGTAGAGTTATCCCTCTTTTCATTCCGTAATGAAATGCTTATTGATCAATCTGATTCAAATCAGATCCTTTGATCCGCTCACATAGATCGCTACTTGCATATGAGTGGATCAAAGAATCCTATCTGACGACTAAGAATATGTTCATCAACAACATAACTTCGTCATTCAAAAATCACTCACATTCTACGTCACTCATCAACAACAATTATGCAGTCTTCGAAGACTTAGTCATCCAACAAATTGATAGAATCCCTTATTAGCCGACCTGTTTAGTATTGCTTTGAATATATTGAATATTTTATTCAAAAACTTTTCCATGAGAAGAAAACAACTCGACTCAGATGAATCGATCGACGACGTTTTATCAAGTAACAACAATATCCATCTGAATTTGAAATAAAAGATTATACCCACAGGGGCCAGTAACATGCTAAATTTGAATTTACGTATTGACTATATATATACAAAAAAAGAAAGGGAACCAACGTCAGCGTAAATTCAAATTTAGCATGTTACTGGCATATATATAGTCAATACGTAAATTCAAATTTAGCATGTTACTGGCCCCTGTGATACCGAGTCTGCCAGTTGTTTCATATTTGGATGTTTTAATTTACTGACCATAGGCGCTTGGTTTCAGGATGGTGTATTATGTGTTTTTCTAGGTGTGTCTGAATACCCTCATTAAAATAAAAATAAACAAGAGGCCCATGGGTCACATCGCTCACCTGAGTGGCTTTGACCATGCTGTTCTTTACCAGATTTTCCCCTTCTAATAACCTAATATGATTCCAAATTATGACCTATCCTACCCCCCCCCCCCCCCCCCGGGGGTCATGATTTGAACAAATTAGAATCTACACTACCCCAGGATGCTTCCACATAAGTTTCAGTTTTTCTGGCCCAGTGGTTCTTGAGAAGATTTAAGATTTTAAAAGAATTTTCCTATATATTTCTATGTAAAACTTTGATTTCCTATAGTGGCCCCGCCCAACCCCAGGGAGTCATGATTTGAACAATTTAGAATCTACACTATCCCAGGATGCTTCCACATAAGTTTCAGCTTTTCTGGCCCAGTGGTTCTTGAAAAGAATCCACCCTATTTTTGTCTTTTCTTGATTATCTCCCCTTGGGAGGGGACTGGGCCCTTCATTTTAACAATTTAAACTCCCTTTACCCAAGGATGCTTTGTACCAAGTTTGGTTAAAATTGGCCCAGTGGTTCTTGAGAAGAAGTCGAAAATGTGAAAAGTTTACAGACGGACGGACAGCTAGACAGACGGACGGACGGACGACGGACAAAATGTGATCAGAAAAGCTCACTTCAGCATTCGGCTCAGGTGAACTAAAACGCTGAAATTAGCACTAAAAATGTCATATTTACTGTATATAAAAAGAGTACTCTTTTTATATACAGTAAATATGACATTTTTAAAACGTGCTAATTTCAGCGAATTTTTATTTTGATGAGGGTATTCAGACACACCTAGAAAACCACATAATACACAAAATACACCATCCTGAAACCAAGCGCCTGATAGATGCTTTAGACGACAAAGGCCAACTATATTGTATGACAAAGTAACTTCAGCTTTTCTACCGTAAACTTTCCTTATTTATGTCCAGTAATATTCGGTTTTCACCCGCATATGGTGTAAATGTTTCTCAACTTCTTCGCTGAACGAAAGTATGCTCAGATTACGATCAATTTTTAAACTGAGACAGGCTACTCACACATAAGTTGATATTGCAGGGTTTCGTACGTTGCAAGTTTTTTTTTTCATTTTATTAGACTGACACATTGGTATTTTACTATAGTATGTAAATAATAGCAGATTACTGTCAATGATTAAGACACAGTCCACCATGGATAATTCTGGATAACATTAAGGCGTGTATGTTTGCTGTCTTCTTCTTTAAGAAATGCGCGGTTATTATTTTTTTATTAAATTAAATGTTAGGGCTTTTAGATCCTAGACAATAAAACTGATGTTTCTATCACAAAAATTAAAATATTTTAAAAATCTGTTTCATACGGTAGATTAATTTGTAATATTAAAAGCTTGTCAATGTCTCTGTCCAAGCTAATTGCTAATCTATAATTCCATTGTAAAATGGCAAGAAGTGACACGTAGGTTAAAGTAAACGACGAATTCAGCAGGGGTATCGCCAGTCAACCAAGGTTATCAATGCGTCGATTACGAATGAACAGAGGTATTCCTGCTAAGAATAGATTTCTGATAAAGCAAGGAGTTTTAAAACAAGAAAGGTGCAATGACGTCACTTCAAAAACTACATCACGTGACCCAGTAAAGACAATGCCAAACAATTGTAATTTATCAAGACGCGGAAATTGACACCTATCATGACAAAATATCTTTATTAAGCATCCACCCACCGGTTAACATCTAATTTGTTTATTCTAAACTTCAACCTTATGGATTATTGACAAATTTAGTTAAAAAGAAAACTTAAAAAGTAATCGTTCAAGTTCTGCAATTCAGCACGGAAATTCTTCATCAGTAAGTAAAACGTTTTGATATTGAAAACTAAAAGTAAGCAATAATTCCTGCAAAAAGATGGTGAAATTCTTTGTTTTTTCTAATAATTCCTCAGTGTGATAAAGTTCGCAATACAGGTGTCACTGAATTTGATGTACATTTTATCTTTAAATTGGTGCCATTTCATTTAAGATATTTATGAATAAATCGACGTCATTTAATAGTTGAGTAGGCTGAAAGACGTCTTACATTAAAAAGAAACATAAAACCTCCTCACACTTATCTAAAGACTAGGTTTTTGAATATTCAATGTACATTATTGGTTTTTTAAAATAAAAGCTTTACCAAGAGTTTCATTTGACTTTTTTCATGCTCTGAGCAACATGCTTTCTTTGCAAAAAGAATTTAAAATTGGTGTAAAGAGCTTTCTCTTCCTACCACTGGATTGTAATATTTGAATGCAATTGTCAAAATTTGCTTAAAAGTAGAGGGAAAAAAGACTAGATATAAGTCGGTAGGACCCCTCCTTGACAAAAGGGGACAATGTTATCTCCAAGAGGCGCGTGACTCTGCCTGTTGAGGACGAATACTTATGTTTTCCAAATCCAGCTTTAATTCCGTATATGCGATTCACCAGCACGATAAAGCCGCTATTTAATACAATCAACAAAACATGCATTTAAATCTTTGAAAACCGTTCGTGTACGACAAACCTTAGTAATTAAATTAACGGGATATATTAAATCTGTATAGTCCAGGGATTGTTATATGTGAAATGGTTTGACCCCTCTGAAGATTATAACTAGATATGTTTTGAGTGTATCTTGACAAACCAGGAGGTTTTGTGTTTCGTTATCAATTTAGACGGAAGGTTTGAATACAAGGTCTTGGAATATGATCTATTAAAATGACGTAGTTTATGAATTTGGTGTAAACTGGGGTAAGAGATGGTTTCTTTTTTTTTACTAACAAATTAATTACTTTCTAAGAATTTCAAGTCTTAATAGAATCTATTTAGAAACGGTGTTTTCCACCTTTGACGGTTTTCTTTTAAAGCGTTATTAACTTTGCCTAAAATTTCTTAACTCTGGATTTGATTTTTCGAGCATTAAATAGAACTGTGTTACTTTGATAGAAAAGATTTAATTAGATCGGATTAACTTGTTTATTAACTACTTGTCAGGGCGAAATAAAAGAGAAAGTACATAATATGGGTATGACAGGAGCCCTATTACATAGGGTTTTACGGAAAGCCTTTCAACAACATGTGTGTTATTTATTGATGAATAATCTGGAATATGAGGTGGTAATTTTCCAAAATTTGTTCTTTTGCAGTGGAAGTACCAAGATATAAATCATGTTACGTGTGTGTACCCCAGCCACTGTACACAGCCAGTGTCAAGGACGCATGCGCAGTCCTCTGAGAACAGATGTAGCCAATGAACTTCGACAACATATCATTGAACTGGTAAAGGAACAAACTGATGAAAACATCGATATGAATGTCGATGATTCTGCAATAATATATCAACTAAAGAAGAAAGGAGGAATCGCTCCCATTGAACCGATAAAGACAAAGGAAGACAAACAGAATGAAAAGGTAAAAAGAATTCATTTGAAAATGCTAAAAGAGACGCGAAGTAAAGGCGCCAATCGCTTCCCCGCGCTGGATTTTGGGGACGTTTCACACAGGGATGAACACTTGATTCAGAGTGACCCAAGAACAGCTAGTGCTAAAACAGTTAGATTTAAGATGGAGGACAGCAATGCCTACGTACCAGAAAATCAAAACCCAGGATATGAAGTTCGTGGCAATGCTATAAAATCTTCATCTGGACTTCATAAATCTGTGCCATTAATATTACGCAGAACCGAAGCAGCGCAAAGACAGGCCCAGATACATACTTCATTACAAGTATTCAAAAGACGTCTGAAAATCAACAATCAAAACAGTTATTTAGCCCCAAACAGTACTGTTCGTGAATCAGACTACATAATCCGACGTGTTCCTCTTCAGTTGGACAAAAAGAGTCGCACGAATATTACTCCTCTAGCACCGAGAATTTCTGTTTCCTCAAAATTACACGCCCGTCCTAGAACACCAACGTCTGCTAGACAACGAGTGGGCTCTCCATTACGTCCCACTTCTTCTACTTCTAGACCACACAGCGGGAACAAATCGCCGATTCCCACCGAAGAAAAAAAGGTCAAATTTTCGTACCGACTTCCAGATAATATTGGAAAAGAGTTGTTTCGAGAGGATTCAGAAATAATTCCTAGTGTGAATACATATGTTGTAGAAGAAACTCAAGCTAAGTTTGGAAGAAAGTATGAAACCCAGGCTATGTTAAATGTACATAACCTTGGTGTCCACGACGCACTGAACTCCGGTGAAAAAGAAAAAGTGAGGATTCACGAAGACACAAAAGTAGATTCTCGACTCATTCGCTGGGTCGAAGAATCCACAAATACAAACTTCACAAGAAGAATCAATCGAATTCGATCCGCATCAACGGAACGCTTTTATCGATCTGAATCTGCAGAACGTTTAAGGACAGGATCTGCAGACTCAAAGCATAGTCGGAAATTTCTAGAAGATCCAACAAACACGAACTCAAAAACATTTGAAAACGAATCAAAACTAAAAACAACTGATTAGCATTTAATTAATTTCCTTAAAGGAATTTTAGAAAAAAAGCGGTGCTTAAAACATTATGTGTGATATTCATAGATTTTGAAACCCATTTGCTACAGCAGTTAATCAAATTTACCATTACAGACTACAGAAATCTGAACTTCCAGAAAGTAATACGGGTATTTGTGAGTACCGAAATTCAAAATGAAACGTGTGCAGATTGTAACAAATATCTGTTACATATGTATGAATTAGATATGGCAGTAATACTCCTTTTCTATATAGAATATTTAAATGGCCGATAATGATCGATACAATGTCAACTATTTGAAATTCTTGTACGAATGCAATTTGTGAGCTTTAATTGCGCTTCTGGGTCATAAAATGGCAAATCAAAACACTCAATCTATTTAAAGATTTATTGCACCTGAATTCTGCACTGTCATATTACGCATGAAAGAAAGCAGGATTCAATTCCCTTACAAATTAAACATGTTAAATTTCATTTTGTTTTACTTGTCAATCAGATAAAATGATTTCCTTATAATAGTTAATCTACAGATCCCCAGTTGACCATTCAAATAAACGTTTCTGAGTTGCATCTCTGGGCTTCTGGCGATGATTTTCTTAAAATATCGAAATCAATAAGTTCCCTTACGTGTAAACCACAATAGCCTAATAGTTTAATTCTACACTAGATTTTGTTGACAGTAAAAGTAACACTATTTTGTGACAGTTCTCTACACTACATTGTTGACAGTAAAATTCTACACTATTTTTTGGACAATTCTCTACACTATTTTGTTGACTCTACACTAGTTTGTTAACAATTCTCAATACTATTTTGTCGACAGTTCTCTACACTATTTTGTTGACAACTTTTCCAATGCCATCAATTTCACATTCCACCACGTCTCCTTTCTAAAAAACAAAATAAATTTAATCTCAATACATCTAAAAGTCAAGTATCATACATGTTGTAATCTAAACACATCAACGCAATTTATGTTGATGAGCCATATGTTAAAAACAAAGCATCTTGATTTCATAAAGAACTGCTTTGTATTTCACATCTTCTGATTGAACATCGACAAAGTTACTTCGTAAAAATCGCTCTGATTCTTCACAAAAGTGCTCCGAAGTTGAAATTAAAAGTTCCTCATTGACGGCATATATGGAGGCTTCAGAGACGAAGTCTTCCAACAAAATGTTGGAATTCCAAAAGATACTAACTGTGCACCTTCAATAGCTGCCCACCTGTTTTTATATTCCTATGAAGCAGAATGATTCAGAAACATCGACATGAGAAGAAAACGCTTGCTTTGGCCTTCAGCTCGACTTTTAGTTAAATCGACGACTTGTTTTCAAGTTATCAATTAACAATAATTACCTCCATCCATATGTCAACTCGATATATTCCAGAGAAATTAAATAACAGACGCTTTACAGTCTTCCAGATCTGTATCATATCTGGATATTTTACTGACTATAAACGTGCCATCTAAGGGCCAAATAAGAACTAGTCATATGAAAAACGAGATGATTTCAGCTTTATCCATCAACTTTCCTTATTTATGTTGTTATATTCTGCCATCACTTGCATATGGTGTTTACATCTCCCGATTTATTATGCTCCAAGTACAATCGTTTTTTTTTAAGCTGAGGGAGGCTATTGACAGATAAGCTGATGTTAAAGAAATTTTAAATGACCCAGTTAAAAGTCAGCATTTCCTAAATTCTATATACTATATACCAGTTGCTGGGCCTTTGTTTAAATGTACATAGTGTGATTCTTAGTTAACATAATTTAAAGATCCTATCAAATCTTTACAAATGACAAGTTGCAAGACTAAAATTAAAAGTATGCATTTGGACATACATGTGTAAATAAATATATATATGTATTTTCTTTTATCATATAAAATATTTACCTTGAGATATTCTGGGGGTTTTCTAAAGACTCCGACACCAGGCGGGGTTCCCGTTAAAACTAGGTCTCCTGGTTTCAGTGTCATAAATCTAAAAAAAAATAAATAAATAAAAAGACAAGTTTTAGTAATTGAAATTCACATGTCTTATTTATCATTCAAACATACTTTAGCGATACGAGATTAAAGTTTTTTAAAAAATAAAATAATCGGAGGATCAACAACTAACATGCAAGAAAATGATCATCTTTCCAAAATTACATTCGTAAAGTATAAAATTTCCTAAGGATTAAACATTTGAAAGGCGTCATATAGGGCATTTTCAAAAAAAAACAAAAACAAAAAACAACGCAATAATGCAAAAAGTGCAATTAAGCAAAATCCATTATGATGCAATTTGAGTTTACGCAAAAAGTGTAATTGTGTCTTTAAAAAGTGTTTTATTTCTGATTTGGCGGGATTACAGTTAAG
The DNA here is from genome assembly GCF_032062105.1 of Saccostrea cuccullata. Lineage (NCBI taxonomy): Eukaryota > Metazoa > Mollusca > Bivalvia > Ostreida > Ostreidae > Saccostrea > Saccostrea cuccullata. Next base: position 478,852 of record NW_026939726.1, on the reverse strand, counting down.
GTGATTCACCGAAAACAGGTACAAGATAACAGTCAGTACTGTAAATAATGTTATAGCTTAATGTTTTGTTGCGTGAAACAATAGCATATTTTTCGACATATAAGTTCTAAAAACGACCAGTTTTAGGATACGTGTACTTCCCAGATGTAAAGTATCAGACTTTAAGCATCTAACTTTTCTATCTAGAGCAAAATACAGTTCCTGCAAATTAATCCTGAAAGGGGATTATTAAATGTTAAATAAGAAAGCTTACCGAGAAATAAATGTTACCATGGCAGCCGTTTTGTGTACCAGCTGATTTGTGTTGCTGTCTTGTTTGGTGACGCCATTCACTTTACACCGCAGTCCCAGATTGTGAGGATCTGACCCAAAAATTAGTACTAGTAAGTCAAATGTTATAAACGTGATGACTTCTTTCAATTCTTGTGGAGTAATCTACTCTTCACAACTGTATATTGGGTGTACATCTCAAAATTAAAGTGATTCTATAAACAAAAACATGCTCTACATACGAACAATTCCTTAAACAAGGTAAGTAATATTAACAAAGATGAATCAAGAATATCAGAAGTTTTTCTTCAGTCTGTCATAATTTAGCAATATATATGGTGTTACAATGACCTTGTCAGCAGACACAGTCTTCCATTATAAATTCAAATGCATCCCGATGGACGTTTTTCATAGGTCATTTTTTTTTTACACACTGAATGGTCTAATATAGATTTTTTTCTGTTAATATTTCCTGATTGTGACGAGGAGAAAAAAGCGAGCGTGACCGGTCGGCATCTACAGGGGATGCTCACTCCACCTTGGCACCTGATCCCACCTCTGGCGATTCAGAAGTCTTTATTTGCCCTACTACTAATTGTTTGGATGGACTTTTGAGGTTGAATACTGTTCGTTGTTGAATACTGTTCGTTATCTCGATATAATTCACCCACGAATATTTTAAAATACAGATGCAATACCGTTGTCAGTCAATCATGAATTTTATATCTACACCTCAATTAATTTGAAAATTTTATTTAGCACTGAAACTGACCATTTATGTCCTCTTTCATGACAATAGCGGGTCCTAGAGGACAGAAACCATCCATGGCTTTTCCAATCAACCACTGCCCACCATTCTTTCCAGGTTCTAGCTGCCAGTCACGGGCGCTGACGTCATGTGCAACAGTATACCCAAAAACGTAATTCATGGCATCTTTTTCCTGCAAGGGTTTTAGTTTTATTTTTCAAATTGAAAATTAAAGAAACCGATCAAATCTGACATTTGTAAATAGACAGAGTTGTATAGGACTGTAGGAGTATACCTGAACACGCTTGGCTTCTTTTCCAATGACAATTGTCAATTCTACTTCCCAATCCAGCTTCTGAAAATTGATTTTTTTCCTTTTACTAAGTGGAAAAACAATTTATCTTACAGCTGAGATTATTCTAATCGTCGCAAATCACGGCCAAAATGTACGATGCTCTCCCACTCCGGAGAGAACTATATGCGGACTACGGACCGTGGCTCGAGACGATGATCTATTATAATTTTTACCAACAAGGGCTTACAGAAAACTTACAAGTATATACACTCAAGTTATCTTTCTTTGTATAGACGTGTAAACTAATAAATGTACCCCCTTCCCCATTTTTAAATATCAAGATTTGTTCAAGAGCTTTTAACATTTATTTTATTTAATAAGATCCCTAGTCCACGGATATCGTTTTCTCAACAAAGATGTTTTTACACAAGTATAATACATTGAGAAATCTGTGTACCTGTCAATATGCCCAATGAAACATAAATAATTTACTGTCATGTTTTAATCTAAAGTTTGAATGAAGGGATGGAGATAAATACAAAATTTACTGCCTGATATTACACTTGAAAAAAAATTTGCTGAAATACCACCTGTAGGATTAAATAATCGTAAGGGCATGCAAACAAGAAGATTCTAACCCTGACCATGCATTTTGATATTTCGTTCCCTCATTAATTCAATAGAATTCTACATTAAACAGTAAGTATGCTGATTTAAATAGAATCTGACCTTCGTCTCCTCGGGGTACACTAGGTCCTCCGTGGGGCCTATGATGCTGCTGGGGAACTTGTTGAAGATGACCGGTTCTACGGGGACAGGTGCGTTCTGTTCCTCGCAGTGGTCCTTATAATTCATCCCCACACATAGTACTTTGTCTGGGTTATAGATAGGAGCTACCACTTTGACAGTATCCCTCGGAATGATTGATCCGCCTCTGTCTATCACACTGTCAAAGAATTACGATTACTTTTCTTATCATAAAACAATATGTTAAGAAAGAAATCAAGTCATTTGCACTTCCACAAAAATTTGAATTAAGAAAATGCTATTAATACATGCAACATTCTAGCTTCAGATAAGGTGTAGATATCCAAATAATCGCAAGATCAACAACAATAAAAAAGTTTTAATCGTAGTTTGAATCATGCTGCAATACTCGTGCAGCATATTTATTTTGTTATGACTGCTTTTATTGGATCCGCGCACCACTTACTCAATCGCATTTCGCTTGAAATAGATGAGAGCTATGACCTCTTTGCCCGATATAAATTATACGTAGGTAGATTCTTCAACTGTCATCATAACTCAGTTGGTTTTAATTCATACACTTTAGGTACCCGAATGAATAAATATCACTAGGTCAAAAAATTAAAATACCCCCCCCCCCTTTAATCACAAATACAAATAATACAAATACTTTATTGGCACAAACACAATTATAATAACTGGCAAAGGCCCACTGAACATCATTAAATAATGTTTACATAGTTTTTTTCATGAATTGTCAAGTAGTTGACTTCTAAGTTCAAAACAGTCTTTGATGAATTTAACAGTAATTTTCAAGAATTTATGTATATTACTGTTTACATATAATTGTAACATATATTTCTCATTGCTAAGTTTATTATTTTTCTTTGTTATGTTATAAATATTACTAAAGAATGTGTTTCTTAGCTTAGAATAAGAATTACAGTGAAAAAGAAAATGTATTTCATCCTCAATCACACCAGTATTGCAAACATTACAATATCTTTCATTTCTTGATGTGGAAATATATCTACCACTTTCTATTGCTAGTTTATGTGCGCTATAAGATATCGATTATTCTCAATTACATGCCCCCCCCTTGTTTTCTTTTAACAAATTTTATTGCATGAATCAAAAGAATTGGAAATCTTTTAATTTACTGGTTGATCTGGCATGTAATAAAAATCCATAAAAATTGAGAATTAGGGGAAGGTCATTTTATTTTGAGGTGAGACCAAGGAAAATTTTTAAAATAACATTTCATGCATTTATTTTCATGCCAGTCAAGGACGGATTATTTTGTTCTCAAGATGATTAAAGACAAATTATTTTCTTCTTCTTCGTAAAATTCTTTGACAAGCCACAAAAAAACCAACCCACACCCCCAAAAACAATTTTCTATGGGGGGGGGGGGCACATGTCAACTGACAAGGAAGAGACTATTTTCTTCAAGTCAAGAACAGATTTCTTAATTCAGGTCTCACAGTACCAGAAATACACAATGAATTATAGAATTGCCGTTATGTCTAATAAACTTTCAAATCAAAATCTTCTTGTACCATCAATAACTTTGCAACAAAAATATTGTATAAAAAATTTATAGAGGCAAAATCGTCGTTTCCCGTAAACATTTTGTGTCAACTATAACCAAGTCATCAAGTGTTAAGTCAGTTAAACTGGTAATTTCTACTTCTACTTCTAATTAATCTAATCTAATGTTAGCATGTTAATCTGTTAATCTGTAATGTTAATCTAATGTTAATTTACGGCGATATTCGTTATAGTTGTTTTTTTACAACTGTGACTTAGTCTATCAGTATTTACACAGATGCTTCGGGACGGGACCCGCTTTCCGTGTTCGTACTCCAAGGGTTCTTTGACTTTTTTGATTAAAATATTTTTCTATGACATATTCACAAAGTATTACTACTAAAAAATCCAAAATTTAAGCTAAAACTAGCCTTTTATAAAAATCCATACGTCCTCTGATATACTAAAACAGAACGTTCTGTTTTAGTATCAGAGAGTATGGATTTTTATCGTTTACCAAAGGTTGATGGATTTAGCATATTAAATATACCCGATTTTGCCCTGATTGTCTTTAGACCAAGTGATAAACTCCGCTGTTTCACAGCATCTGTCATAAAATACCTTATAAATTAATTTAAGTAATTCATCTGCATCAGTTCAGTTCAGTTGTGGATTTCCCTCCTATGTATAAGGAGCACCCGTGAAGGTTGTTTCATAAAAGGCATAAAAATTAAAAATAAAAGAGATAAAGTGAGGAAAAGACAGTTAGTAAAATCTATTCTATGTGGTGCTGTAAAATAAAGTTAGAGGTGAAAGACCAACTAAAAATAAAACAAGAATTTACATACTATACAGTAGCTTAACTCCTAAAGTAAAATTGTTTCGGCCCTAAAAATTCTTAAAAAAAAAAAAAAAAAAAAAAAAAAAAAAAAAAAAAAAAAGCCACAATTAAAAAGAACTTTACACCGTTTCCATGACTGTTTCTATTTAAAAAAATTATTTTAACTCTAAAAATAATTTTATATTCCTCTTTATCAAAAAAAAAGGAAAAATATTAAGGTCTGTTGGTTGTAGACTGTGTACTAATTTTTTTAATAATTTGAGCTCTATGGCAATGTAGAGCAAATACCATGTTGCGGCTCAGGTTCTCAATAAATATCTGAATTTTGTTGTTTCTGGATGGAATCTCTGAAAATGTGAAGTAGGAGGGGTCGATAATAATCTGTAGCAATCTAGAGTCCTCCAATAAGTATGAATTTGATTCCTGTGTGCCAATTTTTTCTTGCAGGTAATGACCTGCATCTTGGAGCAGTGAATAGCTTTTTATTTTTACTGGTATCATATTTTTATATATTTTCACGTTTGTGTGGAACACTTTCTCTCTCTCTTTCTCTTTCTCTTTCTCTTTCTTAGTTTGAAACATGATACGAGAGTTTATTCGAGATAAATATTTCGTTAACTTATCACCTTTCTTGGATCCGGCTCTTCAATACATGTAACAACATTGTATACTTCACTGTCCTAGAGGGAACATCCTACCTTTTTGCTGCAAGTAAGTTCTTCTGTCCACCTTCAATAAAACTTCGCATGTCTGCTGGAATTGCAGAGTCTCCTGCACGTAAATCCACGATGTCCCCTCCATCGCGTACCTCTACCCCCACCTGTCTCACTCCGCCCCTCTCAAACTGGATAAACCGCATATTGTTCACAGAGTCAATTTGTCCCGAGAAGTTACGAACGCCACGATAAAGTCAGATGACAACTCTTCTTATCAGGTCATTGATAGTATATTTGTATGCTAGTGATCTGCACATTCCTTCTTTACTAAACTACTATTCACAGTACTTATTCCGAAAGTGAAAGTTGAAGATTGGTGTAAAAGTAGATATTAGCGTCTTGACGGTAAATCTCAATGAGCAGAGAACTTTAGTTATTGCATGGTTCTGTTATTTGTCAATAAAATCATTATAAAAATATTGTTATTGTTTCTTACGGGTTAATTTAGTGAGAGAAAAATTGTGCTGGTTGAATTGTGATCCTTCTTGTCTGGATTAGCCAGAGATTTCATATATTTTGTCTTGGACAAAATTTCCCAAAAGGTATGTATGTTTTAAAAAAAATACTCTGACATGGCTTATGAAAATTTTTGTCTTTTTTTTCTTCAAACTTTTCAAATAAAGCGATTTAAAGTATGAGATATTCACAGTACAATAAGAGACAGTAATGTGTTTGGATAATATTGATGATAAGTCCTATTGACTCGGCCACTCATACGAACGGAAGATACTAAAGACCTGATATACTAAAGACCTGATATTGACCTGATGAAATAAAAATTAATATAATTTATTTGTTTTCTGTGTTTAACATTATGTTTTGGTTTTGATTATATTTCTGGGGTATAAGACAGATATTCTGGCATAATTATTTGTAAAAATATTGGTATAATTATGCGCAACGAGCCACAAACTACGGAAATGGCTTGACCTGATATTTTTTTATTGACCTGATATTGACCTGATGGAAATAAAGACTTATAAATTCTCCGTGCTTTTTTGGTTTTTATCGTTATGTTTTGGTTATTTTTATATTTCTAGGGTATAAGACAGATATTTAGGCATACTTATTTGTAAAAATATTGGTATAATTATGCGTAACGAGCCACAAAATACGGAAATGGCTTGACCTGATATTTTTTATTGACCTGATATTGACCTGATGGAAATAAAAACTTATAAAATCTCCGTGTTTTCTGAGTTTATCATTAAATTTTGGTTATTCTTATATTTCTAGGGTATAGGACAGATACATTAGGTATGTTTGGGTTAAAAATATCGGTATAATTATGAGTAACGAGCTGTAAAGCAAGAAAGTGTATTGACCTGATATTTTCTATTGGCCTGATAGAAATAAATTCTCCGAGTTTTCTGTGTTTATCGTTATGTTTTGGTTATTCTTATATTTTGGGGGTATAGGACAGATATTTTAAGCATAATTATGTTTAAAAATGTTGGTATAATTATGTGTAACGAGACATAAACTAGGAAAATCGTTTGACCTGATTTTTCCATTGACCTGATAGAAATAAAAACATATAAATTCTCCATGTTTTTCTGTGTTTGTTTTTCTCTTATTCTTATTTTTTTTATTTCTTTCTGTACAGAAAATATAGTCCGTCATTTGACAAAATTTTTGAAACTCAAAATATGGATTTTATTATCGTAAAAGATTAATACTGATAAAGATATCTTTTATGTCTTGTTCAGAATTTGTTAAATATACTTACTTTGGTAGTAAAAATTTAATACTATCTTGACAGTCTACCTATTCCCACTTTTTTGAAAATCATGTAGAAAAAGGTAAGATTTAATGTGGGAATAGGTGGAATTTTGGGTAAACAAATAATCAACTATGTTCTTAAATCTAGGTATTAAGTTGCTTTTTCTTGTAATATCTTTTTATTATTTTAAAATTCTGAAATAAATCATATTTTCTCATAGATGTATTCATTATTTTCTGTCTTAAAATGTACAAAATACAGGTAAATCTAAACATCTATTCTTATTTGCAAGTGGGAATAGGTGGAATTGAGATTTTTAAAAAGTAGGAATAGCTAGAAGACACCATCTTGACGAGAGTGTCAAAGGGTTTTTCTCCTGTTGTTGTGTATACACACTGCCTAATCGATAGGGTTTGTATATACAGTGATAAGATATACACACCTGTGTTCTGACAATTAACAATGCCCCCACATGTTTTGATAAGCACCGGAATGTATAATCAATTGAAAATTTATTAAGAGATTAAACAATGTTTCTCTCTAATTAAGAAAAAAAAAATGATTCCATAAACACTGATAGTAAAAATTCTTTGTGATCATTAAAATATTTGTGAAGTTTTCTATATAAAATTCTTTTCACTTTAGTAAAAAAAAACATAGGTAATCAAAGATTACGAAGCTCACCTCGACGAATGTTTTCAGTTTAAGTAATGCAAATCTCACATCATATTTTGTTAATATTTAGTATTCATCCCAACAACAATATTCTTGCAAGTTGTGTTTAACCCCTTACATGGCATGTACACATTTCTAAGCCTGTAGCGTGAAAAATATGTATAGTGTAAACAAATATTCATAACTGTTAATACTGCATATATCAAGGTCTTCAAGTTCATTCGGATTGATCTGTTTCCAAAACTTTAACCAAGTCTCCTGTATGGAAAATATAGGTCAGATCCAGCATCCGAAGCAAGTATGATAGTGTCCATCCTTACATGCATCATCCATGCAAGTTTGGTTAAGCTGGGGCTTATAGTTACTTGGGAATGAAAATGTAGGTCAGATCCAGCATCCGAAGCAAGTCTGGTAGTGTCCATCCCTAGATACATCATCCATGCAAGTTTAGTTTAGCTAGGCCTTATAGATACTTGGGAATGTAAATATAGGTCAGATCCAGCATCCGAAACTAGTCTGGTAATGTCCATCCCTAGATGCATCATCCATGCAAGTTTGATCCAAATAGGGCTTATAGTTCCTATGGAATGGACCTGCTCCAAAAACTTTAACCTGGTCACTTATCTGGAAAATGTAGGTCAGATCCAGCATCCGAAGCAATTTTGGTAGTGTACATCCCTAGATGCATCATCCATGCAAGTTTGGTCTGGGTAGGGCTTATAATTCCTTGGGAATGGACCTGCTCCAAAAACTTTAACCTGCTCCAAAAACTTTAACCTGGTCACTCATCTGGAAAATGTAGGTCAGATCCAGCATCCGAAGCAAGTCTTGTAGTGTACATCCCTAGATGCATCATCCATGCAAGTTTGGTTCAGGTAGGGCTTATAGTTACTTGGGAATGGACTTGCTCCTAAAACTTTAACCTGGGACGCCGACGCCGACGCCGACGCCAACGCCGGGGGTATAGCATAAGCTCATCTCGACTTCGTCGAGGTGAGCTAAAAATAATAATAAATTTGTTAAGTTTATAACGATCTAGATTCTCCAGTCTATATTATTCACTTGATTTTATTTGGAGATTTTTCACACGGTTTAATTAAAAAATAAAATCCATATATTCCCTACATGTATGATTAAGAGTTCTTATCTGAAAAACACTATCAAGATTTTTCAGTAACTTAAAAAATATCAGGTCATTAAAAACCACCAGGTCACTTAAAACCATCAGGTCAACTAAAACCAATAAAACTAATACATGTATCAGGTCATCCGCTAAATTTTCGGTTTATAAGAAAATATCAAGTCGATTAAAATATCAGGAAATTTCTATATGTCCTGCTAGTCTGTATGTAAAAGCGTTTTAATTTACATTTTATAAAATCTTAATAATTATCGACAGATTATCCTCGATTATCAGGCCATTCATTAAAAATATCAGGTCATGCCGTAAAAAACATCTAATTTGTGATAATCGGCATATATTTGATAATAATTAGATATGTCTTAATTCTAGGAGAAAAAAAATAAATTAAATATACCAGGCATTTTAAAATCATCAGGTCATCCAATAATATAAGTGCATTGGAATTATCAGGTCTTTAGTATAATGATCAGGTCATATAAAAATAATGTCATTTTCTTGATTTGCATCTAATATTTATATGATTTAAAATAACATACTTATATTATAGTAAAACTATGCAGTTGAACTATATATTGTCAATCATAACATAAATTTAACCATATTTATCAGGTTAATAAAAATAATCAGGTCAATTGAAATTTATCAGGTCAACGTTTTCAGCGATTATTTCATAAAATTGCATCAAAAATTTATATGATTTGATATAAAACACTTATAGTAAAACTATGCAGTCAACTTATATATGGTCAATTATAACATAAATTTAACCATATCTATCAGGTTAATAGAAATTATCAGGTCATTCAAAAATTATCAGGTCAATAAAAATTTATCAGGTCAACGTTTTCTGCGAATATTTCATAAAATTGTATCAAATATTTATATGATTTAATATAAAACACTTATATTAGAGTAAAACTATGCAGTTGGACTATATATATGGTTAATTATAACATAAATTTAACCATATTTATCAGGTTAATAAAAATAATCAGGTCATTCAAAATATGTCAGGTCGACGTTTTCAGCGAATATTTCATAAAACTGCACCAAATATTTATATGATTTGAAATAAAACACTTATATCATAGTAAAACAATGTAATTAAAATATATATGGTCAATTATAACATAAATTCAAGCATATTTATGAAGTTAATACAAATTATCAGGTCATTCAAAAATTATCAGGTCAATTGAAAATTATCAGGTCAACGTTTCAGCGAATATTTCATAAAATTGCATCAATATTTTATATAATTTAAAATAAAACACTTATATTATAGTAAAACAATGTAATTAAAATAAATATGGTCAATTATAACATAAATTCAAGCATATTTATGAAGTTAATACAAATTATCAGGTCATTCAAAAATTATCAGGTCAATTGAAAATTATCAGGTCAACGTTTTCAGTGAATATTTCATAAAATTACATCAATATTTTATATAATTTGAAATAAAACACTTATATTATGGTAAACCAATGTGATTAAAATATGTATAGCCAATTAAAACATAAATTCAAGCATATTTATGAAGTTAATACAAATTATCAGGTCATTCAAAAATTATCAGGTCAATTGAAAATTATCAGGTCAACGTTTCAGCGAATATTTCATAAAATTGCATCAATATTTTATATAATTTGAAATAAAACACTTATATTAAAGTAAAACAATGTAATTAAAATATGTATGGCCAACTAAAACATAAATACAAGCATATTTATGAAGTTAATACAAATTATCAGGTCATTCAAAAATTATCAGGTCAATTGAAATTTATCAGGTCAACGTTTTCAGCGAATATTTCATAAAATTATGCATGTTTTATTAAATAAAGTATATTTTATCATTGAATTATGGTTAATTATCAATTATTAGTTTTGAAAAATCAAAAACAACTCATAATTTTCTAATATTATTTAAAAAAAATTCCATCAGGTCAATATCAGGTCTTTAGTATATCAGGTCTTTAGTATGTCCCCATACGAACTAGTATTACACGACGCTGGTTGACCCCATTATTCTTCCTTATCAGAGTCAGGTGACAGCACTAAGATCCTACTTACAGCTGTGAGCTGACGAAGAATAAGATGCCGGCGAAAAATGGGTAAATTATTTTATTTTGGTTGTGTATTTAAAGAAAACTTTTGATTTGTCATTATTTTTTTTCATATATTGAATGATAATTAAAGTATTGAAATTCAAGAAGTCAAAGTGAAAGTAAAACTGTCTACATTGTGAAACTATTGGTTGTCCCATTTGTCTAGGTTAATTTTATTTAATGTATGCTTCATCATGCTTTCGTTGCTTTGTTCTTATCCTGTTTTACAATACCCAGCTGAAATAAAGTGAGGTTTATAAATAAACGTTATAGATTACCAGAACTCCTGCCCTGCCTGGACATAAATGACCCCCAGTATGACGGGGTGGTGGTGGTTACAGACACTGTCCAAAAGTTGCAAGACAATCAGCTGGACAAAGTAGCTGCAGCAGTACAGAACTATGCAAAAGTGAGAAAAGGAGTCGAGAAACAATATAAAATCCCTTCCAATTTCCATCTTAATTTATTTTTAATTTAATTTAGCTATATAAGATGATCTGAATTACTTTAAAAGTAATGTAACATGTATATGTAAATTAAAGATTTTTAATTCATACAGATAGACTCTGCCTACAATAAGGAGGTAGTTTTGATCGACACGGATGCTGTTCCTTTACCTGGACAGGGATTATGATGACGTCAGAAGGTTTGCTGATGCTGCGGAGAAAGGAATCAAGAGGTATAAAGTGTTATCAAATCCCGCATAAACCTAAACTTTGTTATTTTAGAGTCTGTAATGACAGTCTTAAGTCAAAACTAAGTAGAAGTAAGAAGAATTGGCAAATATGTAACAGAAAATGGATACAGTTTACAGATATAGAATAATCAATGTACTTTTATGTAATTAAACAAATTGGTAAACATATATTATCTTTGACCCACATTATGGACAATTATGTATTTTAATTTATTATGACTTCCTTACTTCCTGTGATTTAAATAAGTGAATGAATTTCATCGCAGAAGTGTGTTACATTTATCCTGTATACCTGATGTAGTAATGTAAAGACATATTTTGTATATGTTGGGTATCAGGGCCCTAAAGGCGGGCTGTAAGCGCCCCCTCCTTGTTCGTCCAGTGGACAACAGTTTCCCCAAGGCAGGAAGTGTGACCACACTAGGATGTTTATCTGCCCTCTATGTGGTTAGGCTCTAATGTACTTAGTCAGATTTTAACATGCATCAAGAAACAATGAAAACGTTTCACTGGGAAATGATTATGAATAACTATCTGCAAATATAAAACCTCCAAATGAAAAAATGCAATTGTTTCTACATAATGGAATTTGTTATCATTGTTTTTAATGTGTTTACTGGATTTTAAAAGTAGGTTTGTTGTAAAGTTTAAGTCTGGTCGTTACAGCCCCTGGAGATACGAGAAGATGTACCCTCCAAAGCCTGCAAAGTGGAGGTCTTAGGTATATGGAGTAATTCTGAGGAGCGAGTCAAACAGGATATTGCCCTGGCCAAAGTTGTAGAGTCTGGCAGGTACAAATGTACTTAGATATACGTTTATTACATTTTAAATAGTAAAATTATTAATTAAATTGTAATTTATTCATTGAATAGAAATGATAAAAATCCTGTTCAGCTCATGAAATAAATTCCACATTCAACTGCAAAACATTGAACTTCCTCTATGTACTGTACAACAAGACTTCAATTAATTTGTCGTGAATGTTAACCAGAATGTCAGATTACTTGATTAATTTTGTCTATATTAACACTAACATTTTTTATCAAAAATTTTTTTTCCGTTATTTTAAAATACTATACATGTATATAAAACCATAGACAAGGGATCGATAGAAAATACATAATTATTTGTGTTTTTATATATATTTTTTTTTATTTTTATTTTTCTGGAAGGATAATTGCGAGAGACATTGGGGGATCAGATCCTGAAAGAATGGCGGCACCCAACGTGGCTAAGTATGTGGAAGAAGCTTTCAAGGACTCCGCTATCAAGGTCAGATAAAAATAGATTTACTCAAACAAATTTTCCTTATCATGCAACTTAACTTTGACATTTTTAAAATAAAATGAGTAAGTTTAAAGTTATAGCCTCTTCTGAAAAGAAAACAAAAAATTCAATACATGAATGGCAAAATAGAACCATCTACATGTTTTTATTTCAATAAAAAAGTAGAAATGGATCAAATGAATTTAGTATCTTTAATACATCTGTGAGCATTTCTGTACGATTAAATAAAACAGCTTTTGGTCTGAATACAGGTGACAGTGATATCTGATCCAGAGACTCTGAGGAAAGACTATCCACTGTATGCTGCTGTAAACAGAGCCGCTAACCGTATGTATAATGGCTAGAGGCTAGGGACAATAGGACCAAACAACTTTTTCTAATCTCAAGGATCAAATGTGGCATTGAATTGCTCAAATTTATTGTCATATTTTCTTTGGAAAATGTGTTAAATTTGAATTTTAAGCCCCACCTTTCACTGCTATAGTTGCTTTCTGTCTGTAAACGGATTTTGAATTTATATAAAAAACAGAGACTGTAGCATTAAAAAAATGTATAAAATGCTTCTCTTCTAGATGAGTATGTAAAACAACATGTTTTAAATATGAGAGTTAGTACTGGAACAGGATAATTTTAAGTTTGTAAGATCATTCTCTTTTGCGATGCTTAGATTGAAATGCAAATTTAATACAGAGGTGGAAAGACATCAAGGAAGAATGATTTTCCTGGAGTACACTGGAGAAGGAGATATTGACAAGACCTTGTTTCTGGTTGGAAAGGTAAAACTCAACCTTGTTACTATATGTATAGGTCATAACCGTATTAGTAGATTGCAAAAATAAGGGATATTCCTAAAAGCAATGCAAACTTCCTGTGTATAGGGTGTGACCTATGACACCGGTGGAGCAGATATCAAGGCTGGGGGTGTTATGGCGGGGATGCACAGAGATAAATGTGGAGCCGCAGCTGTTGCTGGATTTTTCAAGGTGATTGATTGATTAAAAAGCTCCCATTTCGTACAACTGCAACTGTTTATTTTTAAACTTTGTCAAAAATAGCTTTATGAACTGAAAGCGGTACTGACATCTGCTTCATGGTTTCCTTTATGTTCTATTATGTTACAACAGATTTTAAATGAAATGAAACCCAAGGGCCTAAGAGTTGTCGGAGCAATGGCAATGGTCAGAAACAGTGTAGGTGCTAGTAAGTATCTCTATTTCATTCCACCTTTTACTGAGTATTAGTTTATATTGCACATGTTATTATTTGTAAAAGAGAAGGCAAGCAATCTTATGATTAATTGTCATTCCTTTTAGATGGCTATGTGGCGGATGAGATCATCACCTCTCGAGCGGGAGTGAGAGTCAGAGTGGGGAACACAGATGCCGAGGGGCGGATGGCCATGGCTGACGTTCTTTGCTATCTGAAGGAACAGGTATATAAATTCACATTAATAGAGATTCTTATGCTAAATTTTTATGACAGAACAATTAAATATGCAAATGACTGGAATAGTTCATTTTTTATTGTTACTGATTTTAAGGCAAGAAAGGCAGTAAATCCACAGCTATTCACCATAGCAACATTGACCGGACATGTTATCAGAGCTTATGGACCAGATTATTCAGTATGTTACATAAGTATTTAATCATCAGTATTGTAATTTGTAATTAAAGAACTTTGAATTTATCTTTTATCCCTAAAGTACCTGTATAAATTGGAGGATTGATATTTTTAGGCCATTCTTGACAATGGACCAGCGCGGATCATGAACAATGCTCAGAATATCCAGGTGGCGGGGGATACGTGGGGGGATCCTTTTGAGATCTCCACCATCAGGAGAGATGTAAGTCTGTGTTCTTTTGTAAAGGAAAGTTGTTTTGTACTCATTTCAATGAATGTCTAAACCCCTGTCAGTACTCATGCCAATGCTTTTATATAGTGATCAAAATAAGAGATGAATCACTATGACTTGGTAAATCAGTCAAAATATAAATATGTCTATTATTCAGCATTATCAGTTATAAAGAGACCAAGACAGCTTGGGCACTTACTTGCGTTCATAGTAAATTTTTTGTCTGACACCATGAATTTACTTTGTAGTTTATCAAATTTTTGTATTCTTGTTTATAAAACTTATTTCATGCTATAGGACTATGATTTCCACCGTGGTAAATCTGAATATGAGGACGTTCTACAATGTAACAACGTCCCATCATCTGGTACCCCCCGCGGTCACCAAAGCCCAGCAGCGTTCCTGATAGAGGCCTCAGGATTGGAAAAGGTTAGATTTATTTTACAGGCATTAAATAAAATTTTTGTTTGTATGAAAACAACCTGTGCATTCATTAATTTCAAAAAGAAAATTTTGAATGAAAAAACTATCAGGGGGTAATCATTGTTTGTGCGTTACTCTTTATCCATGGTTTATAACTTCAAGAAATATTGATTAAAAAGCTGCATCTTTCAAAATGAGATAATACATCAAGAAGGTGGTTTCCTACAAACCTGTAAATTTTCAAAGGTCCATGGAAATTGCCCTTGTGATCTTTAGTGTTTGCAATGTTTTAAATGCTTTCTGATAACTGTATTTAATCTTGTTTATAGCATGGTAAAGATTCTGACCAACCATTACCATATTCCCACCTGGACATCGCTGGTTCATCAGGACCCTTCCCTGGAATCCCCACAGGGGCCCCTATTGTTGCCTTGGCAGCACATTTCGTGTTCCCAAGATGCTGAACATCATTTCTCCAAATCAGGGAACAAATGACAATCTGTGTAGTGTATATTTTCTGTATAAAGTAGACGTTAAAAATTTCCTTTAATCACATCGTTCGAATGTTTGTAATCTTTAGATCAAAAGCTAGTTAGATTATAAATATCAAATCGTCGACATAAAAATAACTCATAAAATGAACAAATTAGATTTTCAAGACATAGGAAATTTCATAGTCAGAATTATCATTAATCATTGGTGCATGGAAACTTGCTTTGTTTGTTATGAACATTTATTGTGCCATATGATTTTTTACTTTCAATAAATCCGTTTCTGAGTCAACTGTGTTTATTTCACTGAATGCCTATGGAAGAACAGTAGAAGGTGTATTTCTACCATAAAGATTGTAGAAAGAAGAGGTACATGTATTTCTATTATATAGGAATCTACATGTATTTCTGTTATAGAGGAATCTAAAAAAAGGTAGAGTATTTCTATAATAGAAATTATAGGAAAGAAGGGGCATTTCTATAAGAGGTCTCTAGGAAAGGGTATTTTTCTATCATAGAGATTGTAAGAATGAAGGGGTATTTCTATTTTAGAGATTTTCAGGAAAGAAGGGGTATTTCTGTTCTAGATGTAACCAGGAAAAGAATGGTATTTTTATCATAGAGATTGTAGGAAAGATGGGACATTTTCATTGATCTATCAAACTCTATCTAAGAAAGGAGGGATATTTCTATGACAGACATTGTAGAAAAGACGAGGGTATTTCTATTAAAGAGATTGTAAGGAAGATGGGATACTTCTACCATAGGGATATGTAGGAAAAGAGGGGTATTACTAAAGGTATGTGAGAAAAGAGGGATTTTTTTCATAGAACATGGTGTGAAGAAGGGGAACTTCTATCATAAAAATTGAAGGAAAAGGATAAATTCTATAATAGAGATAGGTTTGAAAGGGGGGGGTTCTTTCATGGAGAAATAAAGAAGAAGGTGGATTTCTATCACAGATATTGAAATTTTTTTTATCATAGAGGTACATGTATGTTGGGGAGAGGATAGGCATTTCTTTCATAGATATTGTTGGAAAGTTGTATTTTTTATAGAGGTATGTGGGAAAGAAGGGATATTTCTATCTTAAAGGGGCATGGGCACAATTTCAGCTAAAATTTCAAAATCTATTTTTCTATTTTACAAATATATAACTATGGTCTTTCTAATGATGATCAAAAATTTGAATGCCAGTTGTCCAGATACAAGACAGATTTAGAGCTCCAAACCTTTGTTATGTAAACAAAGCTAGTGTCATGTTTTTGTTTACACAGGTTAATATACTAATATATGTTCGTTCAAAGTAGATAATTTAAAATAAAAGTTAATTTTAAATACGATTCGACAATTACTATTGATTTGCTGAACTTTATTTGTTATAAATATTTTCTATATGTAAACAAAAAACAAGGCACGAGCCTTGTTTACATTATGAAGAACTTTAAGTTTGTATTTTATTTGTTAATCAACAAATGATCTTCAAATTTTTGCAAATTTATTGTAAAAATATTAAGGAAAGAAGGGATTTTTCTGTTATAAAAGTATTTAGGAAAGAAGGGGGATTTCTATTATAAAAGTATTTAGGAAAGAAGGGAGATTTCTATTATAGAAATTGTTGAAAAGGAAGGGTTATTTAATCATAGAGGTTTGTTGGAAAGGCGCGTGGTTATATCATATAGGTATGCTGGAAAAGAGGGCTATTTCTTCCATGTAGGAAAGAAGGCATATTTCTAACGTAATGGTATGTGGGAGAGGAGGGACATTTCTTCACAGAGAATGTTGGAACAAAGTGAAAATTCTATTACAGATATATTAAGAAAGAAGATCCGGGTAATCCTATTTCAGAGGTATCTAGAAAAGAAAGGACGATCTTGTCCATGTAGGACTGAAGTAGTATTTCTATCCTAGCGATCGACTGAAGAAAACAAGGAGTGTCTTTATTTAAAGATTGTAGGAAAGAGATGGTATTTCCATCTTAGAGGAATATGGGAGAGGGGGGATTTCTAATGAGAGATTGAAGCAAAGAAGTTTTTCTATCATTGTTGTTTGCAGTAAAGGAGTATTGGAAAAGAGGGTTTTATAGGAATTTCTACCGTAGTATGATATGTAGTAAAAGAAAGGACATGTCTATCATAGAGGCATGTAGGAAAAGCAGGTAACTGCTATCAAGTGATTGTGGAAAAGAAGGGGTATTTCTATTATAGATATTGTGGGAAAGAATGTATATTTGAATATTTCTATTAAAAGGATATTGATATTAAGGGTACATGTATTTCTATCACAGAGATTGTAGGAAAGAAAGAGGGTATTTCAATCACAGAGATTGTTGGAAAGGAAAGGCATTTCTATCGAAGAGATAGTTGAAAAGACAAGGGTTTTCTATAATAAATGTATCTCTCTTTGCAGAGGAGTCTCTTTCTTTGAGAAGATTTACATTTCGGATGTTAAGGAGTAGGTGTTGAATGTCAGGAAAAACTATGAAAACCAAACAATTTAAATTTTATTTCAAGGATGAAGCTTTTTATAGAATTCATCAATTTATAAACTGAAAACATAATAGGTCATTTTACAATTAAAAAATAAACACATCAAGAACATACATTTATAAAAGCATGAAAGAATATCGATATATTTTATAGGATATAAAACATGTTATTACGAAAAATAAGTTAAATATGACAAATAAAGAATAGATACGAAAACACATGATTGTAGATACCTTGTACCTCAAGAAAATTCATATTCATCTCATTCTCACAAGAAAAAAGACCTTGCATACAAAAACAAGTGGCACAATTTTGCATACAACCCTAAAATATCAAGTATTATTATAAAAATGCAGAATGTGTGATGAGTTAACAATCTCATTTATTCTATGAAGTACGTCTTTACACATTCAAATCATAGAGATTTTTCGTTGGGCTTCTGACAATCATACAAGTTTACATGTAGCATACAGTGTATAAGTTTTACTTCAACATATAAAACATTACGAATTTGACATGATATAACACAAGGAGAGCTGATCAAGGAATATTCCTGTGTGGGAGTTGGGTTTGGTAGATGTCCATTTTCGAAAAACACAATTAAAACCCAAATACTCTCTAGTCAAACAAGGAAGGAAGAAACATAACTTTGAAGGTGGGCTTTCAGATGCCTTTTCTAAGGTCATAAAGGGATCAGTATTAAATTCTCCAAGAGAATGAGAGGGGGGGGGGTCTAAACTCATATTCAAACTAACTTACTGCACATAGAATACTTTGTATTACTGAAGATAGTGGGGTGTTCGCCCAAAAAACCTTAATTATTTATCATTAGATATTCTGTTAATAAGATATTAATCCTCCAAAACATTCTGCGTGTCTCTACGCTGCTGGAGTACAGACCCTGCACGCTGCCTTGCAGTAGTTGAGCATGTAAGAGGGATTTCTTACACAGTGTCCGTGGCGGGACCAGGTCAGGCAATACTTATTGGTGTTCCTGCAGTTAGGATCACCTGTCCCTGAGGAAAAAAAGTACAGACGGTAAGAAACACAGAGAAGAAACAAATATACTGAATGGTAAGGAAACGCTCCTTTTTTGTAATATGATCAAAGGACTTTTGAGGTCGAATAAAGTTTGTTTTCTCCACATATTTTATGTTAGAACCAGAAACTGTACTTCATATGAATTTAATTTAATTCAATCTAATGTGTCCTTATTCAGTGTATTGCGCAAAATTTAATTAAAAAATTTGGAAATTTTATGAAAGCAAAATTCGAAAAAAAGCAATTCAAAATTCCGAAATTGAAATGCAGCGGTATTATTTATATTGGATATGAAAAAAAAGTTCGTACATGTAAGACAAAAGTTGAAAAGGTGACTGTATATGTCAAAGCTTCATCGCATAAAGCATGTTCATATCAAAGCAATTAATGTTTTATCATTTATATTTATATGTAATATTATTATGTAACTTGGTCATTTATATAACTGTTTAAAAAAAAATTAATTATATTGTTATAAAAAAAGAGAGAATGTTTAAATTGTACATTTATGTATGTTGAAATGCCCCCCGGGGCCCTTGATTGGTAAATAAAATATCTTGTATCTTGTATAGGGGGTGTAGTTAGACAACTTACTGACTGATTTGTCCCTCAGTATGGAACACAGGCATAAATAAACTACTTACTGACTGGGTCATCCCTCTTTACGGGACACAAACCACAGGTCTGCTTACAATGCTTCTCCATCCAAGTCCTGTGAAGTCTACAGAATTTCCACTTCGTCTCAAAAGTCTGACACTTGGCATTGGAATAGTCGTTCTTACAGGTACCTGCTCTGTCTGAATTATAATAACACAGGAAAGTTAACGAATTAGCATCACAATTTGAAGACCAAGAAGATATACCCGGTAAGCCTTGTAAATTAAGTTGAAGAAGTTTAGAATCAAGACATGCCTATGTTTAATATTATTTCAGTTCTTTTTAAGGTGGATACCTGTCGTCTTTGTTATTATTGTTTTATCTACTGATTGTCCAGTTCCTGCTCTGCTGATGGTAAAAAATCGAAAGGTGTACGTCGTTTTAGGCTTTAGATTGAAGTACTCTACAACTATGCTCCGAGGCTTACCATTGGTAAATTCTGGAAAACAAAATATCTTCTTATTTTAAATTTGATTAGACTTTTTTATGCATATGTTTTACCTTGAATAAATATGAAAAAGTTGTAGATCAGTAGAAAAGTCTTTATGTTATTTTTCCATAACTGCTGTAGTTTGGTTGTTTTCAGTTTTGATCTGTTCTGAATTCATATTCAAAATTTCCACACTGATTCTTCTTAAAAGAGTAAAGCTGTTTCCCATCATACCTATAGGGTAACTTCTCTGTTTTAGGTCTCTTTGGAATGGCTTCACTTTAAGATGTGTTGGTGTTGATCCGTCCTGAGGAAACGTGACCTTGAAGTCTACAGATTCCGATGTAACTAGTCTCACTGAGACTACTGGAGCAGATGGCAGAACTACAACATATACCCACAGGTAGGGCAAAAAATAAATAACAATATATACACACACAATGGAAAACACAATTCAGCAAACAATATACGATAAAGAACACAACTTCGGCAACTCACATACGTAAAAGAAATATTACTATTTAAAATAATATAAGTATACCCAAACACTCAACTACATTATATAGGTACCAACATGTTACATAAAATAAACCTCAATAAACCCCAGAACCAATAACGTTAAAGGAAATGCATGCGAAAAGCACGTTAGAGAAAACACAAATTTATTATACCCATACATGTACATCAAAACACATCTAATACATTACAGAAAACTGGAGCAGAAAGCACCAAGGCAGATAATCTTGAAGGTGCAACAAGTACTTTTACTGTATACCGGTACCTTTTAGGAACGGTTGCAATAAACCTATGATGTATATACAGGTATAATATGACAACATAGCAGTAGGTATAACAGGTGAAGCACAAATAATTTAGAAGCATAAGTACAGAAGGCATAAATAAAAAAAATACAGTTTACAGGGAAAATTTTGCCCCCATTTTATTTTCGTCTCCTTCGCCCTACCTTATTTGGCGAATTTAAAACGGGACAAACTCAAACAATACGGTATAATTTCTTAAACAAAAGTATGACTGGGCGAATTTTAAACGGGACAGACCTATCTGCAAGTGAGAAAGGGTGAAAATAAAACGGGGCGAAAATAACCCTGTGTGCAGTACATATCTCGTACGCTTGAGTAAACACATAAAGTAAGTAAACTGTGCCACTAATCTAACACTGGCATCTCGCTAACATTTAAATACGTATATTTAAATAAAAAATGGGAAACTAGATAGCATCAATACAATTTCTTACTGTAAATTATCATTATGTTACCTGCTCTTTCTGTTGTGGTCCTTGGAGATAAAGTAGTTGTTTGATGCCTAGTTGTAATAGGAGGTCTGGTGGTAGTAACTGGTTTTCTTCTGGTGGTCATGGTAACAGTGGTTCTGGTGGTTGTGGTGGTAGGTGGAAGCGTACTTGTAATGCTTGTGGTGTTAGGAAGGAGCACGCCTGTGGTGGTTTGTGGGAGAAATGTTGGGGTAGATGGGAGTACAGTTGTGGTGTTAAGTGGGGGTTTAGTTGTAGTGGCTTTTGGGAGGAAAGTCGTTGTGGTAGGTGGAAGGGTACCTGTGGTAAAAGGTGGAAGTGTTGTAGCTGTTGGAATGATCTGAGATGTAGTTGTTGGTGGTGGACTTTGTGTGGTGGTTCTATCTTCAGGACACAGACGACATGACTTTCGACAGTTCTTTTCCATCCATTGCGGATTTGCTCCACACTCACCTTTCACTGCCCAATCGTTACATTTCCTATCTGGTTGTCTGTTTGAACACCCAGCTAAAGAAGAGACAAGGAAGATATATGAATAATCATGCCATAAAAGTCAAGAGTCAAAATCTAACGGTTAACTTTGTTCAGAGTTCATGACGTCATACTGTACTTACTCCCTGGTGGGTCTATATCATTGTCACAAACGCCACACGTCTTCTTACAGTTCTGTGCCATCCATCTTTCATTTGATACACAATCTCCTATTGCTTTCCAACCTTTACAAGTGCCCTCAGGGTATGCATCCACACACCGATCCCCGACAACTAAAAAATCGTCGAAAGTATCTGTTTATTCTCAACAAAACATGGTCTTGAAGAAATTCGAATTCTTAAGTAACTTTTATTGCTTGTATTTAGCTATGAGTGGAAAAAGGCAGGGAACAGGGGGACTTTCCTGTAAGGATAAAGAATAAACTTTTAAAATGATTCCTTGAAACGAAAGAAAAACTTTGATCTTAGAATAAGTTTAACATGATCATTCAATATATACTAGTGCATGTTTTTATGTACACATGCAAGTATACATAAATAAACTTTTTAACAAAATCTTTACCTTTGTCTGCCGCGAGGGCATCACTACAGATTCCACACGCACGCGCACAGTTTGGTTTCATATATCTGGGATTCCTTTCACATTCGCCCTGTTTCGCCCAAACATTACATGACCAGTCTTTATCCTTATTCCTACAAACTTTAAAAAGATTTTTTCTATGTAAAAGATTATTTTTTGAGTGGAACTTAGGATTTGCTGAATCAGGTTTACTCACCATAAACAAATAAAGTGAGGATAGTATCGTTTAAAAAAAATACATCTAGGCATCGTTTCATGTCTTTTTTTCTCTACAGTACAAGAATTTTTACTTACATTGGTTACCAAATTAATTAATAAAATACTTTTGAACTTACACTGAAACTGTGGTTCTTTTCCAATTTCACAGTCAGATGTTCCATCAGGGCACGAGCACCGACAGTTCTGATCTACAAATCCACCATTTCCACATCGTATATTCCTACTACAGTGTCTGTCTGTACAATGTAACACATTAATCAACATACTGAAAGTACTGACAGTTTACCAGTGCCAAAACTTTTTGACTTTGCAAAGCTACTATAGTTTGCTTAAAAGGTGTACATTGGGATGACAATATATTTATAGTAACATTTCTTTTGAAATCCATAAGCGTTAATTAAATTAAAGCTTTTTACGAATGAACAGAGGAAAGATAACTATAGCTCTTTTTTATTCAAATTTTTGCGCTCAAAATCTTTTTTTCTATTTGTTTTTTAAAATTTTGATCCGAATAAACAAAGTAAAATGAAAACATTAATTACAGATTTAGTGACTTACTACAGTAATACATGTTGTTTACAGTTGCAATATCTGTGAAGGAAAGTTCTTTAGAATATACACGCCCTATTTCTGGTTCCTGAGCTTTGTACTGGGGTTGTGCTTCTATTGTTTTTGATCGTCCATCATAAGAAAATGCCTAAGAACACGTTACTGAAGGTTAACGAACAGTTTTAACATTCGATGCGTCAGACATATGAATTCAATCCACATCTATATGTATTTGATTCCTGTTCTATATTATAAATTCTTACATTTTCCAACATCAAATTTTATAAGAATGGTGCATGAACTTACTCATTCTTACAACATAACGAGTCCTGAGACAACATTTTACCATGAGACCTCTGTTTATCTTTCATTTTTTCGGGGAGAAGCACAAAATTGACTCAGGACTCCTGACGTTGTGATGATGATATTTTAACAATGATTTTCTTATTACCTAAACTGTCTCGCCTTCACTGTTACTTTTTTAACAATGATTTTCTTATTACCTAAACTGTCTCGCCTTCACTGTTACTTACCGTAGTTCCATAATGCATGACAGAAGAGAACTCGTAAGAAATATTGAAGTTATTTATTTGGCGATTGGGGTATTTATTGAACCACTGTCGTAGACTAGGCTGTACATTGTTGTAGTTGATTTGAATAAATTGGTCTCTAATTGGTCGCTGGTGTTCATGAACCAAACCAACAGCGTGACCGATTTCATGGAGGTATAGTCCTTTCTGCAACAGTCAAAAACTACAGACGTAGTAATGGTGTGCTCTCATGCCGAACATTATATTTGATCATAGTCTACCAAAAGAAAATTACATAACCAGAAAAAGATTTTGCATTCAAAAGCACATCAAAAATTAAAACAAATTCATATTGTATTAACAATCATCTGGGGGACGAGCGTTCAGGAGTTAGATAAAATTACGATTTATTTGACAAGTAAATTGGTTACAAAAAACACGGCTTCTCTATACAATATTTCGAACCTTTCACGCTAATGCATACAACGATTTTTTTATAGGTTGTTTTCAAAACATACCATTGGTACTAGTATTTAAAGGTGCATAGACACAGATTTGAAGTTGGCATTTTCTGTAGAATATCAAGACATATATTGTAATAGCATTTCACACGAAAATACATAAAAAATCTTATTTCATCTGAATGATATTGAAACTTTAAATTTTTGGATGGGTTTGACTGACACATCCCTGCACTTTCACAAATTTTAATTTTATTCTTAATACTTAAGAAAAATGGCAGTCTTGCACCTTTAATCAACAATGATTTACATTGATCATGCGAGGTCGCTTTTTCTTAGCGTCGACTGTTGAATCTGTCGGTAAATTGGTGGTGTGTAAACTGTACACAACGTTAGTTCTTTTTCATTAACCATTAAAAGAGGGGAATTTTTTTTCTGACAACAAAGAAATCATTGCACATTGATTCAATTAAAATCAGATGGAAGGGAGGCATATGGTTTTCAGATTACACAACTTAATTTAATTTTTAACTTACATATCTGCATCCATTCCTGTCTAAATTTAATGGTTGCCCACCGCCGACCATACCTAATTGAGAGTTACACCTATAAAAAGGTAGAAAACATTGACAATTAAAATACTTTATTTGTTGAAATGTTTTAAAATGTTTGTTTTCAAGTGCCATGATGACCAACAAGGCTCTGCACTATAGATGCAGAAGAAATAGGAAATATCTTTGTCTTCTGAATGTACCGGTGTTGTAACGTTACACGAGTGAATTTTTTTTTAGATACCTGTGTATGCATGTTGTTAAATGTAAATTTTATACATACCCGAAATCGTCTTGGAAGACAACGTAGTTATATTCGTTTTGTCTCTTTTTAAATCTAAGGCACGAATATTTCTCCCATTCTCTCATCGCTACTCTTATCATGTATCTGTCTGTATTACCTATTGACCAGAAGCAACAACAAAAAATTATAGGAGAAATCTACAGCCTACAAACAATGAAACTCATAATGAAATATGAAAATGTCACATTTTACCACTTACTATATGCCCATCGTTTGAATACATAGGGTACTTCGCCATTTGGCCACCGTAGAACTCCGGATCTCACGGCCTTCCTCTTCGGTCTTTCTCTATCATTGATCCAACAAGTGAAAATTGTAAGTTTATTATTATTTTCAAGTGTAATCATGGTCAATATCTTTGTAGATAACCCTTTTTCTCCTTCCATGTCTAGCTTTTGTTTTTCTAACTTTTGAGAATGGGATGAATGGGATACAGTATCTTTTAGCTTAGCGATATATATGTCTTTTGCTGCTCACACATTTGAACGAAGAGTCTGAAGTTTATCTATGAGTATAATATTGTTCAATGGGAAAAAAAAACATGTTCCTGTTTCCTTACCTTGTTGTGAGTATACGATGATGTGTTGTTCAAATTATCTAAATATCCAGTTCCGTATTTCATACCATTGTGGTAATCATTAGATTCTTATATTATTCACTAGTGTACCTTAGTTCTTGCTTTTTCCTTATCTATAAGGTGAACATAATTTCTGAGGGGCATCTAGTTCTTTTTATGTACTTTTGCTTTGAGTAAGATTTGATCAATATTGTTCACCAACAGTACCTCCCTAGTGTGGCAAAAGTCCAACTCTTTATGGCATTGTACACCAGTGGGGAGATACATATTTAAAGATTTGGTTTAACAAACCTTTGTAATAGTATAAAATTTATATTGTTCATGCCTTCATCTATTTTTTTTTTATACCTTTGAGGTCGGCATGGAATTGTATTTACTTCACTAGTGAGGTAAATTTCTAGTTCGATCTTTTTATACGTTTGTGGTGATTATGAGTTTCTATATAGTTCACTCGTGAGGTACATCTCTAGTTTTACCTTTTCATACCTTTTTGTGAGTATAAAATTCTATATTGTTAACCAGAGGTACATGTTTATTAGCTCTGCCTTTCCGTACCTTTCTGGTGAGTATAGGATTATATATTGTTCACTTGTGAGGTACTTGTCTAATTCTATCTTTTCATACGTTTGTAGTGATTATAAGATTCTATATTGTTCACTATTGAGGTACATGTCTAGCTCTGTCTTTTCCTACCTTTGTGGTGAATATAGGATTTCATATTGTTCTCTGGTAAGGTACATGTCTAATTCTGCTAGCACTTTGGAGCCAGGAGTCACAATTTTATTGCTGATATTTACATAACCTGAATAATTAAAAAATATGCTAATCTGTTCAATTCTGAATCAATAAATTTTAGTTTCTGTCTAATATAGTTATATTTTTCACCGAAGTATTCAATTCTTTAAATTGTATTTTTATCCTGTTTAATAAAAGTAAAACATGCTTTTAAAAAAAAAAATACTAGGCTGGTTTACGGTAATATCAAAGAATATTTTTTTTTCATTTCCCGCTTAAAAGCAAATAATTTGAAATAATAATTGTAAATAATTAATCATTGAATAACCTTATAGATGATTGTCTTACAATATATATACAGGGGGTATGCTTGTAGTGGAATGAGAACTAATGTTACAGAGACAGCGAGAATAATATCAACAAGGAACACCCCTGTAGGCTTACTTCCTATCTGTAGCGGCAGGAATTACACGCTAATTGTAGCAGTTTTTTTTTAAAGTTCAATAGGTGTTTAATTACTATCTTTTAGCCTCGACACCTTCACTGATGTATGTAAAAGAATTCTGAAAATTCGACATTTTTAGGCCATTATCGTCCTTTTTTCACTGCGAACACAGCTGTTTTGTGTTCGAAAAAGTGTTCCATTTGATTAAACTTCGAACTAAAAAGCGGTCAGGAGGAGGGAGTTTATAACCTTCAGAGAAATACAATACGTAAAGAGAAAACGCAACGTACCCATTCAAACATTTTCATATTCGATGTTTACGTTTCAATGCTTTCCCACTTTAAAAACATTAGAAAAAGAAAACAGTATTAACAAAGAATTATTCTGTAAAATATGAAAAGACATTTGAAAAACAACAAATCACTTTTGACGCATTTTCAATAAAAAATGGATATTTCCATTCTTATGTCGATATGATATATTCCAATGAGCTTGAGATAAAAGATTCCACAGAGTCCGACACATCTGTTTCATATCTGGATATTTTACTTGAAAAAAAGTAAATGGTAGTCTAACAACCAAGCTTTATGATAAACGTGATGACTGTGGTGACTAACTTTTCAATCGTCAACTTTCCTTACTTTTACAGCAATATACCTTCATCACCTGTAATATACTAGGTTTATATCTCTTAGTTGATTCGACACAAGAGCATGATCTACCTATGAACAATTTCTAAAACGAGGTAAATTATTGACAAACAAGTTCAGATAAGACAAGAATATCAGCAGTCTCGTTTAAAGTCATCATTTCGTAAGTTCTATGGTACAATGACCTTGTAAAAAGAAATTATCATTGATTCAAATGCTGATTGACGTTTTTCATACTAGTTGTTAGGCCATTATTTACACATTGCATTGTCGACAGATTTTTTCGTTATTTCCCGGTCATGACAAGGAGCACACGGCTGGTGTGACCGGTTGGCGGGGGATGCTCACGTCTCCATTGCAACTGATCCAACATCTGATGTTTAGAGGACTGTGTTTGCTCTTTGTATTGTTTAATGGACTTTTCAGCTTGAATACTGTTCGTTATCTCCATATAAATACTAGTATTTCATTTTAATAAATGGTCTTTTATTTTTCATTTTAATAAATGGTCTTTTATCAAATTCCAAAAGAACTACTAAACAAACTTTAAAACTTTACTGAACGTGTACGTTTATTAAATATTATGCAAATTACATTATTGGTAAAAGATAGGAAGTGATGTCGACCTGAATTTCTTTATGTTTTTTAAAGCCATCATCATTTGCCATATGAACCCTATAGTTGTATTTGTATTACTGTCTGTCTGAAAATTGTAGATGGGGGTTCATTACATTATGTAGGTGTTCCCCGCCATCATTTTGTTGCGTTGAGCGTTGACAGTACAATACTTTTATCTTTGTATCCTGGAGGTAATGGTGCTATCAATTCTGTTACGGTTTCCTTACAACTAATCTTTTTTAAATTAACGTTCCTGTAACCTATAACCGAGTTTGACACCGCTTACTCATCATATGTCGTTTTTGTGTTTCTTTTTCATAGCTGATAAATCGTAGCATAATTTTTGTTGCTTTTTTTCAATTCCATGCTCTGGTAAAATAAAATAAGAAAATCACATCAAAGGGAAGAACGCTTTGAAACAATTCCCAATCCAGAAAATTTTAATATCAAACTCAAATCTAAGGGTAAACGTTGAACTACTCGTTTAAATAAGTCAGACTAATTTTGTGATTAAAGTTTTGGATATGGTTTATTTGAAAGAAAAAATAACACTTATTATGAGATTGATTAAATATACATCTTATTTCTAGGTACGATAATATTAAGAACTCTGGTCAAAATTAAACGTTTTCATTTTGCGTAAGAACATCACTGTAAACTATAAAGGGTTACGTACGCATATGTATGAAAATATTTTTTCAATGTTGGTAAAAAAAAAACTAAATTATAAGAGAAATTATACAAAGATGTAATGTATGATTAAAAGTGCTTTTAGTAATTGACAAGTAGTAAACGAGGATGAGTATAGATTTATTTCGTTGGTTTAAAAATCTGGCCAGTGGAAACTGTTCGTGCATTAAAATTTGATAAGCAATAAGAATTGTTAGAAAATGTTATCGACCATTAATCAATTTCAATATTTATTATCTGTTAACAACTTTTTTCACTTTAATTTCAGGGTGTATACAGGCAACTTCGCCGCATATGATCCTCATATGACAGGCCATACATTTGTGGATCATATGTGGCGAAATTGCCTATGTTCATGGGCCTACCTTCTATTCCTCCCATGGAACTCGCGATGAGTTGGTCAATGGTGGCACCTACGGGTGGCAAGTGCCTGTCTCGCTGGGCTGCAGCCTTAAGGGTGAAACTCTAGAAAAATTGACACGATTTCAAATAAAACCCAAAAAGGACAAAAATAACACAGAAATATCACAATAAGTAATACAAAACACAATTTTTGGAAACAGTACCAAAATAGAGATCACGTAGAAGATATTGGCCTTCATCGTACAATGTATAAATGACTCGGTGCAAGACATTGCTGTGTTTTATAATGTGTGAGTAAGGGGTCTGCCTGTTTCAGCGTTAGTGGTGCGGAACGAACAAAGTGTATTTCTGATCAAACTGCCATTAACAGACCTTCCCGACCCGCATGTGCGCAAAGATTCATGTTTTTACTCAATTATGATAAAAGTGCAGATATTTTTTTAATCAGTAGCTGTTACTAACTATTCTGAAGCCTAATGTGCAATCAGAATCTATAATTTGTTTACGGAATGTTGTTTATTTCCAGAAGTCCAAGGTGTGTTGTGAACTTTCTGACACTCTTTAAGTAAACCATGCCGTGACCAGAGTTTCTATCTTATCAACAATGATGATGACGCTGACGGCTCATTTCAGTTGATGCCAGATTCTTGACAAAACCGACCAAGGGGCTATCCACACATGACTCAGTGTGCTGCTGAATCATTTTGTAATGCGTCTTAATTTCATCCAAACTTAATTTGAAATGTCATTTTAAAAAGCTATTTGCAGAGACACTGACCGGGAGAAGAAAAGATCAGAACTCGTCGAAAATAAAGTTTGAACTGGTAAATAAAAACACACCAAAAGTGCCCTCTCTATTACATGTACATGTATACATGGTATATGAAACTATTAATATCTTAATATCTATACTAACACTGAGACACATACTTAAAGAAAAGACTACAGTTATAGAATTTTTTTTCATTTAATAAACAGCAATCTCAAAAATCAGAGAAGAATACGAAATAATTAAGGGTCATAAACAGAAAAAAATACAGACTCCCTGAAAACACCAGAAGTGTGATCAGGTACAAAGAAAAAGTAAGCATACTTGCCTTGTCGACAGGTCGCACCCACTCTATGTTTATTAGGTAAATAGATCACAGTTAGTTTTATAGTTTTAGATGGTTATAAATTACTATAGTTAGGAAATTACATGTATCCAAATATGATAGAGGGCACGGGAAGAGTTTTCTTCTTCTACCAGACAGACAAACAAAGGTCTATTGAAATATGTAAATAAGAAACATTCTTCAAGCTCAAAAATCTATTAAACAATACAAATCAAATGCAGAGCAAACACGGATGTCTAAAACATCAGAGGTGGGATCAGGTGCCATGGAGTAGTGAACATCCCTTGGAAACCGGTCACATATTATATGTCATTATAGTGAAAAAAACCCAGAAAAACCGTAGATAATTCAATGCATAAAAAATCTCCCAACATATTAAAAACGTCCAACTTGTTGATAGATTGTATTTGCTTACAAGGTCGTTGTATCGACCATAGAATTTGCGAAAGGATGACTTTAAACGCGACTGTTGTTATTCTTGATTCATCAACATGATTATCAATAACTTAAACTGTCGAGTTGAATTAGCGTTTATCTGAATTCCAATAGTTGTAACAGACTATATGGTCTCCAAAAACTGCTATGTATAATTACTGTCATTGAGGAAATCGTGGATCTTTTTTTAATATTAATTTTGACGACTTTATTTAGAATCGAAATAATTTTTAACTACACTGTACGTACCTAGCAATGTACATGTAGCCACAAGATGAAATATGGAGAAAACGAACAGTTACCAAGCTCAAAGATCCTCTAATACAGTACAGTTTTTGAAAAGAGAAAGCACGAATCTCTCAGAACGTTAGAGGTCGGACCCAATGGAGAAGTAAGGTTCAATTGTTGACCGAGGTCACACTAACATTGTCCTCTTTGTCATGCCGGGCAAATGGGAGGGAAAAGTCCGTAGATACATATGTATTATGAATTCAGTGAGTAAATAATGGGCTAAAAATTGTATACAAAACGTCAGTCAGCGTTCGACTCAGTTATAGATTGTATTTGCTGACAGAGACACTGTATCGACCACAGAATTTGCAAAATTCTGATATCCTTGTTTCTTCATCTTGTTTTCGATGGTTTACCTCATTTTAGAAAGACGTTTGATATCCTTGTTTCATTAACTTGTTTTTAACTTACCATTTTGGAAATTCTTTGTAGGTAGAGCATGCTCTTGAGCTTCTAATCGACTTGGAAACTTCATAATTAGGCAACAAGGGTATTTCAAAGGGGCATATCGATCAACGTAGGAATGAGAAATAAAATGAATATTTTTTATTGATAAAAGCCATAAAACACATACAATATTTCTAAATTTGTATTGAAGGCTACAGTAAAAGATTTCTTTTTTTTCTCGTAGAAGATTTTGAATTCATTATGTACTCATATGAATACAACAATAGATCTCATTTTTTTCTTTGTTTTGTTTGTTGTTGTTGTTTGTTTGTTTGTTTTTTTTTTTGTTTGTTTGTTTTGTTTTTTTTTTGTTAGAGAACATTTGTCTATAATGTCAATGATGCCTGGATTTTAAATTATAGCGAAGAATAGATAGGCAGATAGCTAACCAAATACTCAATAGGCAATACTGAAACACTTGAAGAAAGTCAAGGTCACAAGAAAACAAGTTTTATTCTCCCCAAGTGTGTGCATGAGACATGTATACACAGCAAGCGTACATGGGTATGCCTGAGTGAGTGTGTGCGAGAACCTGTGGTAAAAAACTACAAACAAATACAAACAAATGCTTACAAAAAGTACAAAATATATTTGAACATCTAAGTTTTTAAACACACAAAAAATTTTACAAATTAAGTGACTAAAATGGCGTGCCATACTTTAGAGAATGTTTTGACTTTTAAGACAAGGAAACTTTATAGAATTCGTTAAAATAATGTGAAAATATAGCTCAAATATAAGTTAAATAGACTTATAGTGAATTTAGGCACTCATAATATTGGTTGCATGATGATTTACAAAATAATGTAACAGCAACACCAGGGCTGGTCAGACAGGTCAACAGGAAGTGAGTAAAATGTAGTTAACTGATATCAAAAATAGTAACAGATTCATAGTAGTTAAGTCATACCAAGGATCAGCTTACCATATAAGTTTTCAACAATAATAATGCATAAATTATAATAGACAACACAGTACATGTACAATGAAGCGCATTGAAGTGGTAAAATTGTCTGTTCGGATGAAAAGTTTTGAGCTATCTTTAGACACGCCCATTTCTTTAGAAAGGAAAACTCGGTCAAATGATTCAATCGAATACCAGTAGAACAGGTATTTCATAAATATAACATCCAATGAAATTGACGGTTTATATAAACACCGAGTAAGCACGTGTTCGACTGATACATGTGCCATGCTAGCTCCAGTAAACATGATAAAATCATAAATCACGGACAAAATCGTTGCAATGTGTGTTTTCCATAAGCGGGGACTCTATACATAGCTCTTTCTTATCTAAAACTCTTAATTTCATTGTAACTCATGTTGATTGTCGCGGGAAGTGCAGTGTCCTAAAACATTACGACGAATATTCCTTTCTCGTTTCTAAAGAAATGGGCGTGTCGTTATGCTATAAGTGACCTTCAAAACATGACTCAGAACTTTTCGTCCAAATGGAAAATTTTACCACTTCAATGCGCTTCATTGTATAAAGAATAAAAAACAATCTTGATATTTCGTACATTTTGGTGTTATTGACCTTTTATAAGCTGTTTTAAATTTCCACACATGGGAGTAGGGGATTGAGAATTCAAACCATGCACTTACTATGCTGTATCACAATACCATGCACATCTGACATTCTTCCATAACAACATTTAATTTTGAGAAGAGTCTCAGACTGTCTTTTTGTGTCTCTACCTGTCAATTAGTTTGTCTCTGTTTACGCAAGTAATTTTAACACTCAATTTTTTCTTCAATGAGAAATACAGTCTTTGGACTTCTAGATT
Organism: Saccostrea cuccullata; assembly: GCF_032062105.1. Classification (NCBI taxonomy): domain Eukaryota; kingdom Metazoa; phylum Mollusca; class Bivalvia; order Ostreida; family Ostreidae; genus Saccostrea; species Saccostrea cuccullata. The sequence goes on along the minus strand of NW_026939726.1, from coordinate 445,578 downwards.
TCCGTATTTTTTAAGGAGAACTAGTCAGATTATTCATGCAGGAAGAATTATCAGACATGTACATGTAGCATCGTTCAATAAAGGTAATTATGAGAGATAACTTAAAAAATCTTTTTCAGAATGAATAAATGAATGAATACGAAAGAAATAAAATAAATAGATAAATTTTAATTAATTAATTAAATTATTTTCAATATCAATTAAATAAATCTAAATGAATGAATAAAGAAAAAAATGAAAAGAAAAAAGAGTGAATGAGTTAAAATAAAAGGAAATTTGTCAAAACTTGATTTTTTTTTAATAGAAATACTCTGACAAGAACCTGTAATAATCCTGTAAGGAAATTAAAAGAATGGAATATTTCAAATACTGAAGAATAAGCCGTTAACAGTCTTAGTACCAATGAAAATATTATAAGGTATTGTGAAATCACATGCAGACCGAAATAGTATAGGAACGATAACACGGTGTGTTAGTTACTTCCGTTAATTCTTGACAAGGACGAGTCAATCGACTGCGATCCGAGGCCAAGATGTGGTGGTCGATTGTCCCCTCTACTGCTCTGACTATTGGCTTTCTTTTTATCCCTGCAACACTAGTTGATAAATTATTTCGAGTTATTCGATATAACGATAAGGTACGTAAACTTCAATTATAACTCTGGAATTATCACTGATTGTAAATAGAGGAAATTCGGAATGCATTCACTTATCATTGTTTTCTTCATTGAATTCTCTAGTCAGTACAAAGAGATACATTTGTACCTGAAGACTACACCATGAGTCACAGAGATTACTATATTATGGGAAGCAGATATGTTCGTAGGGTATGTATCCAGAGACATAAATACATTTTTTATGTCTCTGAAGTATCAAACAATTTTCATATTAAACTGATAAACTTATCATTTCTTCATTCATGTCTCTCAAATACAAATATAATTTAAATGTTTGGGTAAGTTATGGATCTCGATTTCTCATACAGAGTAACATACAATGCAAAATAGAATTAATAAAATACAGAAAAATGAGTGTTTGAATATTTTATACGCTTAAATGAATATTCATTGAAACTCTTTGTATTTTGTAATCTTTGTACATGTATGCTTAATGAACTGATTGAAAATGTCCCAAACTTGAAAAAAGAGAGCTTTAGCATTCTGACTTGCAAGTTTACATGTAAACTACAAGTTAGAATTACAATAACACATCTACATTTTTTTTTCTTGTTTAACATTGAAAAATAATTGGAAAACACATTACATTTTATATGTATATCATGGTTTTAATTAAGGAATAACTGTCTAAGTTTTTTATTTCATGATGTGATCATTGGAGTGACTTGCGTGATAATTTGCATAAATGCCAAAGGCATTTATGCATAAAATTATCACGCAAGCCAATAGATTGATCATTGTCATGAAATAAAAAAATCTGACAGTTATTCCTTATATTTGTATGCTCTTGATTCCACCAATCAACATGCTACAAGCCCCACTTCTGTCTCTATTAGTCACGCGCAGCACATGATCTTTTTTAAACTGCGCCTATGGATGAACCAGTACATTAATGTAGAAATAAAGTACATTAGCTATTTGTAATTTTATCTCAGACAACGACATTGGAAATGTAAATATATTGATATACCCCAGTATGCATATATTTATCAGAAGAAGATTGAAAAGAGTCCTTATTATTTTAATTTGTCAAAGCCTGTTTTTATAATCAAGATGTTAATCAAGATGTTGTGTATTTTTCACTCTTTAAAAATAAATTTTTTTAAGAAGCTAAGTTCTTCATATTCATATTTGCATTATATGTGCAGGCATTAGAAAAATGAATACTTTAAAAAAAAAAAAGAAAATAGGTAAAGAAATATGAGCTTCAGGTTTGGACTTACCTAAAGTCAGCAATCTACATGTAAGTGGAAACGTGTAGAAATTTGCCATTAACAAAACTGATGATGTAATGCACAGATTTCTTGAGGGAATCCCCTCCTACACATACTTGGTTTGCTAAACCTCTCTAATGTAGGCATGCTCTAAAGCTTAAAAGCATCGTATACAACAGTTAAAGTTTATCATGGAGGGAGTCGGCAAGATTCCAGTTCCCTCTGAGAAAGCCTATTTCCCTTGGCTTAGTCCTAGGAAAAAGGATTGCTCTTGGAAATCTGGAATCCTCCAAACTCCCTTATTGATACACCCTTTAACTGTATAATAATTTTGGGAATGTTGATGTTATTTATTAGATATTTTTTGTAATTGCATAGTTTACATTTTGATTTACAGGGCATGGATTTTATCCCAGAGGTTGAGTGAAGAGAAGAATATTGAGAGGAGACTGAAATGTTTTTTTCTTAAGAAATGTTTTGATGTTATAGACTTATTGTAATAAACAATTTCCTACATTATATTTCACTTTGTTTATTTCAGCTTATGGGTATGATCTACTAATTTGTAATTGTTGTATAATTTGGAAGTAGTGGTGAATGATAGCTAGCCTGCTACATGTATAACGGGGTCAACAAATGGAGAGTGGTTTTGAGTTGCATTGATATCTGGTTGAAGTACTTGATCCACAATATCCAAAAATGTATTTAAGACATTCTGACCTGTTACTTAGAATTTACACCTTAATTAATTATTGGGAGAGCCTGTTTTACTTTTTCTTCCACTATGTCATTGAAACCTAAAATGGGGTGTGATCATAAATCATAAAATTTCGGGACAAAATGTTATAAACAAGTTAGCAATATTGCAGTAATTTTTACTTTTATTTTGCGTTAAATCTTTAAAAGTTAGTTATCATAGACATTTTAAACATAGTCTTCATATATGTTGCATTGTTCTTTAAAATGTATTCATATTGAATTGTTTTGGAATCGGTCAAAAGCTCCAGTGCATTAATAAAAAAAATGACAGCTTTGGATGATTTAATTCCGCAATTTTACTTAAGGAATAAGTTAACTTGTTTTTCGATCTCATGATGTGATCAATCGATTGGCTTGCGTGATCATTTGCATAAACGCCGAAGGCGTTTATGCATAAAATTATCACGCAAGCCAATCGATTGATCATCGTCGTGAAATCGAAAAATCTGACAGTTATTCCTTATATTTCCATGCTCTAGATTCCGCCAATCCACGTGCCCCAAGACCTGCTTCTGTCTAGCTATTTGTCCCGCCCTGCACGTGTTTTTTTTTTAACCGCGCCTATTGATGAACCAGTACATTGATGGAGAAATAAAGTACATTAGCTATTTGTAATTTTATCTCGGACAAAGACATTAGAAATGTAAATATTTTAATTTCAAAAGCAGTGAAGGAGAAAATTCAGGAGTATTGTTCAACTGTATGTTTGAGAAGTGGTGTAAATAAAAAATGCCAAGGAACTTTTAGTGAATTTGAAATCAGAATTTAATAAAAATGGAAGTAGTACATGTTAATTTACATTCTTTATTAATGGTAACTTGCAACAATATGTTTTAAAACACTGACTGATAGGTGCATGTATTCTGAAACTGATATTAAAAAAGATGCTTGAGTGTCTGATTGACAATATCTAAGTGGTTTTTGGAGATCAGGTCTTCATAGGCGTCGGAACCGGGGGGGGGGGGCTTAGCCCCCCACTTTTTTTCCAGATATATACTTAGTATAGACATTGAACATATCTTCGTAAGTTTAGCCCCCCCCCCCCCACTTTCCACTGATACGTCTTAGTATAGGTTAAAAATGGGGAAAGTGGCGGTGTTTGGAAGAAAATTTTTGGTACTGGAGTTCGAACCAAACCCTCCCCCCAACCCACCCCCGAAATAGTATTTTCGTGTTTGGGAAATGGACATTTCCTTTTTTTTTTTTTTGCTTGTCAGGTTTTTTTTTTGGAGGTACAAAAAAATTTTTTTTTTACACTTAGCCCCCCACTTTCAATTTGCTTCCGACGCCAATGGTCTTCCAATAATCTGTTGGAATTCCCATTGGTACGAATTGCGTCCCGTTATTAGCAGACCTTTTCTTTTTTGCATTCATATGAAGCAGATGAATTGTTATTGAAAATCTTACACATGAGAAGACAACACTTGTGGCATACAACTAGAAGGCATTTGGAATTATCGACGACTTTCATTACTTCTGTAGCAATGTTACTTCATCACCTGCATACATGTATGGGGTTTACGTCTCTCAGTTAATTCGATATGCAAGAGCATGCTCCATGTACGAAAAATTTCTAAAACGATACGAGATGTTGACAAACAAATTGATGAAACAAGAATATCAACAGCCTCGTTTAAATTTATTTCGCAAGAATGGTCGATACAATAACCATATCAGCAATCTTTTATTTTAAAATCAAATGCTGACTGGCATTTTATACTGTTTGGTAGGTCATTATTTCAACTCTAAATTGTCTATGAATTTTCCATTTTTCTCGATCTTGACAAGGAGCTCACAGCGGATGTGCCCAATCGACAGGAGATGCTCACTCTTCCACGGCACCTGATCCCACCTCTAAAGGTTTAGAGACCCGTGTTTGCTCTGCTCCTGATTTATACTGTTTTAATGGACTTTGAGCTGGAATACTGTTTTTAGTAATCTGTTTATTTCATGCAAGCAAACAATATGAGATGTAAACACCTTGAAGTTATGTTTAAACTACTTGAAGTAGGTGGTTGAAGCTCAAACACCTTTACAAGACCTTTGTGATAACTATCCAAAGGTCCCCAGCATGTACATGTGCTTAGTTTAAACTCTGCCCAAAACGTCCGTCGAAAAAGGGAACATTTACACACATTGTGATCCTCGAGAGACCTCAGGACAATGTAAAATTTGACATATCATAGATATCTGAAAAATCTCAAAATTATTTCCTTTGCCAGTATAAATGTTTATACTTGTTTTGAGGACATTGCCGCAATACCTGAATTCATGACCTCAGAGAGATTGATGGTTACATTGTTTTGTTGTTGTTGTTGTTTTTATATCGACCTGTGTGTTTCGCGACCTTTGCGACCTATCAGTATCATTGAGAAACATTCGGAATAAAGTAACTAAAAGTGAAGACTTCATACCGAAAGACACCAGTGAGAAATAATTATTAGGATTATAAAGTATTCTTCGTTCTTTAAAGACTTCAGAGATCACTTGTATTTTCAAAACAACGATCTTTTTGTGTTCTTTAAACATAATATTTAATCGATTACCTTTACAATAGTCTATATAGTCAAACTGAAGAGACTGTGGAAACTGAGTTTGAAAAATTCTTTGACCGAATGACCGTAAAAAGTTTGATAAATTTTACAACTCTTAGCAATCTCTCAATGGTCGCCAAGCATCTCTGTGTAAAGAGGATTAAGGATAAAAAGTCCCGTAAACAACACGTAAAAAAACACAGGAAGGTCGCCAGCTGATCTCTAGGATCGTTAGTAGGTTTTCAAAAAGAAAATTATTTGAATTGAACGCTTAAGGATCTCTCATTTCTCTTTTTCGGTGATCTCACATGGTTGCATTTTATACTAGTACACAAGACAAAACTGCTAACGCACCATTTAAAATTCTTCTTTGTGAGTTGAACATTTGCCTATACGGTATCAGTATATATAAAACGCCATATTTTCCAATACAGTGGGATTGGCAAATGTCTTGCTGTCAGAACAAATCCCAATGATGACCTTCTTGCCCAAAACTTATTTCCCGACATGCATTGCGTACCTCTTTTTTGCCCAGATATATGCATAGCTAAATACCGATGATGATCCTTGAGGTTACACCAGAAACAGTCTCCCAATTAAAAAAATCAAATAAAATGCAGCGATTGACGATTATATCGCCTGCTAGTCATCTATTGCATTGGTGCCCATTCCCAGTCCACTCAACCGGTTGTCCCAATTTTGTGGAACGACATTGAAATTGTGGTGTGGTGTTTACTTAATGGCTTGGCTATCTAGAGTGAACAATTTTATGTGTACTTATCTATTTGCAACAATTTTTCACCAGAAGAATAAATATTGTTTTCATTGGTTTAATTTTTACACATCTTTTCCAAAGGAACCCCCTGCTGACACCATACTCTGTTTTATTATCACGTACGCTCACCTGGGATCAAATGCCGCATACGGTATAATTTTTTCTCTGATTTTCTAATTAGTACAAACATAAAGAACAAAAATGCAAAGAAAAAATTAGAAATATATTCCTCCAAATTAGTATGACACGATTTTCACATTTTCTATAAAATAGTCGCAATTCAGTAACATTGTAGTTATTTATTTAAATGCTTTATTTTTTGATTTTGTAACATAATAATATATCAAATACATCTTAAACAAATTTTGAAAAGTAAAATATTACTTTCTTTTGGTGGTGTGTTAGCAATTTTGTCTAGTATATATAGGTTATCTCCCTAGATTTCTCAATAATCTCGATTGGTGGCAATTCAATCGGTTAGCAAATTCTCAGTGTTCAGAAAGTAAATGATGAATCACCAATCTCTGGAAGATCCTTCAGTGCCCATTTAAATTTTCAGCGCGCAACAAGTGCTTTAAGATCTTCTTACAACATTAACAGGGACAGTTTTTTTTCTTCGAAGAATTCAGATTTTTCAAACTCTCAAAGATGGGACAACTTTTGCATCGCCTGGAAATTCAAGGGAGTCCTCAAGAAGTATAGCCTTTGACTTGGTTATAGACGAACAAAAGACTAACAATATGTCTTATTTTTTGCCCACTGGCTCTTGGTGCATTGTATTCACGTGATCTGGAACAAACAACATGGCGGCTGAATTCATGCAGTACCGGAGACCAGTAGGGGCAGGTCCATCATTGAACACGTGACCGATGTGTGACCCGCATCGTTCACATGTGACTTCTAATCTCTGCATACCTACAAAATGTTAAAGTTGCAAAAGAAAATCTCAAATACTGGTATATAACATAATAGCTTCTTGTAATTTTTTACTATACAGGTTTACACAGTTGGTGTCAACGAGATTTTCACTAACTTTGATTGGGCAAATTTTTGAGAATTATGTACATTGCATTCTTAAAACACAATAAAATGGATTATTAAGTACAATCAGTGTAACCTTACCATAAGAATTGTCCTCTACGATTCCCATCTGTGTTCCAATTTTGTCGTAAAAAGATGGCCATCCTGTGCCAGAGTTGTACTTGTGTTTTGATGAGTATAAAGTGTTGTTACATACGATGCAATGGTAAATGCCTTGTTTGTGATTGTCGTAACCAGGGGAAAAGCGTCTGTGCACGTTTGAAATTTTAAAATGCAATAATAAGTTAAGATAGTTTTACGCACACATGAAGATGATAATAATAAAACATTTTTGCACAATTATTATAATAATAAATTCATCTTAATATGATAATTTGTGAATTTCACCTCTCTGTTCCTTTTTCTCGAGTCACGTGATATTGGATGGGAGTAAGGCGTTCGCGCAAACTCTGTTCAGAATATACAAGTGGACAAGTATTGGTGTCTCGGCAGGATTGCTTTAGGACTGTAAGCACCGAGTAAGGATCAGAAGGAACAGTTGCTCCCATGGCGATCCCAATCAACGCAAGAAGCACCAGGATTTTGACCATTTTTGAAACTGAAAGCATATACAAAAACTGAATTTCAGCAAATAATATACGACGAAAAAAAAAAAACAAAAACAAAATAAACAAAAAAAAAAAAAAAAAACAAGGGCAATACGAAGCGGAGTATCCTCTCTCCAAGAGCGGATGATATATAAAGACAGTAGTCGACATCGAGCCGTGTTTTAGGACTTAAAGCCTCATTGTTCTTCCGTGGTTCCTGATAATCTTGATATATGGGTGAAGGGCTTATTCCTCATTAGGGTCCTGTGAATAGTTTGTCCCCAAGTGCAGATAGTTTTTCTTATTGTATAGGGATAGGGGTACTAAGTTTTGTTTTCTTTACGCTTAGCAATCCTGCAAACTAATAATTGTTTAAAGGTATTGTCAGGAAAAAAGATAATTTGAATTTGCCCTGGGATACTCAGTAAGCATAAAAACTAAGGTCACTTCAGACCTCTATGAATACGTAGAAACAACATTTTTTTATCCGAGCTCTGAACAAATATATCCATTACATCAATATCGGAATTTCAGATACATAATATATATATAATTCATTTCTTTGATACTTTGTTTAAACATGGGGCAGTGCCTCTCAATGTTTGAGCATTAAAAGCACGAAAAAACTAGTACATGTTACCGTATCACTATATCTTGTAACTTATCTCAATATTCTTGGAATAAATATAGAACGGAAATGATAACGGTAACATGTTTGTACTTAGTTATAAGAGGCTTCTACATAATCTTAAACAACTTGTTAAAAAGATTTGTTAACCACTAAGGAAATGCGCCTCCAAAAACTCTGCTTTTATTATACCCTCGCTTTAAAAACGGAAGGGTATATAGTGATCGGGATGTCCGTCCGTCTGTCTGTACGCCCGTTTGTTACGCTTTGGGGTACCCATCTCTTATTCGAAACTCCTCTTTTACCACTGAATGAAATTTTAAGAGACTTTTACAGAATATTTGCTATATAGTGCCATTGTGCACCTCATATTTTTATTTTACTTTATGATCGAACACATACATGCATTTTGAGTTTCCCTGAGCAAAACATGGGCACTTTCATTCTGTCTATAATATTGAAAGGTACCCATCTCTTATCCACAACTCCTCCTATACCACTTAATACAATTTAATGATACTTTCACAGATTCTTTATCACATAATGCCATTGTGCACCTCTAATTTTACTTTTGATCTGACATTTATTTCGGGTTTCCCAGTGCAAAACATGGACTTTGCCATTAAAACCATGTGAGAGGCGGAGTATCATTTAGTGAGCTCATTGCTCACAGTACCTCTACTTTATTATGAAATTGGTTGTCTGTATCGGAATTTTTCCATGCATTTCCTGATGTATGTAGTAGTGTATTCAAGTTAAAAAAACAGATATGTGAATGGAAGTTTCTTTAAATACTTATATTTTGCAGCAAAATATATAAAAAGAGATGCAAATATGTGGCAACCCTGTCTTATGCATATGGGTGTTCTACAGAAGTTTATGATTTGATGAAATTTCATAATAATTTTACTCGTCATAATATCTTAAACAACCATGCAACCAAGTATGATGCTTCAATATTCTTTCTTTTCTTCAATCCTGGTAAATTTATTTTATAAACCAAATTGAATGTTCTCTCTTAATTTTTTTTAAAATTACATGTAAATATGTTCTGTTATTTTTTCTTGGTATTTTAGATTTGTTTTTGTAATTTTATATAACCTCCACTATTTGCGAGTAAATCTACATGGTCAATTACGTAAACGAACAGAAAACACGTGTAAATACACTTACCTTGTCGTCTTGCTATCTACACTGTTTACTATTATCAGGGCCTTGTCCACTTTATATGAAGTCCTTCCCCCTAGGTCATAACGTATGGAAGGGAATTAGCGCCAAAAGTCTATTTATCTTGCTTTTATTCTTATTCTGCCTACTTCTTTATTCGTTGTTATTATTATTGTAACTATTTGTCACTTTATTGTATTCATATTCGTCTTTATTAGATTTCACTTTGAACTTTTACAGTGTTATCATTCTTCATTTTGTCCTTACTTTATTCTTGTACATTTGTGCTACTTAATTTATTTTAAATTGATAGTTTCATATGAGTTTCTTAAATAATTAATAATGAAGCCGAATCAAAATAGAAGGTGCGCAACGGCATTGTGTTATAAAGAATCTGTGAAAGTTTCATTAGATTTTATACAATGTTATAGGAGGAGTTGCGGATAAGAGATGGGTACACTTCAATATTATAGAAAGAATGGTAGTGTCCATGTGTTACGATTGAAATTCCGATAATATATGTCACAGATAAAAAAAATTAATAAAATAGGATATGCACAATGGCAATATATAACAAAAATTCTGTGAAACTCTCATTAAATTTGGGAAAATTAAAAGGTATAAAAAGAGATAAGATCGAGATGGGTAACCCAGAGCGTAACAGACGGTCGTACGTACAGACAGGTAGACGGCGGACATCCCGGTCACCATATATCCTCCCAATTTTCAAGCGAAGGTATAAAAAATGTCTAATAGATTTCAATTACACGAGGCCTTTCATGTCAATTTCAATAGTCCCTGCCCACTGACGTCAGACACAAAGACAGAGGCACGAGAACTACATGCATACGGGTATTAAGAATTCTTCTCAGCTCCTGACCTTTCGCAAGGAAAAATTTACCTTCAAGTTGAATTATCAAGAAATCAAATCAACTATAACTTTCAAAAACATATCACAGATAGAAAAAATAGAAATGGAAATATTCTCTGATAGAGCTTTTTTTGTCAAATTTGAACTTAAAATATTTCCCAGTTACAAATTTCCAATTCTAACAAGAATTTTAAACTTTAATTCAGGTTTGTGACACCCCGAAGAAACTATTTGTACATTAATACCAAGTTTGAGAAATTTGTGTTTCTCCATAAACATTTTTGTCTTAACCTTCTTTGAATGAGTTTGTTTCGAGATGTTTCAGTAAATTTTTGCATTGAATATATACGAGGGACGTTCAATAAATAATGTCATTAGCCCGATGACATACAAGAAAGAAATCATATGACATTAAGCTTGACGTTCTCTCATTATAAAATCTTTAATGAATTGATAACAGTTTATGTTACCACTTTTCATTGCATTATTTCATTGCTGGAAGCTGGAAAACAAGGGCTAGTCGAGACACTGTATTAAAAATGAATGGTCAAAGCAGCTGTAAAACTTGTTAATATCCCAAAAATATATTAAATGAAACATGTGAAATTTACAGCAACCAATGTCTGTTTTATACACCCATGAACAGGTGGATTTCAATAAACAAAAATTATATAATGATCTTCAAAACTGGGTACCTTCCTTGGCAACAAGGACATACAACAACCAATGTATATCTGCAAAAATTCAACAAATTATCACTGATTATGTTTTATTGACTTTAAGACACAAAGCAAAATTGATTGACATCATTTTGGGGGTAGTTCACACTGTTTTAAAGAAATATTTGATAGTTAAAAAGTTTAATGCTCAAAGGTCACCTTATATTTTGAAAAATGAGTGAAAGCGACAGAGTGTAGGAATATTTAAACAATTATTTTTTAAAAAATCAAAAATTGTACTTATCCAAGTTTTTCTGAACTTCAAATAGATAATGCAATTTGAATCCATTTTGCTTTAAACCCTCAAATCAAATTACAATAAGATGCACTTGACAAAAATGCAAAGGCCTAAGAAGAACAAAGACTTGCAAGAGCACAACAACAGTTTTAGATGCTATTTTCCTAAATATTAGCGATCTTGTTGTTCAAATTCATATTCGGGGTGGAAGTTCAATTTCTGGAGGAGTCTATTAAACAAATTTTTGCAAAAAAATTGAAAGGTGTATGAGAGGAAGGAAACAGAATGAGGAGTCCACTACATTAAATTTCTTCATGACAGCGTCCAAATCCACAGGCCATGAAGAGTAGAGGAGTTTTGGGGATAAACAGAGGGTTAATGTTATGTCACACCCACAGAATTTGCCAGATCTTTCAATCTTTGATTTGTTTCATTTCCCAAACTTAGAAAAACAATCATCAGAAAGAAAAAAACAGGTAAAGCAAATCATAGGATATGCTATATCCCAGTATACCAAGGGTCATGCTCAAAAATGAGTTCTAAAAACAATTAGAAATTGAATAAAAATGTAACGAACATGTATTTTAATCAAAAGAGAATATTTTAGTTAAATCATGAAGACTAAATTATAGAAAAAACTTTTTTTGTTTCTTTCCGAATCCCAATGACATTATTTATTGAACGTCCCTCGTACTTAGTGGATTTAGCCGAGGATGGCTATATCAGAGTGCAATTCACAGTCTTTTTTTCAAGTCGGGGTAGATTTTTAAACATTTTTGCTGAAATCTCTATTAAATTGAAAATAAATACACATGCGACTTCACGTATTCTTAAATGCAACTTATACAATTTTTGACTACTCATCTGTATATGTACCAGGTAAAGTTTATAGTAAGTGCGGTACAGATTTTTGTTTTCACTTGGCTGACCATGCACTCTGCATTGAAGTATTTATCCATTTCCTTTAAATTACATAATATCCCATTTTATCAATCTCTTTCTGCTTAATATTCAACGGCGCAAAATTGATTTAAAAGGAAAAAAAATAAACAAAAATTAAATCTTGATTTTGACACGAAAAAAATGGGATTAGACATAGAAGAATGTGTCCAGACTTTACTTTTTTACATAGAATTGCACAAAAACAAACGATGTGCACACACAGTAGAGCCGCCTGCATCGACCAGTCTCTGCTGATTTTCTTTGAGTACCCCTTACTAATTACCAATAACAACGGTCTGCCACCAATCCTTTTCTAAGCCCTCGTCAATACAGTAATTAATTGGATACGATTTCATATTGAGCAAACAAAATCAGGTGAATTCATTATTCTAGGATTTTAGATAATTACCATGCTTCGCATTTCTGTACATAAATACTTGGGGTGGAGATCAGAGAAGAGAGTTACATTCTCAATATATTGACAAGGTGTCCCTGTGAAGGCCCAGCTGGTTCTAACTGAGAAACTATGTTTCAAAGAGGGGAGAATTAATTAACAGTTTCGTTTGTCAAAGACTTTAATTTTTTTCAATCTCAAAATATTTCATTATAAAAAGGAAAATGAATCCCTTTCATAACGGCTGACTCACAATTTGACACATTCGATTACCTGGAAACTTTCAATTCCATTTGTTCAAATTGTTGTAAGAAGTTATCCATCTATAAGAAACACTTTAGGGGACTATTTGTCAACTATTATTTTTTTTTCCAAGTTCAAGATAATAGAATATAATACACAAAATACACAAGCACGAGTATAGCACTTCAAATTAATAAACACAATAAATAGCAATAAATAAATTAACAATATAATACTGAAATGCTTAATAAAACAACTAAGATCAAAGCGTCTGTCCGTTTACTTCCCGTGAATGCCGTACGGGAACATCATAGAAGATATCACGCCCCTCTCCATGGTAACGGTGTGCTGGGTTTCCATGTGACGACGGAGGTCCACTTTTCGCTGAAATGCGCGACCGCACTTTTCACAAGCGAATGGCTTGAAACCCGTGTGTTTTCTGCTGTGGGTGATCAGATTTGAGGACTGACTGAAAGCCTTACCGCACTGAAGACATTTGTGGGGCTTTTCTCCTGTAAAAAAAATGGTTCTGCTTAAATATGCCCCAAAAGACAGAGAAATGCTGTTGGACAGATAATATTTTTTTTTTCAAATTAAAGGATTAAAACTGTTAAAGAACTGTTTAAAAAGTAGTTTGATCTAAATATGACGGAGTAAGAATTGTCAGAAATCTTTTTGACAAGACAAACATTACTAATTAACTTTGCATTCTTGAAAAACAAATCTCTGGAGACAATATACATCATCAGCCATTAATTTCAATTAAGAGAGGTGACATTTTGCCTAAGCGGTCCCCAGAGGCCGCTTTGGCGATTGAGAACAAGATGAACCATTAGCAATCTGTGGTGACATTTTAGGATTGTCAGAGTCTCTCTACTGCATTACCTCTGTTTGGAAAACATCATTCCAGATTCTACTTAGATAAGGGACAAAATCTGGTAACGATGTCCCATATCACATATCACTAGAGAGTCCTCAATCCGATTCATGTCGCGAACGCAAAATGATTTTAACCTTTCACATTTAGGATTAATACGGCACATGGTGCCCCTTATCAATAACAAATGAATGATTGTCTATATTAGATGGAAATGCTTTTCGATTTTGTTGCAGACTTTCCCTTTTCTTCATTCTTAAAATTTTATTCTTTAAAAAGAATTAAGGAAAATATTCATCGAACAATTCAGATCTGCTAAATATTACAAAGGGGGAAATGATCACTAGTAAAAGCAATCAATACCTGTATGTATGTAAGTGTGCTTTTTCATGTCCGACTTCTGGTGAAATCTTTTGCCGCAGTACGGACAGGGATACGGTCGTGTGTCGCTGTGTATCAGAAGATGAGTTGACAATGTTGAGGATCTCTTGAAACATTTCCCACACTGTTTGCACTCAAAGCTTCGCTCTTGGGTATGAACAACCCGATGTTGATCTAAACTAACGGCATGTCCAAAAGTCTTGTTACAGATTTCACATGCATACGGCCTTGACCCGCTGTGTGACCTTCGCACGTGAACTTCCAGTCCGTGCGGTGTGCTGAAGAATTTGCTGCACTTTGTGCACTCATAAGCGCCATTTGTGGTCTCCAGTAAGGCGATGTCGTCGATTTGTTCCTCCTCTTTTGTGGTTTGAGGCCCCGGTCCTTGGGTGTGATATAGATCTCCGTACTTAAAGGGATAACCCCCAAAGTAGTGGTTGTAGGACAAGAGGAAGTTGTGGAGGAGAAAGCGTGTATCGATTCCAAGTCGGAGACTGGGGTGCATCATCGACATCATTTGTCTCGCCGCCAAAGTGTCAACCGCTGTAAAAAAAAAAAAAATTAAGATTTCGAAAATCGGATTAAAAAAAGAAAGAAAATAACATAAAAACAAATAGAATTTCTTAAGTTGTATGTAAAGTTAACATCGTCTTAGTCAAGATTTGTCTAAGTATGATTACACTGTACAACCAATACTAGTATCTAATAACGATAGACCTTTGTCAAAATTAAGTATCAATCAAGAAATTGTCATTGTTTTCTTAAAAGACGTTTTAAAAAAGGAATTCAAATTTGGGAAATGTTTAATAGTAATCTGTTAATAATCTTAGGGTCTATCTATTAATTGGCCAATGTTTTGTAATTTCTTATGCGAAAAATCTACATACATTTTTTTCATAAGAAATGTCAAATTTTTTTGCTAGGTAGGTATACATGCATTTACGGTACTTTATTGAATATAGCAAAGGAACTCTGATTAACAAGCTTCATGATTTCGGTATTCCTTAAAGCCTAAGCCTTACAATTTATTTTCTAAAACTTTATTTCTTACCAACTGTATGATATTCAACACCTTATTCATTTTTTTTAACAAAAAGAATTTATTTTCCCTGCTGCCCATAAATTCTTTGTTGAAACTTACAGATTTTTAATTGCTATATTATCTATTACAGAACTCAGTTTTTCTTGTATTTTCTTTTAATTTTAAAAGGAAAATTTAATTTAAAAGGAAAAATAATGTAATTTTGGGGAAGATTGACCAGTAAGTTGCAAAAACTTGTTTCAAATCGTGTATTATTAAAAAAAATGTGTTCAAAACATCTTTTAAAAATTTCAATCACAAACTTTCAATGGAATACTCACTGCTACTTTTGAGACTATGGTCAGTCCAGGGTCGGAATAGACCCCCGGGTTGTAAAAGGGGGTGATCAACTGGCGGGTGACCGGATCCCGAGGAGGGGTCGTCTAAAAAGTCTTTTCCATTTAGTTTAGATCCAGCAACTAAAATATTAAGCAGGTACAGATTGTGTATCATAAATGAAGAAAGGGATTGTTGTTGTTAGATTCTGCTAAATTCTGTAAACAGATATCTTAGCAACCAGAACCCTGAAATTTTAATCTTACATGTTTAGCTTAACATGCAAAATGCAATGAAAATCTAAATTTATGTGTATGAATTTCTGTGTATCAATTTGTAAGAATTATATATTTAGAAATTTTGTTTAAAGTTATTACATACAATTAACATTTTTATTTAAGGTAGTATCCTTATTTTCTGAATATCACACATTGAATAACTGATAATACTCACAAAAATGTCAACAACAACAATGAAATTCTCAAATAAAGTGTATTAGCCCACGTAAATTCTTCAAGCCATTAATTATTAGTTAATCATATAAAATAGGGAAATTAGATAAATCTCAATTTTTTCAGATAATGAAAAAATATATACTTTACATTTTCTTCTTGAAATTTGATTTAATAAAATAATAGACATATTTTGATTCTGCTTAGATCATAATTCATTTTCAAAGAAAGCTAACTTAATATATCTAATTTCACATGATTAAATAATTTGTAATCATTTAAACTTATAAATAAATATGCTGCAAATCTAATTTTTATCATGCTTTTAAGACTGATAAATAAAATACAACATTAATTCTCTATAAATTACTTACAATTGGTGGATGCTGGCATTACAAGTTGGAATGCGCTTGGGTTACCGGAATCCATGGCTTCCCCGTCGTAAAAGGCACAAATATTCTTATGCTTGACAAGGAATGATTTGGGCATACTGCTTATAAAGTTGGATAATGATATTCAAGAAAACCATGATTTCATTTTATAACAATATGCGATCGAGTTTATAATTTTACTTCAAGAGGGTAACGCCCACAAACACAAAGCACGCGAACGCTGCAACTGGGCACGTGTTTTGGAATCGTTCTTAACCAATCGCGTGCGACGTTAACAATGGAAGTTCAATGTATATTATTGAATGGGTAAACACATGCTAGAGAAAGTAATATTTGAGTTTAAATAAATATTTCCGAGTATGTTTTGTGATTGTGTTTGGATTTAGCGAGAAAGAAGTCGGGGTGTCTGTTTGAAGTGACTTTTGGGGATGATTTGGTTAATTTACTTTTCTGTAGGTCTATTAAGCGCATTAGAAGGTTTCTTATTCATGCGATAGGGGACTAACTGTTACATCAAACAATGTAAGATTTTGATGAAAACCCGTTAATTTACGGCATGTGTCGACATTCTCACCTTATGTGCATCTACCCGTGGTCCGCAATAGATTTGTTGGTTTTTGTCTCCTAAAGTAAACATTGCACTATAAACACCTACAGAATTCTATAAAATAGATTTTATTGTGAGAAAGTTAGCAAGAAAAGATTGTCAAAAGATCATTTGTTCCTGAACTTCATGAACGCTTTAGGCATCAGATGGTAATTTTTTCCCAGTTTCTCCGAAAACCCCGAATTTACATTTTCATACCTAGGAATTGCACAAAATTTATAATTCATGTCGGATTTTTCTTTTGTTCGAATATACACTTAAAGTAATAGAAAGAAGTGTTTGTAGCCGAATGATAAACATATTTGATAATCCCAGGCATTTGTAGGTATGTTACGTGTTTTTGTCATCCGGCATTTGTTATACCGGTAATTCAAAAATATATTATTAAATGTACATTTTCTTTTCAGTGAGAAATTCCTTGTATCATGTACGCAGTATATCCAAAATAACTAAAATCTCAGCAATATGATACCATGAGCGGGTGGGGACGGGTATGAGTAGATTTCTTTTCAATAATGCTAATTTGCATTAGTACAAATACATTTTTGATACATTGTAATTACAACCTTTTCGACAGCCCTCAAGATTTTATCCCTTAACAATTTTTTTTTTTTTTTTTTTTTTACTTTATTTCAATTTTTTCCCTAAATAAGTTCATCTTGATTTTATTTTTTGTATGTAAATTTGCAAAAAAGAAATGTTTAAGAAAAACATAAAAGTCATCAAACTGACATCTTATCCCAGAATAAGTTCAGTAAAAAAATTATTGTAAAGCTTGTAAAATAGTATCCATATCACGAGTACTATAGGCGTGAAAATTTTATCTAAACCGAGTATGAGATAGATTGAAAAGAACATAAATTCACCAGTTTTTTTCTTCTGCAAAATAAAGAATTTAGCATGCGAGTGGTCCTTGTGAAATTATTCGATATAAATTCCCCGAGTATCAATACTGACGTTATTTATGTCTACTGCATATATCATGGCACCTGGTAGCTGCAGATCTGTAGCGTTATGGTTTTATATATTTGTCTTTGACAGTTATGGTCAAGGACAAATATATAAAACAATAACGCTACAGATCTGCAGCTTACGGAAGCGTATTAGTGCCACTTGCACACTTCACTTTTTTTTATGTCTACACTTTAATCTGTAAATTTTACACTTTAATCTGTAAATTTTACACTTTAATCTGTAAAATTAACACTTTAATCTGTAAATTTTACACTTTAATCTGTAAAATTAACACTTTAATCTGTAAAATTTACACTTTAATCTGTAAAATTTACACTTTAATCTGTAAATTTTCACTTTAATCTGTAAATTTTACACATTAAATTTCAAATTTTTTTACACATTAATCTGTAAATTTTTGTACTTTAATCTGTAAATTTTACACATTAATCTGTAAATTTTACAATTTAATCTATAAAATTTAAAGTCATCATTTCGCAAATTCTATGGTCGATACAATGACCTTGTCAGCAAAAAACAATTCATCATTGAGTCATATGCTGACTGACGTTTTTCATAGTAATTGTTAGTCCATTATTTATACACTGAATTGACGATGTATTTTTCTCTTATTTAAATATTACAATAGCACATACGGCATTGATCATGGCATACGGTGTTTAAATCTTTCATGGCACCTGATCCCGCTTTCGATTTTTTTTGGAGGTCTGTGTTTGCTCTACTTCTATTTTGTATTGTTTTATGGAATTTTGATCTTGAATACTGTTCGTTATGTTCATATACCGGGGTATTTTATTCTATGGTCGACACGATGGCCTTGTCATTCTATCATGACAGTTTATCATTTTAAGTCAAATGTTTCCTGGTGTTTTTCAAACTATTTGTTAAGCGATTATTTACATACTGAATTAGCTGCAGATTTCCCTTTATTTTCCGATCATGACAAGTAGAAAAATGCGGGCGTGTCTTGTTGCAGGGAATGCTCACTCCTCAAGGGAAATTGATCCCACTCTGATGTTTAAGAGGTCTGTGTTTTCTTTGTTCCTGATTTGTATTGTTGAAATGGACTTGAAACACCTACAGAATCCCATAAAATAGATTTTGTTGGGATAAAGTTGAGAAAGTTAGCAAGTAAAGATTGTCAAAAGATCATCGCTCCTGAACTTCATGAACTATAGGCATCAGATTGAAATTGTTTCCCGTTTCTCAGAAAACCTCAACTTTACACTTTCATACATGAGAATTGCACAAAATTTATCACAATTTTCATCAAATTTTTTATTTGAATATACACATACAACAAATAGAAAGAATGCCTGTTCATCTTAACAATAAACATATTTGACAGTCACAGGCATTTGAATATTACATGTTTTTGTCGTCCAACATTTGTTTCAGATTATAAATTAAGAAATACAATATTAAATGAACACATAGTTTTCAGTGACAAATGCCTTGTATCATGATTGCATTATACCTAAAATAATTAAGTCTTCTGAAGCAGAATTGGTGCAAAATCTTATGCGTGAAAAGAAAACACTTGCTGTGGCCTTCAACTCGACATTTAGATATATCGACGACGTACTGTCAATTAACAATCATGGTAATTTCCATTCTTATGTATGTACAACGATATATCCTGATGAGCTTATATAAAAGACACACAAAGTTTGATAAATCTGTTTCATATTTTAATTCGATGTTTTACTTGAAAAGACGTTAATGGTAATCTAACAAACAAGCTCAATGATGAACGTGATGACTTTAACTTTTCTATCGTCAACTTCCCTTATACTTAGGCAGCATATACCTCCATCACCTGCATACGGAGCTTACATATGTCAGTTGATTAGATACGCAAGAGCATGCTCTACGTATGAACAATTTCTACAACGAGGTAAATTATTGACAAGCAAGTTGATGAAAGAAGAATTTCAACAGGCTCGTTTAAAGTCATCATTTCGCAAGTTCTATGGTCGATACAATGAACTTGTCAGCAAATACAAGTCATTATCATTGATTCAAATGCTGACTGACGTTTTTCATACTAATTGTTAGGCCATTATTTATAACTGAATTGACGACGGATTTTTCCGTTATTTCGCGATTTTGACAAGGAGCACACAGCAGGTGTGACCGGTCACAAAATTTATTAATTTCGGATTCATTTTATTTGAAAAAAACACATCAAGAAATAGAAAGAAATGCCTTTAGCCGAATAATAAAAATATTTGATAGTCAGTAAATGTTTTGCCGTCTAAAATTTGTTTCAGTTTATAAATAAAGAAATAGATACATTATTAAATGAACGCTTAGTTTTCAGTGACAAATGCCTTGTATCATGTATGCATTATACCTAAAGCAATTTTAATTCATCATTTTTTTTTCTTCTGCAGAATAAAGAATTTAGCGCTTGAGTGGTCCTTTTTGTGAAATTACTCGATATAAATCCCTCTAGTATCAAATACTTCATGACGTTATTTATGTCTCTTGTAATTATATATTATGGCACTTGGTTGAATAGATTCTTTTAAACCTTTCAATTTTTCCCTAAAGACTTGAAACATTTATGTAAAAATTTTCTGACAAGCCTTTTTTCAAGAGTAAATTTAATTGCTAAAAATGTTTGAGGAAACATATAAGGTCATCTTTTTGAACTTTAACTTTTAGGTAAATACTTTCAGTGAATACAAATATTAGCCTGTCTTCCATATAAAACTTCAAAAAGCTTCCAAATGGCTATTACACAGTACATGTATATAAAACTGAATCTTTAGTCAGCTTGAAATAAAAGATACCACAAAGTCTGGCACATCTGTTTGATATTCTGATATTTTATTAGAAATAGACGTAGATGGTAACCTAAACACAAGCTTTATGATAAACGTGGTGACTTTAAGTTTAACTTTTCAACTTTCCTTACTTATGCTGCAATATTCTATTATCAGGGGCATAGCAACAGGCCCCCCCCCACTTTTTTTCCCAACCTTACTTATACTATAGGAAATGTTAATTGAAAACATGGTTGCCCCCCCCCACTTTTAGTGATGTACCGAAAATGAAGCTAGGTACAAAGTAGGTGTATATAAAAAATGTTAGCCCCCCCCCCCCCCCCCCCCACGAAATATGTTTTTCGCATTCGGGCAAATTTAACCTTTTTTTTTTTTTTTTTTTTTTGCTTGTCAACTTTTTCAGGTAAGTAAAAAAAATTTTTGACTTTAACTTTTCCCCCCCCCCCCCCCCCCCTTTCAAGAACGATGCTACGCCACTGATTATCACCTGCTTACGGGGTTTACATATTTCAGTTGCTTTCAAGAAGTTCAAGTTCAAGCTCCACGTATAAACAATTTTATAAAAAAAAGGGTTAGTTATTCTCAAACAAGTTGATGAATCAAGAATATCAGAAGTCTAGTTTTAATCCATCTTTTCGTAAGTGATCTGGTCGACACAATGGCTTTGTCATTCTATCATTACAATCTCTCATTAAATCAAATGCTTACTGGCGTTTTTCAAACTAATTGTCATGTCATTGTTTACACATTGTACACATTGGTTTTTCCCTTTATTTTTCGATCATCGACAGGGGATGCTCACTCATCTAAGGCACCTGATCCCACGTCTGATGTTGTAGAGGTCCGTGTTTTCTCTGCTCCTGATTTGTAGTGTTGAAATGGACTTTTGATCTTGCATCTCTGTCTTATCTCCGTTTATTTCACCATAGAGACTATTATTAGAAAAAAAGGGGTTAAATCCTTCCTGTTCATACTATTTTGTATAAAATTTTGATGTTTTCAACAGTTCCGTCATAAATCTCCCGATAAAGAATAGTTTACGACTTCAAATAAAACTTCTAAGATGATCTGATTGAATTCTACTTTATTTAATTTCTCATAGCATTTTGGTACATTTGAAAAAATACAAGGAGGCCGATGTGCAATATTTATTATAAACTAAGGGTTGTTCAAATGGTGACTGTGGCATGGAAGAAAGGTCCAAAAATGCTACTAACTAAGGCGTCTAAGATGCTATATATATAACCCTGGTGAAAAATTATATTTTTTGAATAAGGAAATGTATGGATTTGTAATAACTTTAGGATTATGATTGCAAATGCAAAATAATAACAATAACAGAGATATACGTAATTTGTCCAGTTTTGAGAGCTTGAAATGTAATTAAAAAAAATGACCACTCTGTACCTGGCCTGATTTTAAACCAGTACAAGGCAAGGTATTCATGGATTTAATTGATTAACCATTATGATGAAAGATTCGGCTATTTACCGATAAGTCAAAAAGTGTTTATTAAGCTATGTTCTTTAGGGGTTGATTTTATCGAGTGCTATGAGTTTCACTTTTGTCTATTATAATTGTATTATTTGATTAACAGAGTTTACTGTTCGGGTTTGGGAATCTTGGATTGTTCTCTTGTTAAGGAAACACATGCTTTGGGTCGCTCTAAAGACCGCACTCTGCGGGTATTGTCATTCAAAGACCACGGTCCCCATTACATCACTGTAACGGTGTTTCGTGTATCAACAAAAGGAATTGGTTTAATGAAAGACAACACAAATAAATCGAGGTCTTAGACTGATTCTCAGTTTTTAAAATAGTGTCACTCAACCTTAACCTAATTAACTTATAACGACTTTATCATAGATTTGTAGCATTTCTCTGCATTGTATTTATGCCGAATTTATTAATAAAATTATAATTAAATGATAATGTCTTCTAGTTTTAAAAGAAAAAAACTTTAATGATTGATTCTAAATGTGTTGTTTTTTTATTATTATTAAATGAAAGATGGCTACTTTGAACCAACAAGAACTGCATGGTATAACCCCAAAAAGTATCTTGTAACAAGTCCATATATTGTGAATATGTATTAATAAGAATAGTGGCCAAAAAGTAAGTAAGTAAGTAATTTATTTATTTATAGTGATATGTGTACATAATTAAATTTAAAAAGTATGAGGCATGATAATTTATTCCAGAAAATAGGTCGTAATTAAGCGTTTTTTATTTAAAGACCAATTCTACAAGGCTAAATACATACATAATATTATATGAAATATATCACATAAAATATATCAAATATATATCAAAACAAATATAACAATGCATTTGATCAATACAAGCAATACACTGCAATATATAAATAACAATATTACACTGATATAGGTCAATAAAAAGATCAATATAAACATTGCAATGAAATAGATTAACACAAATATTACACTGAAATACTTCTATATCAGAACGAACATTTTATGAAATACTAGTATATGAAGACAAATGCAAACATACAAATATTATAATGAAACAAAAAAATATCTTTTTAAAAAAAATTTATTGCAAACATTGCAATTAAAAGAAACAATTAATAAACATTATTTAAGAAATAGATCAATATTGTTTCAAGTATTACACATATATCGTGCATTTATTACTCTAAAATTTAAAAAAAAAAAGCATAAAAAAATAGAACATCACTAAAAATATTAATATCTTTGTGCTATGGACAAACTGAAAAATAAATAAAATACAAAATAAAATAAATTATGATATCTCTGCAGAAGACTTATTCAGGAACAATAGATACTAGTATTTATAACCTCGAACTAAATTCCAAGATAACAGTTTATAATGTAAGAAGTCGATCAGTATGGAATGTAAGCTGTTTCTAGTTTTTGTCTGCTTTGGTTTGTCGTTCGGAGGTACGTATATACTGAGGTAGATATTTCAATTTTTGCAGTACAGTTACATACATTGCGCACTTCTCAAATCAAATTATCTTTTTAGCTCACGTGGTTCAGCGACGTCAAGACACTGGAACTCCTCATGGAATAGGTAATAAAGTGAATTGTGTTCAAATAGTGTATTCCATTCAGCGGGTCTACAGCTTTATTTGTCATAGTTTTGAAAACTATATTAGGAAAATACGATTGAAAACTGGTGTCTCAAACACTTATACCTCGAACACCAGAAATATGTCAAAGTGATTTGGAAAACCCAACCTCTTATTCTTAAATTAATCTTTTATCTTTAATATCTCAAATTGATAATTGACTGTTATGTTCTGTAATTGATTTTACTCAAATATTCAAGCCGTAATATTTTTTTTCTTCAAAATTGTTGTAATAAGTATTATTTGATACCATAAATTCATAACAGGCAAATATTGGTTGTTATGTGTAATGACTACCAGGACAACGTGCCTTAAAGTTGAAAGGGAATCATTAATGGAGATAATGAACAGTATTCAAGTTCAAAAGTCCATTTAAACAATAAAAATCAGGAGCAGAACAAATACGGACCTCTAAAACATCAAAGGTGGAATCAGGTGCCATGGAGGAGTGAGCATCCCCTGTCCATCAGTCACACCCGCCGTGTGCTCCTTGTCATGATCGGGTAATATCGCAAAATCCGTAGACAACTCAGTAAGTAAATAATGACCTAACAATTAGTATAAAAACGCCAGTCAGCATTTGACTTAATGATAGATTGTATTTGCTGATAGCAATAACATTATAAAATTTATTGTAAGAATTATGGTTGCTTTAACTATATACGTACAGTGAATTAATAGTAACAGAGATGGAGATATGCTTGTACATTCAAATCACTTAATATTTGAAGCGAATGTCAGTGTCACCTATGTGACCATTAAGAGCCATTCTCTGTAATGATTTGAAATTTTATATAGGAGGTGTGGCACGCATAGTCTCAGAATTTCTCCAAACTCTCTATGATAAAAGTCTTTGATACCCTAAACTGAAATCAGACAAAATTTGGTTGCTATGCTTTATAGTTACCATGGCAACATGTCTTAAAGTTCGAAAAATGGCATTTTTAACATGTTTAGAGCCCCATAGTTAACATTTGCGGCAAAGCAAACAATTGGCAATGACTGTTTCCAAAAGTTGAAAAATGCATGATAATCATGTTTGGTAAATCAACTATTACATACGTTACTATGGTAACAAAGTATTCAAAAGTAAAAAAAAATATTCATTGAATTTTATAAAGTCATACACGTAAAAATAAAAAGCAATTATAGGATGTAATGTGACCAAATAATAGAAAAAAGAGCCTTGAAACATATACCAAGAACAAAATATGATATTTCATTTTGGTTGGCAATGGTTGCCAACGTTTTTATACCACAGAGAGCCTTCAAAGTAACACTCTGTATGTTTAAATCTGATCCTATCTTTTAAAAAAGCACATTTCCTCATAACTAATGATCAATTTTTAAAGATGTTGGTGTGCCCCTAGGTTTCCCATTTGAAAAAAATTCAGATTAGATTCTTTAAATAGAGCGTTGCTATGGAAATAAGCAGAAAATATATACTTAAAAACCTGAAAAATATTTTCTCTCCTTGGATACGTACCCTAAATGTAGATTCCCAAAACTTTTATGATTGATATTTATTAACAGCTAACCTGACTTTTAATTTTGATTATCAACCAATCTCTAAGTGGATGCAAGAAGTTGGCACACAGGGTTTAATATTGATATAAAGTTCACCAAATCGAACATTTTCCCTCCTTGGTAACCATAGCAACAGTGTTGTTTTCTTCATCAAATTTTATCAATATATGATATTCAACTTCAGTTCTAACAGATAAGTACTATTCAAACTGAGTCCTTTAATTTGTTTCTTGATTATATGGCAATTTAATTCTTAATGCAGCGAAAAATAATACACTTTTAAGCACTGGTACTTTGTTTCCATGGTAACACTGCAAAGTAGCAATTATACCCAATTTTTCTTATGGTTTTGGTGATGCAAGGTCCTAAGGATGCATATTTGCCAGTCTTGAATTTTAATGTTTTTCCTCAAGACAGTGGCATTAACCCAATCTTAGTTACTGGTTTTGCATGGTTACACTGTATTACCATGGCAACCATAAAAGTTATTTATAGAATAATATTGCTTATACTTACATACTTAAGGTCAAACATTTTCATTGTTTTTCTTAAGTCGTTGATTGAGTTTGAGCATGTAACACCTACCATTAGTGAATACGGAGTGTTTTTCAGCATATTTCAGCATTTTAAATGTATTCCAAATGTACCGTTGGTTACCACTTACCTAGAGATATATTCTAAACAGTTTCTTTACAGTATAAGTGACATCAAGGTGTCATGTTTTTGTGAGAATGGTTTGTTTGCTTTTTCTAGATTTTATTAAGCCACAGTCAAGATTTAAAGGGGCTGAAAATCTTGATTTTTCAAACTTTTCCGGCTGTTACCATAGCAACCGAAACACTTAGCAACGAAATTTTGTTTGATATTTGTTTCTGGTGTCAAGTACTAAGCATGGGTGAAGTTTCATCAAAATCGTTGAACATGCGTGGCAACGAAGTTCAAGTGGTTACAGAGAATGGCTATTAATTGCTAGAGCTAAAGAAGATGGGTTTGAATTATTAAACATAAAATGGAAGGACTGTCCCGAGATACAATGAAGACACCAGTCCATATATTTGTAAGCTCAGCCGAGATTTGGACAGACATCAGGTAGAAATCACACGCTTTATATCACTATCAGTTGGCCATAGATACAAATTGTGTTTTTCTATTGCCTTGAAGGCGGTGTCTCCTGTCCTCACTTGTTCTACAGTGGAAACAGCACTTGCTACAGAGTTGTGCGTATCAAAGCGACATGGCCAGAAGCTCTGGTAAGTTTTATTACATTACACCCACGTTTTTGCAAACATTACATTACACCAAAGTTTATGCAAACACGGGCATCGACGCTCACCCGAGTGTTTTTTTTTTTACAGTATTGTTTTAAAAATGATTTTTAACCTCGATATTTCTATTTTAAAAAATGATGACCCCACATCGTGGCCCCGGTATAGTCCCAAGGAATCATGAATTCACCGATGGACATGATATGTTTACTGTTTGACCCATTAGTTTTATATAAAAATCGAAATACGGTTATTTTTTGTGATAGTTTGCAATTAGGAACCTCGATTGATTCTTGTATTATAATCGGTATTAATTTTGATTCAGTCCATACACGGAGATCACAAATGGATGACAATTTAAACATTTTACTGATTTTCCTCAATTCTGATGGAATTTCGCCAAGATGCTTTTTACTTCCGGAAACATAGAGCACACGCTTGCCTGAGAATTTTGATTTTTTTTTTTTTACCTTCCTGTGTCCTCTGTGTATTTTTTAACAGGCTGGGATGACATGATGTTTTAATTATGAAGTATTTCATTGAATTGAAAGACTATCCCTAAAAAAATTGGGCATGCCTTTTAATTTAGAAGTACTAAGTATATGAAGATTCCGAATACCAATTACAAAAAAATAATTTTTGTACCCTAAATTTAAATTGCTGTATAAAACGGTATTTATTAACTTTGATTAATGAGATAAATCTGCTTTGATTTTTAAAAAATGATTGTGAATTATTAATCCTGTTTCGCAGGCCTATTGTGAGGCGTACAAAGCAGAGCTTGCTATCATTGAAGATGAAAACGAACAAAGATTTTTGGAAAACTACATCAAGGCAGAAGCGGGTAAGAAAAAATATAAGGTACAAGTAATAATAATGGAGGCTATTACATCGACAGCCTTTGTTACAGAGCGGCAAAATACTACAAATCTTTTGAAATCTTTAAATATGTAGGCAAAAAAGAAGATATTTCAATGTTTCCTCACGAAGCATTGTGATAAACGGATCTTAATCATTATTTATCTAAATATTATATTTTAAGCCTCGTATTCGACTGCGGAGTTTTGGTTGGGTGCAACTGACATCATGTCTGAAGGTGATTGGCAGTGGGCTTTAACTATGGAGAGGGTAATATTGTTTATGATTATCATAGCATTTATTTTATGTCATAGCAGATCTTGAAGTTCATATAATAGCAACCATAATCTTTAATAGAACGTTGTTTTGTGTTTTTGATGGTCCTCTTTGATAGCATTAAGGAGGCTGGGGGTGGGGGTGGGGTCAACAAATTATCCAAAAATTAACCACCGGATTTAACTTATTTTTTTAAAGATATGGTATCTTAAGCTGTCAACTATCATTTGGCAAAGAAAAAATTCATACATTTTAGTTTTAAAATTTGATCATTTTTGTATATCTTTATATGGAGCTCTTCTTCTAAAGGAGATCGAATTGTCTGAAAATGGCTGCTACCCCCCGGCCTCTTTAAGAGGCTGACAAATAGATTTTTAAGGCACTTGTCCAAGGGCAAGTACATGGTCAAAATTCACTTGCTCTACCAGAAACTAATCCTGAATTTATAAATATTTCCAAAAAAAGAGGAAGACAAATACTGATTAGATCATGCATGCCCTTATGCACAGCTTTAAATCCATGGCTTACATATTGATTTTATTTTTGATAAGTCACTTGTCCACGGCAAGGGGTTGATAAAATTTCACTTGCCCACCCCTAAAATTCACTAGTTGCGGGAATCAGGCAATGGGATTTGCCATCCCCTAGCATTTACTAATTTTGAAGAAATTTATCGGGCTCGTCATAAAGCCAAAGCCAACGTAGCCAATATTTGCAAACTCAATGAGCAAAAGTTGTTTCTTTGCAAGATATATCATTGCTAACAGAAAAAAGATCCTTTACAGGTGTCATATACAAACTGGAAACCCGGAAATCCAAATAATGGACACAATGTTGAGCACTGTCTAATGATAGACGGAAGCAGCAGCTTCATGTGGAATGATGATAACTGTGAAACACACAATTATTTTGTATGTGAAACCCTGGAAACATCGTAAACCCTCGGGTTAGTACTGCAGAGTCATATTTATATTTTTGTCCTTAAAAACTTTAACCTTGCCCTTAATTTTAAACTTTAAAGGGGCTGCACTGAATTTTTTAAACCAATTTTTAATGTGTTTAACTAAGGCATTTTCGCCTTATAAAATTTATTGATTAACAAAATACAGAACTTAAAGTTCTTCAAAAAGGCTCGTGCCTTGTTTTTGTTTAACTCATCACAATTTTACCTCAGCAAATCAATAGAAAGTAAGGTTAACTGAATTCAAATTAATTAGTGCTGGATTTAAACAAGCATCATTTTAAGTACTGAACTACAAACTATCACAATTTTAACAGTGTTCTGATTTTTACACCAAATAAGGGGCCAGATTCGGCCAATATCATACCTTGTCCTTTACTCTTCGTCATAACTTTTGTACACTTGATGCTGGGGCTTTCATACTTCACAGGTTTATTTATGGTGACAAGATCTCTCCCTGGGTATATTTTTTTTTTATCTTTTGACCTTAGTGTTTGACCAACTTTTTAACTTTAAAGGGGCTTGGACACAGTTTCAACTGAATTTTTTGAACCAATTTTTAATGCTTATAATTCCAACTAAGGCATCATCTAATGATCAGCAAAAAATTGAACATCATTTATTGATTAACAAACGAAATGCAGAATTTAAAAGTTCTTCAAAATGTAAACAAGGATCCAAAATGTAAACAAAGCTCGTGACTTATTTTTGTTTACATATAGAAAATATCATATTTATAACAAAATGAGATTCAGCTAATCAATAGAACTGTCTAACTGTATTTAGAATTAACTTCTTTATTGAAATTATCTGCTTTGAACGACCATATATTAGTATATAAATCTATGTAAACAAAACATGACACGGACTCTGTTTACATAACAAAGGTTTGGAGCTCTAAATCTGTCTTGTATCTTACAAACTGAAGTTCAATTTTTTGATGATCATTAGAAAGACCTTAATTATATATTTGTAAAAATGGAAATATAAATTTGAATTTGTTTACCTGAAACTGTGTATATGCCCCTTTAATCTTCGTCTTAACTTTTTAGTATTAAAGACTTTCATATTTCACATGTGTATGACTTGTAACAAGACCTTACTTTGAATAGTAAATTTTTTTGACCTTAATTAATTGTGAATTGTCGCCATAGTGTGGTCTTATATTTTTTAGTGGTATAAAGAATAAAAGACTCGATCAAACTTTGTTTCATCTGTCCAAAAATTAGAGAAAAAAATAACTTAAACAGTAGAAAAATGAAAATATTGTAATATTATCTTTGTTAAATATGTATAAAAATTTGTGAATTCAGGAAAAAAGTCCGTAACCTCGATAGTGTCGATGAAATATTTCAAACATCTCTGTTTTAGATCTATCTGTACAATAAAAATACATTGCTGAACAACTTGTACACATAGGTGTAACTGAGTGGATAAATCCGGTAGTTCATGATCTAAACTTACAAACTGTAACATTGTACAAGTAGCCAACTCGTACTGCGAGACAGTGTGACATTTGTATTAGAGTTATCTTTCTTGACATATAAGCGATTGTCCAGATCGAAAGTTCACTTTATTCATCATTATTCACTTTTATTCATCATTTTCTGCTCTCTACATTTGAGGAATTCATATTAATAAGAAGTGGGTTGTGCCTTCATTTTCCATTTAAAGGCATGTTTTATTGATATACAATTTTTTTTTTCACTTCAAGCGATTCATAAGGATTTTCGGCTATCATTAATTTAACAAAATCATGATGCCAGATGGCGTTTCATTAGGATCATTTCTTCTTACAATGCAATATTTCAAACTAAAGATAACTCTTTAATTTGTCTTCTTTCTATACATGTCTCAAAGGTTTAAAGTGAATAATCGCTCTTTATGTGGTATGCCTCACCAATCTTTTATGAAATAAACATTTATTTTTATCTCTTTTGACATACATGTATATGATTTCGAATTAATCATCGAAAGACCAATACAAACTCAATCTTCATTATTTTATTTTTTTATAATTAAAAAAATTTATTTTCACTGAAAAAAAAATATTTTGTGAAAAAAAAAGATGAGTTAATTTTGTCTTGTATAATTTTTTATAATCCAAATATTGAACTTGTGTGGGTTTCGACATAAGACACACAGTGTAGAAGAGATTGATTAATTGATTGAATATTGTTGTTTTATGCGGAGTCAGCAATATTTTAGCCATATTTAGGCGGCAGAGGAGACGCTCCAATAGTAAATGACCTGAAAAGTAATTAGATTATTGACAGCCCTTGATTGGGTATGGGTATATTATTCTTATTTTGGTGTTCATCACGTGTTAGTCAGTGGTCAATGACCGACATACCACGGACCAAATGTTCAGTATGATGTCTTAAACTGCTCACCGCCTGAGTCTAATCTTTGCTTAATTTGCATAAATTCGATTTATTCCTCGTTTGTGGAAGACTGCTGATGAGAATTAGGGCTAGTTTTAATCAGTGCTTCTGCTGTTTGTGTAAATGTTTGTCTTTTTATAGAGCTTCGGCAGTAATGTAAGTTAATCCATTGACATCGCAATCTAATTTTTGGTGTGTGAAGTTTGGGGTTGTGTCACCTTAAGTGTCGATCTTATTGAGCGGTCAGAATTATGACGTTACGATTCCGGTCCATTACATCAGAGTCTTAGTAGAATATGTCTACAAACGAACGGAGGCGGAAATTAAGTTGAGATCAAAATAAAGATGGCTGTGTTCAATCTTTTGAATCAATATTCCTAGAATTAATCTGGTTTTGCTGTCGGTCTCCTATGCTTTGTAATTATGTAATTTTATCTAACTACCGAATGTGTACTTTGATCTGGAATTGCACATTTTAATTCCAATTTTATAGAGTCATTTTCTTTAATAAACGTCACGAAATAATGTTTTTTTTTTAATCATTATTAAAATAACCATCTGTTAAAACCATCGTTTATAAGATATGTCGAGATAACGACCAGTATTCAAACTCAAAAGGCCATTCTGAGAATAAGATTCAGGAGCAGAGCAAACACAGACCTCTAACACATCAGATGTGGGATCAGGTGCCATGGAGGAGTGAGCAGCCCCAATCGACCGGTCACACCCGCTCCTTGTCATGATCTATATAGAAATAACGGGGGGATCTTTCGACAATTTTAATGTGTAAATAATGACCTAACAACAGATAGTTTGAAAAACGTCAGTCAGCATTTGACTTAATGATAAATTGTACTGTATACATGTATGATCAGTCATTCTTCTTCTCTCTTACAGATTACATGAAGAGAAATAATGCTCTATTTTCTAGAAATAAAAAAGGAGTTCTTCCTTCGTTGTATTTCGAATCCGCCAGGACAAAATACACATTATTCTACAACTTCATTAATTTAAACTTAACAGCTATTTCCGCGAAAATATTTGGCATCATTTGTTATTTTTTGAAAGAGGATAAAAATTAACATAATTTACGTCAGTATGAAAAGTATTTTATTTAAGTAACTATATAATCAATTAAATAAAGGTTAGTACATAAATGAAATTTTAAAAATGTTCAAGTACTCGTTAATAGAAGTTTAACAGAAAGACCAAAATATGGGTGTTTCCCATTTGGCCACCTGTGCCAGGTAAGGTTTTAATGCCTGTTTCAAGGAATCTACCAAATTAACATTAAACATTTTTATATGCCTTCAAAATTGAAGTAAAAAAGGGAAAAAAGTTCTTTGTTTTAAATCTCAACTTTTATTGGAAGTGTTCCCAATGTTCTTGTGGGAAACAATATCGTAAAAAAAAAGTAATACAACAATTACAAGCTTTCTGTGCCAAGGTACCAAACAAGTGGAGAGATCGGAAACATTCCAACGAGAATTCGCCAATCCCCCACCTATCACACACAAACGGAATAAATAACAATAAAATCCTGACATCTACAACAAAGACAGACATCATTGATATGTACAGATATTGTCTATAAAAGTCATTATCACTCTCACAAAAGTCTTATTACACAAGTTATGACTTGTCCAATATTCCTGTTCTTTCTCTGTAATGCAAGTGGAACTTGCATTCAAGTAATTTTCAGTATATATAGCGTTTAAACTACATACTTAAATAAATAATACATATTAGTTTTTTATCACTGAAAAACTAACAAAAATAAATAAATAAACACATGAATAATCAAAGTTTATATTGCACTGTCTCACAAGCGATGACTAGAAAAAGATAAATACAGCTTTTAATTGTAGCCTTTCCTTTGGAATTAAGAAGAAAGGTTATGTTAATAGTTTAAAGCTGTAGATTCACACGTATAGCACCGAAACATCGGCGGATTGTCAATAGAATGGAGGGATTACATGTTAGTACAAAGACCCTTGGAGCATAGTAAAAATGCCAGTCATGATATCACACAGGTTAATACAAGTATATATACCAGTACCACCACCCCACTCAAACGGCAGCCAAAGAGCTGCGGGGTCATAGGTCATCGCTGGCGATCGACTGTGTCATATGGTCTTTATTCAAAGACCAAATCGTCGATTTGTTTTACTTTGCTAGGGCCAATGCATTTGGTCCATGGTTTCGGTAATATTTAGGAATGATTCTAATGACGTAGCAGCACCAGAATAGTTGCGTGTTCCTGATTGCGTCAGTGGTCACGTGACTTAGACACGAGACGTCTGCTTGATTGTTTTCTTGATTTTGGATGATAACTTCTTGGACTTTCCGCCGAAACATCCCCAGAAGAGACTGGGTTTGACGGGGGAGGATTCCTCTATGATGGGGGTTGATTTCTGGACGGGAACATCTTCAAGGTCCTCTACAGTCCCAAACACCTCGGGGTCAGGGACATCGACAACTCCAACACTGAAGAAATATTCCTCAGGGGGCCTCCAGTTTATTTCCAGTTTCGTGACTGACAAAGCGTTGTCAAGATGATGAAGATAATAACCTAAAAGAAAGCAGTACATAAGAACTGAGTAAAGTGATGATAAAAGGAAATAAAACTGATAGCCGATATATGTTTTTAAAATCGATAGATTTTATGACTGATAGTGAACGGTAGCTCCATATTTTTGTCAACAGGATATTGATAGGGCTGTACTATGTACACACCTTTATGATGGTACGGCTGGATGAAGACACTGCCGTTTGATACTGAATGCATTATGAAGCACCTGTCATCCGGGGACTGGGGATCTACGGGGGTTTCTGACCTTTGTACCGCTAACCCCCGATCAGGGGTCACGGACAGATACAGATTCCCCCGACTGTGGAGCCGGAATGTGCAGAATTCTGTGGTGTTTTCCCCGTCCTGAAGCGTGTGTTTTGTCTGACGAAATATGTCTGCAGTAAAAAAAATAAATAATCAGTTAATCATGAACATTTCTAGTTTAACAATAATGATGTGATTAAAGAACTGGGAAGAATAATTTCAAAGACTTGTTTATATTATTTTGTATTTAAAAAATATATTTGTTAATACTCAAAGTTGTTTTCGAATCTATTGGAAATCTGTCCAATACCTGAAGAATCCAGATAAATCGAGACATTTTATACAATTACTTTCGTAATCAAAAGATTTATATGTCGTTAATGAGCAGCGGAGAAAAATTCTCCAAGGACTAAACTTCATAAACATGTATCCATACACGTCATTCTCATTGTATAATACAGTGCGATGATAGTTGATGTGCTTAGTATGTATAACGTGTTGTGTTCATGAAATCCATACTAATGTCGACAGAGAGTAACTATAAACGAGGACAACCCGCGCCGTGCTGCCGTGAAAATCGAAGACTGGTCAACGAAGAACGTGTGAAAAAAGGGTTCCTGTCTACTTTTCTGTCCAGTAAATAGTAAATCTACAATATTACCAATGGCTGAACAGACTGCGGTTTTTTTGGTACATTCTTTATAGCGAAGCCACAGGTGGAATTCATCGTACGATTTATTAAATGCCCTTGTTCTGGGATAGTTTATGTGACATTAATTAGTTCAGGCATAATTAATACGTTTTTTTAACATACCGAAAAAAATCTAAGAATCTGAATTACTTTTATAAATAACTAAAATTATTAGTTTTTTTTGTCTACATCCTCTCAATGACCCTGCCTTATACATCTAAACAAAGATTTGTACACGATTGGTTAAATTAGGCCATTTATCAATATAGAACCGGAAATCATCAGGATTGGCCAAATTATCACCTATTTGCATCCCACTGCTGAAGAGGAAATAATTCATAATTTTTTTGTTTTCCATTTTCATTAATGTCACTATTAGCGAATAAATATATTAGTTTATTAAGTTACTTAGCAACTCATTAGACATTTACAATTTTCGGTCTTTAATACACTGGGTGCATGTTTCATTACGATGTACTCTATGTGATTTTTATTTTTATTCATGTCCTTAAAATCTACTCTTGAAATACAGAGAACTGTTTATGCAAATATCCCTTCCTTGAAGTAAAAATAATTAGGCCGGCGAAAAGTCTGGATTTTTATTATATTTTTAGTTTTACTTCCTTAAATATGTACACGCGGTATACACTTTTTTTCCTTCAAAATAATAGGGTTATTATTCAGCATTAAAAATATTTCTTCGACACAACACACATTAAAATAAAAATTTAAAATAAATTGCAGGCAGGGTATTTTCCCCCCAAAATATCGCAATGCCCCCAGTGGTACAAACCTTTTAAAGAAACGATCAAATGCCCAATGATAGGTGTGTCTGAATTTGTAAAAAGATTCGACACAGTTTCAATCTTTTTTATTTCCTTATGCCAACTGGCTTATAATATTCAAATGAGACTCACAAGTATGGGAATAATTGAGAGGAGTGATGGGTGCGTATAAATCCAAGAATGAAAATGTATATAATGATATTAAGTTATTTTTTTCCAAACAGGATGACAGGATTAAAAGATCTACCCAAATATTAAAATTTATCTAACTTACTTGAGTTGTTCGGATCTTCTACATCCCCGAGGTAAATTCGGTTGAGTTCCTCACATAGGCTAATCACGTAACCGTCTTTGGTTTCTACTGTTACATTTGAATTGTTTTCTTTTTGGGCTGAGTTTCTTCTTCTTATACTTTCTATTAATGAAAAAAATCAGTTTCATTAAATTTGCCTCTTTTATTTCTTTAAAGCCATATATGGCGTAACTGATAAAAAAATATATTTTTGAAAAATACAAAATTAAGTAAAGAAATATAGTTGATACATTTAAATTAAAGGTTTTCATTCAATTCTGAACACGGTGAACACCTCGTTTCATCTAAAAATACGATTTTTATCTTCTCTGTAATGTGTTATTTCAATCTTTTGTATTTTCTTCCAAGTCGGAGAAAATTCCGAGAATCCAAATTAAATTGTGGTATCTTTATAACGCAATTGACTTAGATTTTGTAATTTACGGAAAAGTTCTATCTTTATATAAAATAATGATACAAATAATAAGTTCTTATAATTTTAGTCCATTAATTTTCAATCTACATACGCCATATATGGCTTTAATCATTATAAATTTACCATATATCTATATTGATATCTATATAATATAACTACCTGTGTAGCTTGTTCTTGTGGAGGATGAGCTGTTTGCTTCACTTTTTTTCGCCTAAAATTGAAGAAAAAAAAATCAATAATTAAAAAAATTGTATTGAAATTGTTCAAGGCTAGTTGCACTAAACGTGGTAAAATGTTGATGTAATATTTAAACCCTACAGAAGGTGACAAGGGACATTGTGTAAATTGAGAGAATAGAATCTTTTTTAAAAAATGTCAGCGAGAGGTAACGCACTGAAAACAATGAAATCAGCAGACGTGCACTTCATTAATTAACAAAACCTATTTCTGTTCAGTACACGGAATGTCTACACGCCCCTGGAGATCGCGCCGGCTGGGGGTGAAATATTATACCCTCCAGGGGTCACCCTATAATCAGAATGTGGTAACGTTTTGTTTTGGCGACTAAAGGTAGAAAGTACTAAATGTCACAACAAAATACCTCAGGTTTACCCCCATTATTATTTGTAAACGATATTCAATAGAATATATATTTCATTTATAGACCCCTTGACAATATTGTTTGAGAGTCTTTCTACAGGTAAGTTTCTAAATAAAGATAATATACAAATGTCCTCGGGGTTTTTGATCTAAAAATAACCGTGATGATAAAGGTAAAAATATTTGGACCGATTGCATAACAACAACACAATATTTACTTCAAATCAATTTTTTTCATCACCCAATTGCCTTTTCATCAATGCATTAGAAAATTAAACCAAGTAGATGTACTTTTCAGCTATTCAGTTCAAAATGGGGAAATCATGTTTGTCTGGTCCGTATTTAGGATCACTTCATTTCGTTCTAAAAATGGATGTAGCGGATTAGTGTTAAATAAATTCCTTTCATTAAACGGCTAATAGGTTTCAATATTGATGTATCCTTCCATAGACCATCTAATCAATCTTAAAATCGCCTATTGGCAATCTAAACAAAAATCAAGCGATAAAGGCTCTTAAAAATACAACCTTAGAACGACCATCTATTCAACACACTGATAACACCTATATACCAACTCAACACCCTTTAAATCAAGTGTTCGACAGGCTAATATAGTATGAAGAATAAACATTTATATAATTTGTTAAGAATGCAAAGCATTTAAAAAGGCCTATTGTTCAAAGATTGAAGATCTTAAATAGCCCCCGCCCGCTAAAGCAAATATGGGACCCCGACATTTGGACTGTTTTCATGGAGATGAGAAATTTTTACATTCCTTGTTCGTAATTGTGGTCGGAGCCGGAATTTCTGTATTGAACTATAGAGAGTGTCTGTATGTAATATTAGGATTACTCTCAGATTAGGATTAAACCTGAGTCATAGGGTACCCCGAGCACGTACCGCCTGTTGTTGAGACAGGTGTTTTATTAACCGTTTCCTTCACCTGTTGTCAAGTGACCTATAAAGCGATATTTACCCTCCCACTACCCCTCCTATGCATTGCAAACTTCTAATACTGACCCAATTTTTTTGCAATACTTTTGCAACCAAGAATTTCAGAGAAAAAATTATAAGTTCAATACGCATCCTCCAAATTTTTCTGTCCTTTACATCATGTAACTGATGGAGAGGAAGAAATTATACACTGAAGTTGACACGTACGTCCTGGAGTCGACATCGGACGAAAACATGGTTATAAAGTATCATGCAACAGATTGACAACTTTCACGACGTAAGAGAAACCAATCAGATTCAATTATACAATATCTCCAGTAATCGATGATGAGCAAACATAACTTCAGTCGTCACAACATAGGAATTTCAGTGATGTAATCTCATCCAAAGGATGCAACGCAGATAAATCTGTGCACATTTAGCTGTTTTATTCCTTCGTCAGGCTAACAGAAAACTCTCCAGGAATCCTATGTCTTATGGTTCATTTGATGAGAGATAATAAAGGAATTTCCTCATTTTGTTCAGATTCGTACGTTATACGATATGACCTTAGAAAAGTGGTTTGCCAAAATATATGTACCTTATATGTTTTAAACATCAGATGACACGGATAATAAACATACTGAC
This sequence comes from Saccostrea cuccullata, assembly GCF_032062105.1. Taxonomy (NCBI): domain Eukaryota; kingdom Metazoa; phylum Mollusca; class Bivalvia; order Ostreida; family Ostreidae; genus Saccostrea; species Saccostrea cuccullata. Next base: position 407,350 of record NW_026939726.1, on the reverse strand, counting down.
AATATAACGTTTTAAAAATAGGATATCCAGCTTTGGTACATTTCAATCACAGAGAAACATGCACAGAATAGTTTGAATTTTAAAATAAGATAAGATAAACTTACATTTTGCGGTGATCCACATTTATTGCATCCTTCCTGGCGCTCTTGTTCTTCTTTAATTTTCCCAATAATAAAATCACTGAAGTCAAAATGTGACTTCTGTTGTCGGCTGCTGGTTTTAACAAAGTTTACACTACTTAGAATCATCTTGTCGTCTGATATCGACCTCGTGCGGTCTCGTCTGTTTCATTGAATGAAAGAACCCACGCCGATTGCAGTATATGACTTCGCACTAAAAATAATCCACCAATCGCGTTATAGCAGAGTCAATACATGGGAAACTACCGGGTCACGTGGCCTCGAGGTTACGTTCATTGCATATTTGTAGTAAGATGTGGTTTTTAAACGTATCAGTCCCGATTAAAAAGATTTAGCGTGTCTACAGCAAGTAATCGGCGGAAATTGTCTAACAGGACAACCGATATGACGCTGGAGTAGGGATTATCTGAAGGGTGACCGCGTGCTGGACTTCAATGAATAAAAAACATACACTTCTTAAAAGGTGAACTTGAAGGATTGAGTGACTCTTTAATAACATGTATAGATAAACAACATTTTAACTGTTTCGAGTGATGGTCATTGTCTCTGCCGTGTTTCCCGTACTTATTTAATTTGTTATATCAGTGATATTTTTTTTTGGAATGAGTATGACTCAAATAATGGAGAAAAAACATTTTTCTCATGCATTTAATTGAAATGAAGAAAATGGTTATGATATATTTTTAGGGGAGAAAAATCATATTTTGAAGAGACAAAATACAAATTCAAATGTGAATTTTTAGGCATCAAGGTAATCACGAAAGAAAGGGATATATTCACATCACAAGCACCTGACGTTACTTATGTTTTCTTTTAATAAAAAAAATATATACCTCTATCTAAAGTTAGGTAGGGGTATATTTTTTTTATTAAAAGAAAAATAAGTAACGTCAGGTGCCTGTGATTCACATCTGAATAGTGTTGAAAATATTCTACCCCTCTAGATCCTTTTCTCTTTTAGATGTTTAATGGAAGGTGATTTTTGAAGCTTTTATCAAGATAAAGAAAAATAAAAAATGAATCAAATTAGTTTGGATGAATCTAGCTATAGCAAGAATAAATAATAAAAAGACTAACTTAACTTATGCCCTGAGTGACACAGCCTCAAGACATTCCGTTATGTATTATGTAAAAAATCGATTTGTTGTAAAAAAAAAAAAATTCTTTGTTAAACCATTTACATAATGTGAGAACTTCGCTGTTTCACCCACCACAATTTCCTATATTTGTGTGTTATAACCAGGAGGGCAGGCCGGGCCCGCTTAAATGACTGTTTAACCAGTGCTTTTCACTTACACTTGCTTCATTTGAAAATTTTATCCCTTTAAAATAAATAGATTAAAAATGACATATGGGCTATTGGCAAACCTTAAAAAAATAATCATAAAAAAGAAATTTTTGTATAAAATGGTGGTCCGATAAGGACTGTTACCAACATGACCTTCTTAAAAATTAACATTTACACGTGCTATACTGTTACACATGAGTAAACCTGTGGCGACGTTTTTTTTAATTAGAAGATTAAGTTTAAATACTAAGTATTCTAGAAAATCCTTTCACAGGTTCGGTTAAGGGCCAACGGGTAAATATTAACGATTATCAATAAATAATACTTTAAGTGTAGTCTCAAAATAAAGAATATTTTAAATGTGGTTTCATACTCTTATGAATATGAAAGGGAGTAAAAATTATATGAATGAACTGCTGGGATATTAAATGTTCAATAGAGAGGATTGGTGCTTTGCATTCCGATGAAATATCACGACAATGCAATATAATATGCACTTGCGGAAGTAGAATGGAAGACCTTTATTGAAATAAGTTAATTATAATCGTAAGTCTCTTCATTCGATTGCCAGTCTGTAATTTTAATAAAAGGTGCGAGTAAAAGACGAGATCACCCGTAGGTATCCGACGATGCAAAAACCTGAGAGACGTAGGTTCTATTTTGAAGGACAGGGAACAAAACATTTTGTTGTGACGCAAATACTGTGAAGTTTTGAGAGGTCCATGTGCCGATCTTTTATCAAAAAAATCATGCACATTTATCACTATTCTCCGTAGCTCGGTAAATAAAGCTCACCATTTTCTTGACCCACTGTATTATAATTATATGGATGTACGTTTTATATGTTTAGGTACATCATGTACCATTAAACATTTACTTGGTTTTTAGAAAATAAAGTCTTTATTTGAATCTATAGGAAAGAAATCAGCCTCATAACCTTCTAATTTTCATATCCAGGTACAATTTATATGGATATTATAATAAGTAATAATCCTTGATACTATTGTAGTAAATAAAGGAAATGTAAGTACAGTGTTCAAATTTTAAATTCTTGGCGTGTTTTTGCATCGATTGTTCAGATGGCCGACTTCTGATGTGATCTAACAGGTAAAATGACATACCGACACACCAGCATTATCTTATGTATTGTAGCCTGCAGTCGCTCCTGTAATCCAAATACTGATCTACTCAGATAAACATTTTAAAAGTTAGCAGTCAACCTTAGTGGTGTGAACGATCATCACTCAGAAACCACAGGATTCTGAAATTTTATAAACTGGTGACCTTCTTCAATTGCAAATTATATAGTGCTTTCTGGTATATTTTTAATTTTTTATTTACATGTAAGCAATTTCGTACAGAAATTTATACAGAAAGGTTTGGTTCCTGTGACATATAATTGATAGCTTTTATTCGCCGTGTAATTATATTATATTAATAATTAAACCCATGTCGATCTGATATTAAGTGAAAACTATCCTGCAAGAGTTCAGTGAGAGGATTGGCCCTTGAAACTTTTTCTGCATTCCTATTTCCCCCTGGTTGCAAAGAATGGTATTTCTCGCGTGAGTAACTTTTAACAATTTAAACAAGTTCTTTTTAGGTCTATAAGAAGCATACATGCATTAGATTTTTAAAATTGTAATCCTTTTGTTAAAGGAATGCATTCAGTTGAACATTAATTTTGGAACACTTGTTCATTCAAGTCAGGAAATTAGAAAACATTATATACTTTCGCGGCCTTTTGCCTGTCCATTGGAATAAATTTACATATATTTCTGAAAAATGGTTGACAAAGTAATTAAAATTTCAGGTGAAATGTAACAACGAAAAATTAGAAAAAAATTAATTTGAGTAATAGCAGGTATTTAAAATATTCGGAATAATTAACTTAGATTAAAATTTGAAATACACGTACAACTTTAAAACACATACAGAGAGCGTTTGTGTACAGTAGGTGCGAATTAAAAGGCAAAGGCTCGAAGAAAGCAATTTTAGATGACCGAGGAGGGGGTTGTGACTATTTTCATATATTATACTATACATACTATAATATACTTTATACAGGGGAAAATTATTACCCCTCAACCCCCCGACCACAGTGTGATTCATACGGCCATGAGTCGGATATCTTAACGGTAAAAATATATATTCTATATGAGACCTTGGTTTACGTTGTAAATATTAATATTTTCAGACATGTCTGTTAATGTTATAATTTTTTTTCCTCAAAGTGACATTTTAATCATAAAATGTGATACTCATCAGAGCAACCGATTGATCGATATTTTAGAGAAACAAACAGGATATGGAATTTCCCGGAGATGGAAATAACGACATTCACCGATAAATTATACAGATCGTATCAAAAACAAGCCAATATCTACAACTACATCACTTTCTTAATATACTTCATATCTGTCTATCTTTAGGAAGTGCATGATTGGATGTTTTTAAAACAGAATACACTTAAACATATATTTTTTTTCATTTCAGTGCGCATCATTTTTGCTATAAAATTGATGTTTTGGCTATAAACACTTGTTATACAAAGACATAATCAATTGTTCGTTTACGACATGTTTGGTCCTCCTTGGATGAAACGCACAGTATAAATATATATATACGAGGGGAGTTCAATAAATAATGTCATTTGGGCTCGGAAAGAAACAAAAAAAAACGCTTTTCTTTGACTTAGTCTTAATGATTTAACTAAAATATTCTCTTATAATTAAAATACATATATCCGTAACATTTTCATTCAATTTCTAATTGTTTTTTGTACACATTTTTGAGTATGACCCTTCGTATACTGGAATATGGCAGATCCTATGATTTGCTGTACTTGTTTTTTCTTTCTGACAGATGTTTTTCTAAGTTTGGCAAATGAAACAAGTCAAAGTTGAAAGATCTGGCAAATTTTGTTGGTGTGACAAAACATTATCTTTCTGTTTATCCCCAGACTCCTTTACTCTTCATGGCGTGTGGGTTTGGACGCTGTCATGAAGAAATTTAATGTAGTGAATTCCTCATTCTGTTTCCTTCCTCTCATAAACCTTTCATTTTTTTGCAAAAAAATTGTTTTCTAGACTCCTCCAGAATTTGAACTTCATACCCGAATTTGAATTTGAACAACAAGATCGCTAATATTTAAGAAAATAGCATATGAAACTGTTTTATGCTCTTGCAATTCTTTGCTCTTCTTAGGCCTTTGCAGTTTTGTCAAGTGCATCTTATCGTAAATTTGTTTTGAGGGTTTAAAGCAAAATGGATTAAAGTTTTATTATCTGTTATAATTTCAGACAAACGTGGATAAGTACAATTTTTGATTTTTTAAAATAATTGTTTGGATATTCCTACACGCTGTCGTTTTCACTCATTTTTCAAAATATAGGGTGACCTTTGAGTATTAAACTTTTTCACTACAAAATATTTCTTTAAAACAGTGTGAACTATCCCCAAAATGATTTTTATTAATTTTGCTATGTGTCTTAAAGTCGATAAAACATAATCATTGATAGTTTGTTGAAATTTCGCAAATTTACTTCGGTTGTTGTAAGTTATTGTTGCCAAGGACGGTACCCACTTTTGATGCCCATTACATAATTTTTGTTCATTGAAATCTACTTGTTAACCTGTCTATAAAACAGGCATTGATTGCTGTAAATTTCACATATTTCAGTTAATATATTTTTGGGATATTAACAAGTTTTACAGCTGCTTTGATGAAGCGCTTAATTTTACTCTAGTTTACTGATTCTTGACCATTCATTTTTAATGCAGTGTCTCGAATAGCCCTTATTTTCCAGCTTCCCACAATGCAATAATGCGATGAAAAGTGGTCACACAAACTGTTATCAATTCACTAAAGATTCAATAATGAGAGAAAGTCAAGATTTATGACATATGACTACTATATTGTATGTCATCGAGCTAATGACATTATTTATTGAACGTCCCTCGCACATGTAAGTAAGCAAACAAACAAACAAAAAAGTACAGCCCCGCATCAGTAGAACTGTTTTGATGGACCATTCGCATTCAGTCTTTTTTCGCCTTTAGAGCGAAGATCTGAAGATGCGAAAGCGAAGAAACAAAAGTGTAAAGATGCAAAGGCGAAAGCGAAATTCAAATCTACCAATATCCTATACTTCGTACTTTTGTACTATTCGCATTTTAAAGGTACATGAGAGTGCAATTGGCTTCAGCATAAGATCAGACGACAAGTGCCTTAATCTTGAAGACTTCTCTTCGTAATTATCAAAACATTCTGAATGTTAATTAACTTTCTTTTGTAAACCTTTTCCTAAATACAGAGCAAAAACTGTGATACTGGCAATTTAAAGTTATTTCCAAAGGAGATATATAGGAACATAATCCTGGCAAAAATGTCTTGAAAAGTAGCTCTAATTTTTATGCTAGCGTGTTACATTTCCAATTTTTTTGTATCGGTGGATTAAACGAAAAAAAAAAAGTACCGTGTATAGGCTGAATCAATGCTTAAAATACATATATCTATGCCAAAACAAGATGAGTTGCTAGTTGTAAAACACTAATGTCATCGTATGACAGCTTACGGCGAAGGTTGTAGGTTCTCAAATGCAAGTCCAAGGTCAAAGATGGAGAATGTTGCAAGTAACTTGCAACCCACAAAAAGGAATTGTTCTTATGAATATACCTGTGATACATGAAACCCAATACAATAAGCATCAAAAAGTTTAAATGTGGGGCAAACTCCAAGTTCAAGGTCAAAGGTTCAAATTAAAGGTACTTATGGAAAGGCCTTGTCACTAGAAACACATATGAGAAATATTACAGCCTTGACAACAACTGTTCAAAAGTTACGGCCAAGGCTTAAGTTTTTCAAAAGTTTGTCAAACTCACAGGTCATACATTTGAAGTATGAGAGCGCTAGCAACAACTGTTCAAAATTTTTTCTCCAGGTTAAAGTTGGGTAAATTCTCTCAAAATTGGGTTAAAATCCAAGGTCAAAAGTACAAATATGTTCGTACAGAAAAAGGGCCTCGTCACAAGGCATACATGGCAGGTTTACACTATGTATTTAGATAGTACACTACGAGGGCTGTTTAATAAATAATGTCCTGAGCTCTATGACATACAATATAGAAATCATATGACATTAAGCTTGACTTTCTCTTATGATGATTGAATCTTTAATGAATTGATTACAGTTATTTGACCACTTTTCATCATATAGTTTTACTGTGAGAAGCTGGAAAACAAAGGCTATTCGAGACACTGCATTTAAAATGAAGGGTAAAGAATCAGTAAACTAGAGTGAAATTAAGCGCTTCATGAAAGCTGCTGTAAAACTCGTTAAGAATCCCAAAGAAATATTCACTGAAATAATGTGAAATTTACAGCAATCAATATATGTTTTAAAGACACATAAGCAAGTGGATTTCAGTGAGCAAAAATGACATAACGGGCATCGAAAATGGGTACCGTCCTTGGCGACAAAAACTTACGACTACCAATGCATTGTTTGCCAAAATTCAAAAAATTAATTATCACTAATGATGTTTGATTGATTTAACAACACATAGCAAACTTGATAGGCATCATTTTGGGGATAGTTTACACTGTTTTAAAGAAACACTTGACAGTAAAAAAAAGCTTATTACTCAATGGTCACCCTATGTTTTGAAAAAAGAAGCGAAAACGATAGCGTGTAAGAATATCTAAACAATTATTTTTAAAAAATCAAAAATTGAAATTTGAAAATTGAAAATGAAATTGGAAGTTATCCATGCACGTTTGTCTGTAGTTCAAACAAAAAATGAAACTTGAATACATCGGTTTAAACCCTCAAAACAAATTTACAATTTAATAAGATGCACGTGACAAAAATTAACAGCCAAGGTCTAAAAAGAGCAAAGAAAGGCAAAATCACAAAAACAGTTTAAAATGCCATTAAATATTAGTGGTCTTCTTCAAATTCTTATTCGGGGAGGCCGTTCAATCTCTGAAGAAGTCTATAAAGCAAATTTTTATAAATAAATCGAAAGGTTTATGAGAGGATGAAAACAGAATCAGGAATCAACTACATTAAATTTCTTCATGAAAGCGACCAAACCCTCACGCCATGAAGAGTAAAGTAGTGTTGGGGATAAACAGAAAGTTGATGTTTTGTCACACCAACAATATTCACCAGATCTTTCACCCTTTGACTTGTTCCATGTCCCAACTTGAAAAGAAAAACCTTTCAGAAAGAAGAAACAAGTCAAGAAAATCATAGGATCTACCATAATCCAGTATACGAAGGGCCATACTCAAAAATATGTTCTAAAAACAATCAGAAATTGGATAAAAATGTTATGGACATGCGTTTAAATTAAAAAGAGAATATTTAAGTGAAATCATTAGGGCTAAATCATTGAAAGCTTTTTTTTTTGTTTCTTTCCGAGCACTGCTGACATTATTCATTGAACAGCCCTCGTATTGTTTTACTTTTAAAAATTGTCACAAGTCGTTACAATTAACAATTAAAAGCCAACAAAACATTTATCATCGTTATTCCCATGGTAATGAAATATAACCTATTTTACTCTGGGTTGTAAAATAAAAACCCTTAAATATGAGATACATCCACTCACTCAGTTTAGCAACTTCCGGTTAGGGAGAGAAGGAAAAAATAACGAATTTCTTGTAAATAGGATATACGTAGTATAGTATACACTGTTGTCAATTCACTGAATCCTTAAGACAACTATTAATAGAAATTTATTAATAGTCACACACTTGTAAGAATTGAAAGATTCAATCTACTCTATTGTTGATTAAGACAAGTTTAAAATAATAAGCACTTTCTACTAAAATATCAACAAACATGCATTAAGATTCATGCATATAACATTTACACCAAATAATTATTATTATTTCGTAATAATCTTTCGTTTGCAGAAAATCATCTTATTTCAAAACAGTCTGGTATTACACAGTATTTATCAAAGAGACATATCATATTACCAGTTTTATCATAGTTTTATTATCATAGAAAATTTTCATTGGTTGAAAATAATTAATATGAAATAAGCTTTTTCTGTATTTTAAAAAAAGAGCTACATAGATATAAACCAACCGTATGCAACAAAAGATTCCAGATAAGAGGACAAGTATGTTACATGTACTTTAAATAAATCGTGTTTTAATTGAAATCCATAAAAAAAATAAGAATTCATGAACAATGACTGGACCAAGCCCTAACAATTCATTACACACGACTATTGAGTCTACATGCCTGAGTTACGTAATAATGGTTGGATATGTACAATGTACATCATGCTTTATACTCGCTATGAATAAACCCTATGGCGTCTACAACTTCTGATGATATGCAGTTTAAAAATTTAGATTTTTGGTGCAAAAATAAACATGAACAATTTTGTTTAATAATGGGGTTTTGTATGACTTACTAACCCCTTGATCTGCTTTGTACATGCTACAGGATTTTTGTAAGTATATAAGTATTAAAACTTCCACAAAAACTTCCACAGCAACTTAAAAATTGTAAAAATTTGAAACATTTAAAGTATACAATTCACTGAATTAACATGATAAAACTAACACTGCATTGAAAAGAACATTAGTAAGTTTTTTTAAATACAGAATATTCCATTAAAAAATTATACAGATGCAACGTAACCTTTTTGTGTCTTGTCAATTTCATTCTGTTTGTGAATGACTCTCGAGTGAACCTGATGCTCGGAGCAGTGTCATGTCTACATAGTACATACAGAATACATTTACAATATTTAAATTAAATTCTTCTACATAATAGTTCGCCTCACCCCCAGTGTATAACTATAGTAAGCTATTTTTGGTAAATTTTGGAGACTGGAATGCACCAAATTGCCAGGCCAATTAGGGAAAGCAAGATCATTTTTAATTGATTGGAGCTTGCATGATAAATTATTCCCGTAAAACACATTCAGTGCAGGAAAATGTTTTAATTTACATTATGTACTCTATCCATTTAATGAATTTGTTTTATCGGTATTAAATTAAAAGGGACGTTTGTTACATCAATATGTTTTAAGTTTTTGAGCTAGATTTAAGAAGCACTCTCTTGTATTTCAAACAAATTGAAAAGCGAAAAAAAATATTAATATTTTAGCTCATCAAATATCTGATTAATCAAAAATATCTAAATGATATATCTGTATATTCATTTTATTTTCTTTATTTCAAAGACCAGGCTTCAGAGAGGCTAAATTATAGGTCTTTTCCAATACAGTCATCTTTGAATGATGCATACATGTACTGCACAACATTAGTCAATATCAATCGATGAATGAAGAATGAGGATGGTTTCACCGAGGAGTCAAAAATTGATCACATTATAGGCATGAGTAACTCACGTGCAGTAGAGATACAGAATTTAATAAAGTAAATGTTTTTCACAAGCATTATTCATGATTACACATGAACTCCTACAAACAAAAAACTGTTTATCTGTTTAAAACACCGAGTTTCTTGATAACTTTATACAACTGTAGAAGATGGGGCTCATTTAGTAACGTACAATACCTAGTTGATACATATTTTTTTTAAAATTTAGATATGATTTTCATCGAATAGTCAACTCATTTGAAGATCATTAGAGACATTTAAGAAATATTTAAAAAGAAACAGAACTTTGGCAGCTAACATTATGAGTGTGTTAGAGGGGGTGGGAGGGGAGGGGAGGGGTGTTACTAACCACGCTAAAAGTAGTATGTACATGTGTTAAAAAAATAAAGCGTTGTGATCAAATAGTGTGTGAGTGCTTGGGAGCGGAGTGTTCACACATTGAATAAGACTACAGGATAATAGTGTACATGATGAACGATGGAAGAGTTTTAAGCGTTTTCCATTACTAAATATTACTTGGATAATACAGTACAGTAACTATTGAAAGTGAAATACTTGAAACAATTTTACTCACTTATCAGATTAAGGGATAATTCACTTGGTTTTTTCTACTTTGACGACGGAAACTTCCTCAATTGAGAGAGTAGATATGTGTTTTCAGCTATGTTATTTTGATTTCTAATAAAAATATGACAGACAGGGAAAACTAGCAAAACAATCCAAAGACAAAAATAAATATCTGTATACTGTAACATATATTCGTAATTTAAATATAGAAAATACTTGAACTCTGGAAGATTTTTATTGAGATCGTTTTTTCATTACTAGCAATCACCGGTCTACTTTGAACAATGAATGAAATTAGCTCAGTTCAGACAAACAAGTTTTTTTCAAATTTTGGAATGGTTTCTGCCTTTCTGGGATATTATGTAATGTAAAGGACACATTAAACAGTTTCATATTTACTCAAAGCTTTGTATTGCTACAGCTCTTCTATTAAAATGTAATCAGAAACAAGTTCTTTTAAGTCGTCATTCAACATTTTTATTGGCTGAAAATTATTACGTAATCATTTTAAAGGATAAATTTTAATAATTATGCAAGGCGTATCCGGAAGAGAACCGTTCCGACTACAACTGAATGCTTGATCTAATATTTATTACAAAAAAATGGCCCATGACTCAGATCGCTCACCTAAGCACTTTGGCTAGACAGAGGCGAAATCAATTCAGTATTGAAAAGTTTCAATACCTTAAACAACCCCTACCCCCGACGGGACAGGGGAGGGTTCGTTATTGGAATACACTTAATTTACATTGATATGAGATTCTTCCATATACATGTAAATATGACCAATTATGGTTATGATGTTCTTGAGAAGATTTAAAAAAAAAAGACATTTATTATGTATTTCTACGTAAAACATTTATCGTCCATTGTGCTCCCACCCTACCCCGCTGTCATGATTAAACAAACGTGTATTTATGTATATAAAGGAATTTATGGGATCTAAATGCTAAAAGTTTTTGTATTTTGATTTACTAATAATGTGTATGAATGTTTGGGTCTTGAAGGGTTTTTCCAGGTTATAGTTTCCAAGCGCCCTCTATTTACGGCTATTAGCCTAACGGATATTTTTTGCACCCCACCTTCTGCTGCATTCTGAAATTGTAAAATTTTTCCATTTGTAATGTAATAAATGCTCTATTCACAAACACTCGCTTTATCATTTTAATGGCTGCAGAACAGAGCTACAAATGTACTTCAGGTACATGATTAAACGAACTTTGACTCTAAACTACCTGAGGATGCTTCTATATGAATATGGCTTATCATGGATATATGGTCAACGACGGTAGGATATACTTAAAAGCTGTTTCATAACCAAAATGCGAGATCAGTAGCATGGTAATTTAAGTCATCGATACAATAATATATATTAAAAGAGTAATTAAAATATGAACAAGGTAAAATCTTTATAATGTCAATATAAAAAACTTATGAAGAGCAGACATACTAGAATCTGAATGGCAAGTTTATTGTTTTAAAACATTGCATAAGTTGATGTTGATTTTTCACTAAGTATGTACGGAACGGTTTCTTAAAACTTAAATTATAATTCTTCACATTCCTGGATGATGTATATATGAAGACATTTCACGTCATTAGCAGGAAGTCATACACTATTTTATTCTAAAATTATTAATCAAATTATTACAAAAAATGCAATTTCAGAACATTGTACGGTTATTTAAAGAATTATGCAAATTATAGTAATGCAAAATTGATGTAACGTTTGAAAATGCAACACCAACTATCTTGAATTTCGTTGTTCCAGTTAGCATAAAACAACAACAACAACGTACTTTTGTTTGCACAAATAGGCCTAATTATTTTGGGCACTGTTGGTATCTATGGAAATTGTTATTGTTGAAAGACCTAATCTGCAACAAAAACTACACAGATGTTGTTGATCAGAGACATAAGCATCTTTTTAAAAACAACTTTAGAGTGCATGTACTAGTGTATACAATCATGTTTTTTTAATAAAATAATTTTGCAAATGACAAATGCAATGTAAAGTAAATTTACAAGTTTTTTTTTTATCGAAAAAGCAACTGTTTTTGATAGCAAAATGCCTGGATTTAACTTTATTGTAAGGAATGGTTGTATAGCGTATTGAAAAGATGTACGTTTTGATTTGATTGATTTTATTAAAATTTTATGATTTCAAATTTTCCTTGGAGTTCCTTGGAGTTTTTAGCTATCCACATCCAAATCACACCACTTCTCAAATATTATTAGTTACACAGTCAGTGAGTTACCTAATACGGATTCATACAGGGTGTGAAATGGAAATCCGTATTGGGCGAGGCGAAGCCGAGTCCCAGTACGGATTTTCATTTCACACCCTGTATGAACCCGTATTAGGTCACTAACTGACTGTGTTACGAATTTATCCCACTGAAGACCTTTTTCAATATAAATAAAATATTTGTGCATAATATGCAAAAATTAAGTTTTAATCCAATAACAATTCAACATAAAATATCGTTACGATAACAAGAAATTTAACTAAACTACCTACGTAAACCGTTTCTTAGACGCCATTTTTATTTACAACAACGCTTCGAACGTAATCGCGTGCGCTATTTTCATATTACTCCTCGACGGCGACGTAATACGGAAAATTTCGGGGCGTCATGTGATTAGCTCTTATCCAATCAGCAATCTACAAATTTGTCTGAAGCGGGATAAACTGTTGTACAGCACCCCTAAAGTTCCTCCATTTCCGTTAACATTTTATTTAAGAGTAAGAGGCTTGGTAAACTATTGGAACCCGCTATGGGTCTTTCTATGTGAAGATTTTAAAGAAATTAGGGAATCCAATGTAGATATTGTTTTTGAAAATTTATTTTGATTTTTTTTGGAAATATTGAGAGTATTCAAAACTGGCATATGATTTTGAAAAAAAATTCCCTAGAAAGGGAACTGTGAGTATAAATTGGATTACTACTTGAAGAATTAATCAATTCCTCTAAAAGAAAATTAAAATCACGAGCCTAACAAAAAAAAAAAAAAACAATGCCATCACCTGTTTTGTCCACTGGGTCCAGTACATACTGATTCTTTAATATATCTTATTCTTTTTTCACTTCTGAATTTTTGAAGAGAGAGAATCTTTTAGATGGTTTCATCTTGCCCCTCAATAGCTCAATACGATACGAGGGCTGTTCAATAAAAATGCCATGAGCTCTATGACATACAACATACACTGTAGAAATCATATGACATTAAGCATAACTTACTTTCATGACTGAATCTTTAATGAATTTAATACAGTTTATGTGACCAATTTTCATCACATACTAGTAGTTTCCTTGTGAGAAGCTGGAAAACAAGGGCTATTCGAGACACTGCATTAAAAATTAATGATAAAGAATCAGTAAACAGGAGTGAAATTAAACGCTTCATGAAAGCAAAACTGAAAGAATCAGGAAATATGTGAAATTTACCACAATTAGTGTCTGTTTTACAGACACATGAGCAGGTGGATTTCAATGAACAAAAATTAATATAATGGGCATCAAAAATGGGTACTGTTCTTGGCGACAAAGACTTACAACAACCAATTTACTGTTTGCAAAAAAAAAATCATCATCGTTAATGATATTTGATTGACTTTAAGATACATAGCAAAATTGATAGGCATCAATTTGGGGTAGTTTACACTATTTAAAAGAGAAAACTGACTGTAAAAAATCTAAGTACTCAATGGTCACCCTATGTTTTCAAAAAATGAGTGAAAAACAACAGCGTGTAAGAATATCTAAAAATTATTTTTAAAAAATCAAAAATTGAAGTTATTCACGTTTGTCTGAAATTCAAATAGATAATGAAACTTGAATCCATTGCTTTAAACCTTCGAAACAAATTTACAATAAGATGCACTTGACAAAAACAGCCAAGGTTTGAAAAAGCAAAGAATTGCAAAAGCACAAAAACCGTTTTTAGCTCACCTGAGCCGAAGGCTCAAGTGAGCTTTTCTGATCACATTTTGTCCGGCGTCCGTCTGTCCGTCTGTCTGTCTGTCTGTAAACTTTTCACATTTTCGACTTCTTCTCAAGAACCCCTGGGCCAATTTCAATCAAACTTGCCACAAAGCATCCTTGGGTGAAGGGGATTCAAGTTTATTCAAATGAAGGGCCACGCCCTCATTCAAGGGGAGATAATTGGCAATTAATGAAAATTTGGTGGCATGTTTTAAAAATCTTCTTCTCAAGAACCACTGTGCCAGGAAAGATGAAACTTATGGGGAAACATCCTCAGTTAGTGTAGATTCAAGTTTGTTCAAATCATGACCCCCTGGGGTAGGGCGGGGCCAAAATGGCCGACCAAAGTTTTTCATAGAAATATATAGGAAAATTCTTTAAAAATCTTCTTCTTAAGAATGACCAAGCCATAATTCATCATATTTATATGGAAGCATCCTCAGGTAGTGTAGATTCAAGTTTGTTCAAATCATGACCCCCGGGGGTAGGGCGGGGCCAAAATGGCCGACCAAAGTTTTACATAGAAATATATAGGAAAATTCTTTAAAAATCTTCTTCTTAAGAACAACTGGGCCCGGAAAGCTCATATTTATATGGAAACATCCTCAGGTAGTGTAGATATTAAATTTGTTAAAATCATGACCCCCTGGGGTAGGGCGGGGCCAAAATGGCCGACCAAAGTTTTACATAGAAATATATAGGAAAATTCTTTAAAAATCTTCTTCTCAAGAATGACAGAGCCATAATTCATCTTATTAATATGGAAGCATCCTCAGGTAGTGTAGATTCAAGTTTGTTCAAATCATGACCCCCTGGGGTAGGGCGGGGCCAAAATGGCCAACCAAAGTTTTATTTAGAAATATATAGGAAAATTCTTTAAAAATCTTCTTCTTAAGAATGACCAAGCCATAATTCATCATATTTATATGGAAACATCCTCAGGTAGTGTAGATTCAAGTTTGTTCAAATCATGACCCCCGGGGGTAGGGCGGGGCCAAAATGGCCGACCAAAGTTTTACATAGAAATATACATATAGGAAAATTCTTTAAAAATCTTCTTCTCAAGAATGACCAAGCCATAATTCATCATATTAATATGGAAGCATCCTCAGGTAGTGTAGATTCAAGTTTGTTCAAATCATGACCCCCGGGGGTAGGGCGGGGCCAAAATGGCCGACCAAAGGTTTACATGGAAATATATAGGAAAATTCTTTAAAAATCTTCTTCTCAAGAATGACAGAGCCATAATTCATCATATTTTTATGGAAGCATCCTCAGGTAGTGTAGATTCAAGTTTGTTCAAATCATGACCCCCGGGGGAAGGGCGGGGCCAAAATGGCCAACCAAAGTTTTACATAGAAATATATTGGAAAATTCTTTAAAAATCATCTTCTCAAGAATGACCAAGCCATAATTCATCATATTTATATGGAAGCATCCTCAGGTAGTGTAGATTCAAGTTTGTTCAAATCATGACCCCCGGGGGTAGGGCGGGGCCATAATGGCTGGCCAAAGTTTTACATAGAAATATATAGGAAAATTCTTTAAAAATCTTCTCAAAGATAGAAAATCCATGATTGTTTATGGGACTACTTTTGGATTTTACCTTTTCAATAATAAAATAATTCATACTTTTACAAAACCACATAGAAATATATAGGAAAATTCTTTAAAAATCTTCTTCTTAAGAATGACCAAGCCATAATTCATCATATTTATATGGAAACATCCTCAGGTAGTGTAGATTCAAGTTTGTTCAAATCATGACCCCCTGGGGTAGGGCGGGGCCAAAATGGCCGACCAAAGTTTTACATAGAAATATATAGGAAAATTCTTTAAAAATCTTCTTCTCAAGAATGACAGAGCCATAATTCATCTTATTAATATGGAAGCATCCTCAGGTAGTGTAGATTCAAGTTTGTTCAAATCATGACCCCCTGGGGTAGGGCGGGGCCAAAATGGCCAACCAAAGTTTTATTTAGAAATATATAGGAAAATTCTTTAAAAATCTTCTTCTTAAGAATGACCAAGCCATAATTCATCATATTTATATGGAAACATCCTCAGGTAGTGTAGATTCAAGTTTGTTCAAATCATGACCCCCGGGGGTAGGGCGGGGCCAAAATGGCCGACCAAAGTTTTACATAGAAATATACATATAGGAAAATTCTTTAAAAATCTTCTTCTCAAGAATGACCAAGCCATAATTCATCATATTAATATGGAAGCATCCTCAGGTAGTGTAGATTCAAGTTTGTTCAAATCATGACCCCCGGGGGTAGGGCGGGGCCAAAATGGCCGACCAAAGGTTTACATGGAAATATATAGGAAAATTCTTTAAAAATCTTCTTCTCAAGAATGACAGAGCCATAATTCATCATATTTTTATGGAAGCATCCTCAGGTAGTGTAGATTCAAGTTTGTTCAAATCATGACCCCCGGGGGAAGGGCGGGGCCAAAATGGCCAACCAAAGTTTTACATAGAAATATATTGGAAAATTCTTTAAAAATCATCTTCTCAAGAATGACCAAGCCATAATTCATCATATTTATATGGAAGCATCCTCAGGTAGTGTAGATTCAAGTTTGTTCAAATCATGACCCCCGGGGGTAGGGCGGGGCCATAATGGCTGGCCAAAGTTTTACATAGAAATATATAGGAAAATTCTTTAAAAATCTTCTCAAAGATAGAAAATCCATGATTGTTTATGGGACTACTTTTGGATTTTACCTTTTCAATAATAAAATAATTCATACTTTTACAAAACCACAGTGCTCAGGTGAGCAATGTGGCCCATGGGCCTCTTGTATATGCATGCCATTTAATTTTCTTAAATATTAGTGATCTTGTTACTCAAATTCTTATTCGGGAAGGCATGAAGTTCAATTTCTGGAGATGTCTAGAAAGTATTTTTTTGCAAAAAAAAAAATCGAAAGGTTTATGAGAGGATGGGACCAGAATCAGGAATCCGCTACATTCAATTTCTTCATGATAGCGTCCAAACCTACACGCCGTGAAGAGTAAATGAGTGTTCAGGATAAACAGAAATGTTTTGTCACACCAACAATATTCACCGGATCTTTCACCCTTTGACTTGTTTCATCTTCCAATCTTCAAAAAAACACTTTTCAGAAAGAAGAAACAAGTCCAGGAAAACATAGAATCTGCCATATTCCAGTAAACGAAGGACCATACTCAAAAATGTGTTATAAAAACAACCACGAAAAGGAGAAAAATGTTACGGACATGTGTTTTAATTAAAAGAGAATATTTAAATAAAATCATTCAGGCTATATCATTGAAAAGCATTTTTTGTTTCTTTCCGAGCACCGATGACATTATTTATTGAACAGTCCTCGTACATTAACTTTAGCTGAAACATTTTAAACATTCTGACAAAATTTCAAGGTCTTCTTTTTCATTATTTCCATTATTGAACATAATCTTCCATAAAATTCTTAATATTTATTTTTAAAAATTATGCCACCACTTGAGAAAAATCGACAGTTTTGACAGAAAAACTCTGAGTCTCCGAGTCCAGGCCTGGAGACCATAAGCTGAGGTCAGACTTATGTCAAAATTTTGATTTTGAATAGATTGTCATTTATAATACATACATTATCACAAATTTGTTAATTAAACATAAACATAACGTTAAAAAATTGTTTTATTATCAAAATTATTTCAAAAGCGATACTGATTTAAAATTTTGACTCGAGTCTTTTCTTAGTTTATGGTGTCTGAGCCAGGGGTATTTGCTCAGGGTCAACAATCCTAACTGTTGCTACAGAAACCAAAGCCAAGGGTATCATTACCAAGAGAAGGATAGAAATTACTCAGGAAACTGAACACAAGATGGATGGCAATCGAATCCAGCAGGAAATTGGGATCTAGATACTAGTGAACATCCTCCACCCTAAAGAAGCATGTCTAGTTGGTTACTGGAATGTCCGCACCCTCTACCAGACAGAAAAATCGGCTGAAGTCTTAAAGGAAAAGGACAAGTACAACATCCAAAGGAAAAATCTGAAATGGATTTGAAGCATGGTGCAGCAAATGTCCAATCCAATAGCTCAAATGTTTTTATCGGTAAATGTATGTGTTTGCCATGCTTAAAATTTGAATTTTTTCAATGGACATTGAATATACATGTAGAAGAATTTCGTTATACATATAAATATGTGAGTGTATTTAAGTGTGCTATTGTCTACACATTTCTATGTTTAAGCATTATTTTAATTAGGTTATCCCTATTCAAAAAAGGATATTACAATTTTAAAAAATGCAAAAGAAAATTAAAATCCTTTTCTTTTAATTCAAAACAGGTATCTTATCTTTTTTTTCTTCTAGGAATTAGTTAGAGTTCCTTGGATATCTTGAATAAGGTCTGCAGCTGCGTGTCAACAGAAAACGCCTAGAAATACAGGGTCATGAAAGTCAGTTCCTGGAAAAGTATAATATAACATTTAATTACAGTAATTATCTAGGAATTCACAACTTTCATAACATTAGATATTAGAGTTGGTGTTTTCCGGAAGTGAAAACCGTACATGCAGAAAAATATAAATGCCAGCGTATTACATTAGTAAGGAATTATTAAAAAGGTCAGCTCTCTGGAAAATTGTAAATCAATCATTCTTATTAACATTTACGTTATATTATATATCGTGTCTCTAGGGCATAAAATTACCTTTTATGTTTTCTTTTAGGTAACTCGTCATCCTTATTAATTGCATACTTCAATCAAGCGCTTGATGAGAATTTAGAATTGACATAAACTTGGTCAAGCTACAACAGACTAACTCAACAGTCTTCGAGAGGAATTTCGGTTTGCAATATTATTAACCGATAAAATGCAGTATCGTCTCACTAAATAAACCTTCCTGACATTTTTCATGCTAATTGTTAAGTCATTATTCACTCAAAAAAATTGTCTACAATTTTTACCGTCATTTCCCGATCATGACAAGAAGCAAACGGTGGGTTTACGGGTTTGTCGGGATGCTCACACCTTCATGGCACCTGATCCCACCTCTGATGTTTGAGAGATCGTATTTGCTCTGCTCTTGTGTTGTTTAAATTAATTTTTGAGCTTGATAAATGTTCGTTTTCTCTGCATATTTCATTTGGAACATTTGCATAAAGTTATGAAATCATACTTTTACTGTGCGAAAAAAATTACGAAGATTTATAGGATTATACGTGATATCTCGATCAAAAGCAAGACTATTTCTGATTTGATGATAAGGAAAACTGCTTTGTTTATTATAAATCTTTTCAACGTGCAGATGTGCAAAATCTTTATCAAGGTGCAGGTATTGATTGAATTTTATTTTTTAATTAATGAGAAATAAGATCTGATAAATAAGCTAAATTTTGTGCTTCATTACTGTAATCATATCAAAATACAATTTCCATTTGTCTGTCTCTCCCTAGAATTCTTCTCTGTGCACTTTTCTTGCCCAGAAAAAAATCTTTAGATAAATATGTGAGTATAATAGACGTTCACAGCATGTTCTGATGTTAAGTAATGCTGAGAACACCTACATGTTGTCGTCTCCACTGTAGGCAGCATTATTTCAGTTAAGGCGGTATGCATAACTTTCTAATTAACAAGCTCCGCTGAATCTTAATCATAAGTTAATAAACTTAAGATTTGTGATTCATTCCAGTTCAGGAATTTCTTTTTTTTAAATTGTAATTTACCTACTGAAAATAGTTTATCAATTTTAGTTGATAAAGGTAAATTTAATTAATTTGAAATTACTTCATTTTCAGATGCATGATGAAAACAATAACAATAATAATCCAAACCAAAACACATACTAAATATGTCAGGAAAGTGTTAAAAGCATCTTATTAATTGAATGAGCCAATTAAAACTCATCTCGTGGATGATGCAATGTCATGTGATGTGGGAGGCTGAAGGAAGCGCCTCTTAATTGGACACGATTTCTTACCTGTCCTGTAAGGTATTCAGTGATAATTAATGGTTATTTAAACCACAAATGAAGACAGTTACAACAAATCAGCTAGAACAAGTAAAAGCGTGTATTATTTCGCCTGTGCTGTCGTCGGGGGTGTAAAAACAGTTTGGGGCTATGTGTTTAAGATTTAAATGATGTTTCCCATGATAGACTTAATTAAGGATTTCCATATAAAGATAAATTATAATAGTTTGCTTTCCTTATTTTTTTTTTGTTCCACATGTATACGGAGTTTGTCTTCTTTTTTTCCAAAGGACATTTTATTTCTTTTTTATTAATTTGCTAACAATGCCTCGACATAATATATTTTTTTAGTGCTAAGACATTGTTCCTGTCGCTGTGACTTTATTTTTACTCCTCACAAAAATATCAACTGATGTTAAATAATCCAGACGCACTATGCTATAGCATATTCGAGAAGTGACGTAAATCATATATGGATTTTCAATCTCGAAGGAGCAATGAAAGAAAATTTAATTTCACACAAATTTTCAAATGTTGATTACTTTTCTTCACTTTAAACACGAACAACAATTCCTCGTGATAAATAAAGGTATCTTGATGTCATACACAATTGTTTCTTCAATAATAAAAAACTTTTATCTTGAAATAATTTTCAATAATAATGAGATTATATATGACTGGTCATCTAGAAAATTAATTTATGTTTTTAAAAAAAACTATTACTTCAATAAATACAGAATGCTGGAGTCTTAATTTATTTTTTTTAAACCAGACCTCCGGGTCATGAAAAAAATCTAGGTATTATTCAGATTGACACGAATTGCAAGAGCAAGATATTGCAAAGATAGACTTTTTAAGCACAACTGAAAAATATTTGATAAGATACATTTTAAAGTTGATTAAACACTACTTGTTTTATAATCCAAAGACCAGATCCTCCTATAATCTGTTGGAATTTTGATAAGTAGTAATCGTACTCCTTTATTAGCCGATCTATTTGTATACCGGGGGGGGGGGTATTTTTACGAAGCAGAATTTATTAAAGAAATATCAGTAGATGTGATCTTCATGTCGACGTTTAGATGTATCAAATCGACGATGTGTTATCAATAACTAATCGTTACTTTCATTCATATGTCGATTCGATATATCTAACTGTACACGAAGTAAAAACATCACAGAGACTACCTTAATATCAGTTTCATATTTGGATGTTCCACTGACTGTTGACGAACAGGGTCAACTAACAACTGAATTGTAAGACAAAAGTTATGACATAGCCTTTCCAATGCCCACTTTCCATGTTTATATAGTTTGCAATGTAATGCATGTAGTGTTTATTTGATACCCAGCATGCTTTAAGTATGCGATCTATTTTTAAAACGAAACAAACTAAGTTGATGTTACAGAAATTTCAATAATATTTTTAGCAAATACAGTTTTTCATTAGGTCGTGTTTTGACGGATATGTATATTTTATACCTTTGGCCTTTGGTTTAATACTTAATTCAACTTACATATGTACGATGTCTCTCTTTCTTTATCAAGAATGCTCACGGCCTACAGGGAATTTTTACCCCTCATAGGTACCCTATCCGAAATTAGAATAGCCAGTGGTTTAGCTGTGTTTAATGAAATTTGATTTGTTGATGGTTTTTTGTGGATATATTAAGTAAAAAGTGTTTCCTTAATGCTGATGATCTTGGAGAATTTTCCAGATAATAAAACTGAATATATATGCATATAACGGAATCGTTGTTTGATTTTATCATTATTTAAAAACAGAGTATAGATTATTGTTGGACCGGCTATTTTTTTTCAGCTCGAACGAGTGTAATATTTCTGCATTCTAAATGTATTTCATAACCACTGCTTGCCAAAGCGTAATTGAATCAACTTGAAACCAGGGCGAGTTATCGTCTTGATTTGAAATTGAACTGCGACTTATAAATTTCTTCATTTTCTGAAGAAAGTTTTTATAACTACATATTTGTAGTTGAAATTGTCTGATAAATATATACATTGCTCAATTTCACCACTGAATACATCAAAAGTCGATTAAACAACACAAAATAGGAAGCTGAGCAAACACGGACCTCCGAAACATCAGAGGTGGGAGCATAATTCCCAAAGATGAAATATGTTTTTTGAGAGGCATACTGTGAAAATGTAGGTGCATTATTTGTTAAAAGAGGATTGGAACTTTGTCGTTCCTCATTTTTAAAAGCATGTGTAAATGTATATAAATAAATATGAAGAAATAAGCAAAAACACCTGTCCATACTTTTGTAATTACATCTTCGAATTTCTCGTACTTTATCTTCATCTAGCTTCACTCTGATCTTACAGTACTTCGTTCTAGTGTTGTTTTTTTTATCTGGTGCAGAAAATATTTGGAAGAGGATTATTTTCGAGAAATGTCTTTAAATGTAGTTTAAAGTTACTTTCTGATTTAAATCCTTAACATATCAGTTACAATTTTTTTTTTAATGTTACCTACATGTAGCTCATCTAGCTCCACCAGAAATTTTATTCCTTTATAAAATAATTCTTGATAAGCATGACTTTAAAATAAATAGCTTAAATTTACTTTGAAGAAAAAGGTGAAGATATTAAATATCTTTACATCAACTTCTACTTGTAGTTCGTATTTACAGTGTAGTTGCACTTTTAGCATACTGTGAAATCATCAATTTTCGAGGGGTTTAAATTTCGTGGTTTTCAAGATATGAAGAGACCCACGAATTTATACCCACCACGAAATGCAATTTTTCACATATATTACTACTGAACAATTCTTCAACCGTGATTTTACAGTACTTCTTTTCTTTGAAAAAAAATGTGATGTGGTTAAGGAACTTTTTGAACATGAGAATTTGTTATCCATTTGTCTTGTGTAATACAATATGGAGATGCATAGAAAACATACTCCATTAAACAAAACAAATTTTGGAGCAGAACAAAGATGGACCTCTAAAACATCAGAGGTGATATCAGATCCAATGGAACAGTGAGCATCTCTTGCCAACCGGTCACACCCGCACTGTGCTCTTTGTCTTGTTTGGGAAATATCAGAAACAATTAATATACATAAAAAATTCAGTATGTTAATATTGGCATAATAATTAGAATGAAAAACGTCAGTCAGCATTTGACTAAATAATAAATTATATTTGCTGGCAAGGAATTTAATTGAAATGTCTTTTATCATGTAATTATTTTAAACTTTAAATAGAATTAATAATTATTAAATCAATGAAAGACAGATTCATTAGATATTGAAAATTCACGAACTTGAACAACCCAACATAAACAAATCATAATCAAAACCGTCCTTTAAAGGATGTGAACATACAGTATTATATGAAGGTACCTGTATATTGTACACATCAATATAATGAATTGTTTAAAATTAGGTCATGCATACTTAATTGTGTAAATAAACAAATAAGGGTTGTATATATTTAATGGAGATATAGAAATGACCCTCAGTACAAGACGTTAATGGTAATCTCACAACCAAGCTCTATGTTAAACATAATGACTTAAATTTATCAATCGTTAACTTCCCTTCCTTATGAAACAATATACCATCATCACCTGCACACGGAGTTTATATCTCTCAGTTGATTCGATAAGTGAGAGCATGCTCTACTTATGAACAATTTTATAAAAGGAGGTAAATTATTGACAGACAAGTTGCTGAAACAAAAATATCAACAGTCTAGTTTAAAGTCATCATTTTTTAAGTTCTGTGGTCGATACAAAGACCTTAACATCAAATATAATTTATCATTGAGTCAAATGCTGACTGATGTTTTTCACATTGATTGTTAGGCATTATATTTTCCCGTTACTTCCCGATCATGACAAGAAGCACACGGCGAGTGTTACTTGTGGTCGACAGGGGATGCTCACTCCTCCATGGTATCTTATCCACCTCTGATGTTTCGGAGGTCCGTGTTTGCTTTGCTCCTATTTTGTATTGTTTTATGGATTTTTGATCTTGAATACTCTTCGTTATCTCCATATATTTCATCAAAATTTTTATGCATTTATTAACGATTAAGAAAATTTTACAAAATAATATTTAAGGTATCTCAAATCCAAAACTGAGAAATTAAGATTAAGAATATGCAAACTCTTCAAACTCTTTGAATTAATATTACAGTTTCATTTTCTGATTATCCGAAGGATGAGAGAAATCACTGATTTAAAAAAAAAAACATACAACTGTACGATCTGCAGTGCTAACCCTTTATAGGAACCTTTTTCAATCTTTTACTAACAAACAAAAAAAATTGAATTTATTTAAGGAGATGTTGAACAATATTTGGTTATTGCACTTTCTTTGAAAAGAAGAAAGCACAAATTAATGATCAATGATGAAATATATTTCTTTTTCATCTATGAGTCTAGAAATAATATACAAAAAGCAAACACAAACACACAGATAAGACGTATACAATAAAAATATGAAGCTTGATGATGCGGTACCCTTTCAAAATATGTCGTTTTTAAATTTCATTAAAGCAAAGGTCAAAAAAGAAAAAAGATTAACTTTTTCCAGGAATTACTAGTATCTAAAGAAAATTGCCTTCGCGTTGTAATAAATAATATTTTGATAGCCGTTCCTTAATACGGTTGAAGAATACAGGACTGGAAGATGCAAACACTTGCACTAAAGCGCATGACAAAGCACTAATTAAAAAAGTAATTAATTATGCTTTTTATCGTTTATCCAGAAGTATTTTCAATGACATCGCAAATTAAAAAGATCATATAGTAAAAAAAAAAAAAATCGGCGTTTCAGGACGTGTCGATTCGTAGTTTTATTGGAGTAATCCTCTGAAATATGTGGAATATATTTAATAATAGATCTAAATTTGACCAAAATTATTTGTTAGAAGTACATTTTTGAAGAATTAATTTCCTCGTTACCGTAAATTATCTCCGTCGTGCAATTTTCAGTGTGAATCTTCCTGCTTTGGTTTTTTTTAATCCAACGTAGTTTTGTTCATCACACGTCTAAACTAAAAATTTCTATATTTTACACTACATGTAGAAAGGGTTTAACTAATAAAACTGAAATTTTTCGTTTTAAGGTCAATGACAGCCAATTAAGTATGCACCATCAAATTTTAATCGAATAAAATTAAATGCTAATTCATGAATTAACCATACATGTATTTAGAACAACAGAAATTTTTCCTTGATTTTAATATGCGAGGCCTGTATGAAATGTAGAATTCATGTTATTATTAGCTTTTGTTCTGAATGAGCTACATGTCAAGGAAAAATTTCTGTTGTTCTAAATACATATATGGAATTTATCTTTTTCTATGTACCCAATTCAGTCCCAGATTGTTGTTTCTCTAAATACATGTACGTTGTCTATGAAATATTTTATATATTTTAATACTAGTACCTGAAAAAGATGTACATTCATTATATGTGCATGTATAAGATATTGCAAAAACTCCCCGATTAAATAAAATGAAGAGAAATGAACTACTGGATCTGATTTATTATAAAGGAAACTCTGAAAATATTATCTTCTAAGTAGATCAGATTTGCTTAATTAAATACGATATAAGACGAACGCCCAAAATCACCCATTCATAAGTCGGGAGTGGAAAGTACGCATCTGTTGCTGTATAGACAGAATTAAGTAAGGAATTGGGGCTTTAATAAATTCAAACAAATAGTACTGGACAATGGACTAAATGTACTGAATCCACTTATTGTACTGGGTACTTTATATGGGTATTAATCTTCATTAACATAATTTCTTTGCGGTCAGTGTAAGATTTAAAGAATGGGCAAAGATCATGGTAACATATTAACCGATTTAAAGTGAGTCATACTGACCGTAAAAAAAAAACACAACAACAACAGATGTATGATGGTCTTAATTCAAATATTTCACTGTATGAAGTTTCTTCATATAATTTCGACTGAATTTAGTTAGTTTTAAGGTTTTTTTTTCATAATATGCATATTCATTAAATTTGATTTCCATAAATATTATACAGTATATGCTAAAAACATATACATGTAGATACAAACCAAAACCTGATAATTTTTTTTATTTTTTATTTTTGGTGGTCATTTATATTAGCGAATCATCCTATGTTTATGAAAGCCATTACCAAACAAACTGCCAACCGGTAAATTCAAAATGTACAATGTGACATAACTATTTAACAAAGACTTTACTAGGTCAATAAAGCGATTTGTGCGCAGTACCTGAAAACCTGCGTCCACGCAGCATCCTAATAATATCAACTTCAGTGTATTTGTGTGTGGAATCAAAATAAATCTTAAGTAATTACAAACATTAGACTATATATCACTAATGACAAATCAAAAGAGAAATAGCTAAATGATATCATAAAGCCTAGTTTTTGATTAACATGAAAACCGGCTGTTTGTGAAAAAATTGTACCTTTTGATGCTACTGAAGTTTGGCTTTATTAAACTTTCTTGTTCTATGGAAAGGATCACTTCATTATAAATAGGGATCTGACCTATCGGACCGGGCTTGGTTTTATTCTCTACAAAAAGCATGTCGATTTCCGTTCTGATTAATGACATTAGGCTGAATACATATAACAATTTGTTTTTCCTAAATCTTTATTTCAGTGAGTAGAGATAGGAGGAACCCTTTAATTGATTTTCTGATTTTGTTATCTCCAAATGTAATAATTGGTATTTTTCTTTACTTCTCATTGTGCATAATGGCAATGTCTACTGTCTCTGAAATTCTATTCTTTGTGTCTAATCCATTTATCCATGGATATAATAAAACATGCCATGAATGTGTGCAAATTATCAAGGCCTAAATGAAATCCAAGGGAGTGCATTTACTGAAATATGTAGCCAAAATCAATGTGATTAAATTCTAAGGGATATATACAATTGAAATTCATCGCATCTCAATGCTGCCAAGAATACCCATATTAAGTAACACACAGTGAGTTATTCTTGTCCTCGCGGAAAGTGTGCTTATACTGAGGTTCGTTCCACCTGACTGACAACTGTACATTGGATTGTTACGATTTGATATCTCTTTAGTGTTTCTTATATCAAGAATGGGCATGCATAAGGGATAGAAAATTGACGGAAAAATACACAAGTCTATAAAAAAATTTAAATAGTATTTGAAAGGGCGAAATTTAAAACTTTATAAGTGTTGTACCAGGTGGATTCGAACCCCCGACATTAAAAAGAGAGTATCCAAGGTATAAAAGTCAGCGCATATATCAACTGAGCTAGTCTGACTATGAGAATGACTGGCATGAATTTAAAGCAGATTATGAAAATCTGGTTTCCTTATTTTTTGTGCGTTTTTTGTGAATTTCGACCCCAGGGCAGGGGTGCCCCTAAAAAAATCTTATCTTAAATTATTCCTTACATCCTAACCTATCAAAATATCACAATTTTATTTAGGGGCAGGCCTGCCCTGATGGACTTCAAGGCCAAAATTCATGCAAAAATCAACGCTTTAAAGGACAAAATGGTGTTTCGATCAACTTTGGAGGTTTATTGTAAAGTTGTAAATAACAAATTTTAGGTATAAAATACAAATTTAAAAAATTTAGACATATATACGGTAGATAACAACAAATAAAGATTGATTTTTAAATGTCACTTTTTCCGGGAAATTGTTCTCTCCTATAGGTCAATTCTTTTGTTAAAGCGAATACATCCTTTGAAAATCTATATCTGATTTATACCAATCTAAAATATATTGCTGCACAGTTTGTCTGAAGTTTCCCCTTTACAGCAGTGAATATTTTGTAAAGAGTAAATATAGGGGCTAGAGCATTTTCAGGATCAATGCATGCATGCAGTAATTATCTCTGTTTATATGGATTTTAAAATATATTTTATAACGATATTACAATAAAAGGATAGGGCACTCAAGTTCTTAAAACTTAGAACGTCCTTTTCTTTATAACAGTTAATGGCTCAAAATAAAGTTTTGTTTGAAAAAATTTGATAAAATTTCATTTTTCCATTTTTGTATTCATATGAAGCAGAATTTGTGCAAAATCTTATGCGTGAAAAGAAAACACTTGCTGTGGCCTTCAACTCGACATTTAGATATATCGACGACGTATTGTCAATTAACAATGGTAATTTCCATTCTAATGTCTGTACGATATATCCCGGTGAGCTTGAGATAGATACCACAGAGTCTGACACATCTGTTTCATATATAGATATTTTACTTGAAAAAGACGTTAATGGTAATCTAATAGCCAAGCTCTTTGATTAACGTGATGACTTCTACTTAACTATCGTCAACTTCCCTTACTGATGTAGCGATATACCTTCATCAACTGCGTACGGAATTTATATATCTCAGTTGATTCGATACGCAAAACATGCTCTACGTATGAAAAATTTCTAAAACGAGGTAAATTATTGACAAACAAGTTGATAAAACAAGAATGTCATCAGTCTCGCTTAAAGTCATCATTTCGTAAGTTCTATGGTCGATACAATGACCTTGTCAGCAAATACAATTTTTCATTGAGTCAGATGTTGACTGACGTTTTTCATACTTATTGTTAGTCCATTATTTATACACTGAATTGAAATTGCCGACGGAATTTTCTGTTATTTCCCTATCATGACAAAGAGCATACGGCGGGTGTGACCGGTCGGCAGGGGATGCTTACTCCTACTTGGCACCTGATCCCACCTCTGATGTTTTGGAGGTCCGTGTTTGCTCTGCTCCTATTTTGTATTGTTTTATGGACCTTTGATCTTGAATACTGTTCGTTTTCTCCATATGTTTCATTCATTGACTTTATGATCAAAAATAAGCTATCGTTGAATTGAACATTGACATGCTTTTCATACAAATTGAAAGGCTTATATTTTGCCACTAAATTATAAACGGGATTTTCCTCGTTTCCCTGGTCACCACAAGGAACATACAACGAGTGTGACAGGTCGATAAGAGATGCTTACTCCTCTGTGGAACCCGATCCTACTTCTATTTTTCAGAGGTCCGTGTTTGCTCCAAAGTTGTTCCAGGAGACTTCTGAGCTTGATTACTGTTTGTTTTGTTGTTGTTGTTGTTGTTGTTTATTAAGCACAGTTATGCATACAAATATGTATGGAAAAAATGAGGATACACGTTTTTCTGTTTCACGTGCGAAAACAGAATTGGGAAGTTATGACCAATGCATCATAAGCATCATAAGGATGTATTAAGTACATTGACTTTCCACATTGAAGTTGGTGTCTTGCATTGTTAAGGATCGTAGTTGTCGTAATCATTAAAAACAAACATGCAATTTGTATTATTGATAATGATATGTAATGGAAGAAAATGTTTGCCCAAATATGTGTATTTAAGAGTTGCAAGTGTTTTACTGTGAAAGAAAATGGTAGACTTTAAATATTTTTAAAACTCTCGTGATCTGCAGATAAGTTAAGTGTAATTGATGTAAGATCGCACTACAATTGTTTTTTGAATTATAAATTTAATAAAAGACACAAATAACATTAACCAAAATATAATGATAAAGGGTGTTAACCATATTAACTATATAAAAAAAACGTTTGTTTTTAATGTCACAATTATGTTGATAATTAAAAGATGATAAAGAAAAATAAGATTTTTAATTCGAAATTCATATTTATTTTTCACAAAAGGTGCATAATAATTTTCCTTAAAAAACAAAAAAGGATTAAATTGAAATTTTTTAGTTTCTTCCTTCAAAGTGATTAAAAAATTAACCCAAATACATTATACATACCTCTGATGGATTATTATTTATAAACAGGGAAATACACTTTACTGAAAAAGGATTTTTCTTCTTTATTCTTAAAACGTGCATACTACATGTACTGTAAGTGTATAATTAATCGCATTGAGTCAGGTGGTAATAGCATGGTAGAATGCTATCAATTAAACCATGTTCTACGCAGGTTTAGAGATAATACACCTTCCGTCTAGCTACTAGTATAATGCTTATTAATTCATACATGTAAGAACAGATAGTCGTATTAACTCATTTTCAAAAAAATCTAACGTCTTTGTATTTGAAGCTCCTCAAATAAAGGTGCTCACGTTTATTAAATGTAAAAAGGTGTTGACATCATTCATTTTGTGTAACATTCCTACGAATTAGGTCTGATAAGAACTTAATTAAAATACTTGGCTAAACTGCCATTTATGTTTCGAAAGTTTATTCTGGATGTCACACAAGCATTAATTAGTCTAACATTTATTTTAATGGTGAAAACGTGTATATGTTTCTATAAAAAAATCCGATGTAATTTCAAAATGAAATTGAAAATTACCATAAACTATAAATTTACTTTAGGCCATAGTATGTCAGTTCAAGCTCATTATGACCATATTTGGCACGATTTAATCAGGAACTCAGATACTTAGTGTTTAATTACAAAATAATGTCTAAATCACTTTAAGTAATTAGGATATGATGCACAGTCAGATGTAGTAACACCCTTCTGAAAATTTTGGACACACACTTCTTTTCTGTCCTACTAATTTCTAAATACGATGTTATGGTTAGCCCAACCACAAATACATGCAGCTACACCAAATGAGTTATAAAAGGTATAAAACGTGTTTTAATCACCTGTATTGTCAGCGGGGGTGTAGAATTGTTTGAAGCTATTTATTTTTGATCTTGGTGTTTCTTTCCCACGATAAGCTGCGCTCTAAATGTACTCTGGTTTTCATATATGTAATAAAAAAATTGGGATTTTTATCTTTTTGTGGTGAAATGCACCGGCTTTAAAAACAATCAGTATACAATAGCTATACTAGTATATAAAAGTTCCTTTATGTAGAGCATATGAATTAATTGCTTATTTTTGTTATAAATTATTTCATGCAAAGACATAATCAAACAGTCATTTTGTTTTTGTTTGCCTTAATTATCCACAATAACAAGAGTTTAACAAAAGAAAAAAACCTTATCCCTATCAGTGCCTAAATTACATATTGGCAAGTAGTCTGCGTTATAGCTTATTCCAGATACGTATTTTTCTTCAAAGATCAGGAGCGTAGTGATGGGTCAAGGGGACCTGACACCAACCCCTCCCCCTTTTCAAAACATACATAGTGTTTACTATGAAAAGGTTCATTGTATCCCCACAATTTTGTTGCCAATTTTGTACACAGGGAAAAGTGGCTTACGTGATATTCATGTGAATATCTTTTGATTTGAAAATTATGTGAAAATCTTAAGAAAATTATATAAATATATTTTCATGTGAATACGGTATCATGTGAATATAAGTTTATATGATATTCACACAAAACTTTCATGAGAGGTTTTCTTTGCATGATATTTATATAAGCGATATGCTCTTAAAGCTTCACGTAAAATTCATATGAAATTTATGTCAAAATCACATGAAGTTTTCACATGTCTTGTTTTTCGTGTCTTTTTCATGCGAAGAATTCACATGAAATTTAGTTGAGCCACTTTTGCCTGTGTAGTCAAATCAGTGTAATGTAACTTAGGGAAGTTGACGAGAGAAGAGTTAAAGTCATCACTTTTATCATAAAGGTTTATTGTTTGGTTACTATTGACGTCTCTTACCAGTAAAATATCCAAATATGAATAAATTAAAAATATATTTTTATGAATGAATCATAAAATCTTAAAACATATAGGTGAGAGAGATAGGCTTTTGAATATTTCTAGAAAAAGTAAAAATAATGAAGATCAGAAATTTTTTTCAAGCGTAATAAATTTCTTTTAAAGAAAGATAGAAAAAAGGGGGCTACATGTAGGTCAGAATATGTATCTGAAAACAATGAAGAAAATAAGGATAACCCTAAAACACTTTTTGAACAAATGAAAGATTTAGATTATAAAAATCTAAAGAAAAATGAGAAATTTGGGACCTCAAAATATTACAATGTATTTATGCTACAGGCATTGGTACATGGAAAATACTATCTCTGAGGTCATAACCTTATAGGGTTGTCATGATAGGATGTGTATCCCTACAACACACCCATAAATTATTTCAACCAGTATAGTGACCTTAGCCCTACATCCGCCATTTCCTGTTTTGGATTATTAAAGTCCTGTTTCTGACACCATGTCTAAACACATTGTTTACTAACAGATGGATGTATTCATTTCTTACTTATGTTTAATTATCTTTGACGTTATAGTTATTATTGAATATTGATCGACTTACGCTTACGCTTGTGAAATAATAATTATAAAATAAACAATGTTATGTACCATGCAGTTCTTGCAAAAGAAAACTATTTAGTAAATTGCTAAATAGTTCTTCAATTATCAACATAGTATTAAAATAAATGAAAACACTGTATATTAATTTAACATTGCACAAAACTTATTTTGAAATTAAATTTTTGGGGGGAGTGGTTTTTGTGAATATTTTTTAAACTTGTTGTTAAAATCTTCTTAAAACCAGTCATAACTGGGGAGAACGTGTTCGCTAATCATGTTTCCAAAAGAAATTGAAACGAAATAGCTAAATTTTAGAGAAATAATTTTTTTTTTAATTTTGGCCAATCCAGATCAAAATTAAACCGATCCCAACCATAATTGTACAATTATTGGAAATAAATAGCATTTCCCCAAGAACACTAGTCTGATTAGGTGTAATAAGGGTTAAAGCATAATTGTAAATACATGAAAGAGGCAATAAATTAGTATTTTATTCATTTTGTGTTAATTGTGATTGGGATCAATTTAATTTTGATCGGGTTAAGTCCAAGTATTAAAAAAATTAATTTCTCTAAAATTTCTCAATTTCATTTCAATTTCTTTTAAAATATGATTTATACACATGTTCTCCTCAGTTGTGACTAGTTTTATGGTGTTTTAACCATAGGTTTAAAAAATATTCACAAATAATGTGCTTTATTTTCAAAAATAATTTTTCATAAAAAATTTTAAAAGTTTAACCAGCCTTTCTTTGCATAATTTATTAGATATTCATACGATGCATTCATTTACAACAAACTTTTAACTTAAAAACTTCATATTAAGATATAAATATTTTTTTTTTCATTTTCTTTGAAAAAATTCAAAAAAATTAATATAAAATAATTAAGAGCTGAAACCATTGTTTAAAAAGGATGACTCAAAGATCTATAAAATAAAAACTTGGTGTATCATTCCACCTTAAGAATTTAAATTATAAGTAGAATGGATGTATAAATTTATAAATTAAATTGATATTACTGACTTTAAAAAAGGCGATTTTTAAAGATTTCTAAAGAGATTTTTAGAGTATTTAAGAATATACATTTGTTTTGCACCCCTTCTAGAATATGCTCCACCATATGTCTGAATTTCTTCTGAATAGCAGTTACTATTTTTGTAAGACGTAAGGATATAGTCTTAATAGAGCATTTGCTATAAGCTTCAATGCATTTCTGTCTTGATTTTTTTTTAGGATAGATCAAACTCACCTTGTTTTACGGGAATATTAAGTAAATGTTTTAAATACCAAATGTTTTTTGAAAAATTTCATCTTCAGAAACTAAAACGTTGGATTTCTAAAAGAATTAATACCAATTCTTCCAAATAATTGGCATATAATATTTAATCTGTTCTCAGAATTATGAAACTTCAAAAAAGAATTGCAAAAGCTGTTTATTTTTTAACATGGAGAAAAGTACAGCCTGTAGTACATATAAATATAACCTTAAAGGGTACATGTACCTAAGATATTGTGGAATTCTGGCAATTGATTTTATTCTCTGTCGAGAGAATAAAATAAATTATGTAAGCATTCAAAATATTGAATGGGTCTAGCACCTCTTCTTCTCGTTTTCTGGTTTTTGCTACTTGGGAAAAAAGGATGAAAACTTAAGTAAAGTATCCGATAGATAATTGCTAGTCTAATTTTTAATTAAAAAAGAGGTGACATTTTAAATTTATATCCTTTTGTTTATTAAGTTTTATAATGTTGGAAAATTCACTTAAGTTTGAAAATTGTGTTAAAATACATACCAACTTTTGTGACCTAAGGTCTTCAGATATGAAAAATATCATTTACTAGGAAACAATTTCCTAAGAACATTAATTGACAAATAAAAATCTTCTTTTCTGAAAGACAGTCTGTAAAACTTGTTCTTTTCTCGCAAATTGTTATGACACTGTGTTCCTTCTAAATCGACTTCAGAGAGGAATAAACATCGCCATGAACCCTACCTGTATTGATCAGGTATAGGCGTGCAGACCGTAGTCAAATTGTGTATAAAACAAAAGTCTAGCAGTTGGTATGAAACAAGACAGATAAAATATGACCTAATCATAAGTTATATTTTCGAACAAGTCATTATCATTACGACCATATGATTTATGAAAGTTTTTCATAAATTAGATTTTGCTGACTCTCTGGTTTATTTTATTCAAGTTCCCTGGGATAAATCGAATTGACAAACATGTATGAATGATATAGCTATTGTTAATTCATCCTCAATACCTCTAAATGTGGAGTTGAAGCAAATGTTTTCTCCTCCTCATTTAGAAGTTTTTTTTAATAAATTTTGCTTCATAGGAAATAAAAGTAGGTCAGTTGATAAAGGGGCATAATTAGCGTCCATCGGAATTCCAACAGTTTGCTGGAAGACATGGTCTCCATAGAATAAATACAAGTAAATGCTGTCAACGAGGAGTTTCAGAATCCTTTAACAGCATGTTCATAGTGCTTTTTTTGTAGAATATGAGTGATTTTAATAAAGTATTTTTTTTAATGACAACATAGAAAAAATTTCCGACTTTCATATCTTATTGGATAAGCAGTTGTCCATATATGCTATCATAATGCCTAGTTTGTAATTCATCATGAAGAATGGTTGAATAAATTAAATGCTGGTGTTACGTACTTTGAAAAAAAAATTCAAAGGTTTTTTTTCGAGTAGTTTTAAGAATCCACAGATTTACACCACTTCTAGAATATGCTGTAGCATAGTCTATAGTACCCATGAATATAGCCTTAAAGGGTACATGTCCCTAATATACTTTGAAAGTACAACAATTGATTTTAATCTCTTAGAAAATAGTAAAAACAACCCTGACATAATCATATTCACAATACTTAATGTTTCTAGCATCTCTTCTTCTTGCATTCTGTTTCTTTCTTCTACTTTTAACAAAAGATTGATAATGTAAATAAAACATCCGTAAAAGAACTGCTAGTCTAGTTCTTGGTAAAAAAAAAAAAAAGAATTTTAGATTAATATCTTTTTGTCTATTAACTTTCAATAATGTTGAAAAATTCTTATCTAGCACTTAAGTTTGTATGAAGTGACATAAATATCTTACAATTTTTTATGGCATAAGGTCCTTTGTATTTTTTGAACCATTTAAGCAAAGACAGCTTTATAAATTAAGATTAATGATATTGTCATTTTCTTTGCTTGTTGATTTACCATGATTGGGGGAACAAGTTAACACAATTTGAAACAAAAACATTTTTTTCAAAGTGCGTTTATGGATAAATTTTCGGTGATGACGTCACTTAAGGATCTGAGCTTTCGTAAAAAAAAAAATGATATGTACACTCTTACTGCACTTTGAAAAAAAATCAAGTTGCATTGATTTTTCCCAAAGTTTAACACACTTTTTTAAAACTGCCTTGAATTTGTCCCATTTTTAATGCAATTTGAAAATGTTTATCAATAACGCGTATTTTTTTCAAAGTGCATTGTCACAATGCTTATATAATGGTAATTTAAACAACCATCGTGCACTTCGTCTTATGCCAAATATTGCTGGAGAGTTGCATGTCCTTCATATAAAGTTAATAATGTCTGGCGGATAGTATTGAGATTATTTTAACACGTTTTTGTTGGCAGCAAAGATAAGTCTATCTGTGTGTCTGTCTGTGATTACTAGTACCTCTTGGTAATTACACATGGAGCAATGGTGCAAAGAAATATCAGTATATGGAGATAACGAACAGTATTCGAGCTCAAAAGTCCATAAAACATTACAATCAAATAGGAGCAATACTTAAATTTTACAATATTATATAATATTAAATATAGTATATCAATAAATTAAATCATATTATTTTGTCTACATTTGATTATAGAAATAATAAATCATTTAAATATAAAGAAATCGTACATTTTTTTGAAATAGTGATTAAAATTGAGACTTTATTTCGTTTTCTGTATACTAGTAATTCTATCGAAAAATTGCACAAGTTTTAACCTTGTGACGAAATCGTATAAAATTCTCCCTCTTAATTCAGGTTACGAATTTAGATATGCATGAAAATCTATGACAAATACCGCTGATTTCTGAAAACGTTTGTGTCTGTTATTATTCCTTAAAACAACCCAGAGAAAATACTTGAAAAGGACGTAAATGGTAATCTAGCAACCAAGCTCTATGATAAACGTGATGACTTGAACTTTTCTATCGTCAGCTTCCCTTACTTATGCAGCAATATACCTTCATCACCTGCATACGGAGTTTATTTATCTCAGTTAATTCGATACGCAAGAGCATGCTCTACGTATAAACAATTTCTGAAACGAGGCAAGTTATTGACAAGCAAGTTAATGAAACAAGAATATCAGCGATCTCGTTTCAAGTCATCATTTCAAGTTCTATGGTCGATACAATGACCTTGTCAGCAAATACAATTCATCTTTGAGTCAAATGCTGACTGACGTTTTTAATACTAATTGTTAGTCCATTATTTTTACACTAAATAAACGACGGATTTTCCGTAATTTCCCGATCATGACAAGGAAGCACACGGCGGGTTTGACCGCTCCTCCTTCGCACCTGATCCCACCTCTGATGTTTTGGAGGTCCGAGTTTGCTCTGCTCCTATTTTGTATTGTTTTATGGACTTTTGATCTTGAAAACTTTTCGTTATCACCATATATTTCATTGAAGAAATCTGAATTCTTCGAAATTTGTTTTCATTTCCGCACTTAACATGATCAGAGTGACAAAATATGGTTTTAGTGTGTAATATTCTCTGTATATTGCATCCCGTCTATTGTAGAAAGTACGAGCACTAGGGACTCAGGGACTGACGTGATATGATTGTGAAATGCGTTTATAAATATGAGGAAAAGATAAGGAAAATGTTCGGAATACCACGTTTGTACATTTTCTCTATTTTGTGTGAGTATATTTAAATCCAGATTCCTAAAATCGTCAGAACTCGACAGAAACACTTTAAGCTTCCTTTTATTTTTTAATTTCATAATATTTACTCTAAACAGGCGCGGATCTAGAAATTTTTCAAAAAGGGGGGAGTTGAAGGGAAGGGGGGGGGGGGCTTGAAGGGGAAAAGAGTTATAAAAAGGTATGTTTTACATATACACGTAGTTAAATAACTCAGTAGGATACAGGATGGAGTATGGTTTTTAAAAGTGGGAGGCTGGTCAACCTGGGAAAAAATACCTGTATGGATTACCTGAAAGTTTTAAGAAAGGAAAATAAATCTTCGAAAACGAAAATTCCATTTTGTAAAGGGTGTGGGATGTTTCATTTTGTTTTCACAACCGAATTTCTAGATATATATTATATACAACATTAACTTTTCAATGAACATTTTCTATAGTAAAAACACAACACAAATTTGGGACTTTCTTCTTTCTTTCTCTTTTTTGCAAATCCAAAGGGTGGGTGGGGTTGCAAAACCTTTAACCCCCCCACTGGATCCGCCACGGCTAAATATAATTACTTTTGATATAAAAAATATGTTGTATATATGAGTATAGTGTCACGATTTCTTTCCGTTCGCAGATTACAATTATACACCAACAAAACTTTTTTTTTAAACCTAAACATTTAAGGTCAAAGTCGCCATGATTTTGGTTATGACATAGTAATTAATTTCTCATGAGCAAACAGATATACATGTAAATGATCTATAAACGATTTATTAAATCAGTGTAGTAAGTGTGATCTTTTTCTCTGTGTTGTATAATTCGCCCTATTACAGTGATGACTAAGTCTCTGTATTTTAGTAAGACTTATAATATGGATGAACGACATGAATTCTTTGTCTTTTGGTAGAACCAATCTGGGGTTATACTAGTAATGATTACAAACATTTTTATCTTTCTGTGGAACTAGATCGGGTTACAGTAATAACCGACATTCTTTATCAGTGGAACTTGCTCGAGTTTTATAGCCATAAATAGAGGATATCTATCAGTAGAGCTTCTTTATCTTTCAAGAGAAATATTAGTGTCAGGTTATGTTGACGACTGGCATTAATTATCGATGAGATCAATGACTTTCTTTATCTATCAATAAAACTAGTGTGTGGTTATATTGATAACTGACGTCATTTATCTATCAGTAGAACTAGTGTGTGGTTGCATTGATAACTGACATCATTTATCTATCAGTAGAACTAGTGTGTGGTTATATTGATAACTGACATCATTTATCTATCAGTAGAACTAGTGTGTGGTTACATTGATAACTGACGTCATTTATCTATCAGTAGAACTAGTGTGTGGTTATGTTGATAACTGACATTCTTATCTATCAGTAGAACTAGTGTGTGGTTATATTGATAACTGACATCATTTATCTATCAGTAGAACTAGTGTGTAGTTATATTGATAACTGACGTCATTTATCTATCAGTAGAACAAGTGTGTGGTTATATTGATAACTGACATCATTTATCTATCAGTAGAACTAGTGTGTGGTTATATTGATAACTTACAATTATTTATCTATCAGTAGAACTAGTGTGTGGTTATATTGATAACTGATATCATTTATCTATCAGTAGAACTAGTGCATGGTTATATTGATAACTGACATCATTTATCTATCAGTAGAACTAGTGTGTGATTGTATTGATAACTGACATTGTTTATCTATCAGTAGAACTACCGTGATTATATTGATAACTGACATCATTTATCTATCAGTAGAACTAGTGTGTGGTTGCTTTGATAACTGACATTCTTTATCTATCAGTAGAACTAGTGTGTGGTTGTTTTGATAACTGAAATTCTTTATCTACCAGTAGAAGTTGTGTGTGGTTATATTGATAACTGACGTCATTTATCTATCAGTAGAACTAGTGTGTGGTTATATCGACAATTGACATCATTTATCTATCAGTAGAACTAGTGTGTGGTTATATTGATAACTGACATCATTTATCTATCAGTAGAACTAGTGTGTGGTTGTATTGATAACTGACATCATTTAATTATCAATAGAACCAGTTTGTGGTTGTATTGATAACTGACATTCTTATCTATCAGTAGAACTAGCGTGGGGTTATATTGATAACTGAATTCTTTGTCTATCAGTAGAACTAGTGTATGGTTATATTGATAACTGACATCATTTATCTATCATTAGAACTAGTGTGTGGTAATATTGATAACTGACATTCTTTATGTATCAGTAGAACTAGTGTGTGGTTATATTGATAACTGACATTCTTTATCTATCAGTAGAAGTAGTGCGTGGTTATGTCGATAACTGACATTCTTTATGTATCAGTAGAACTAGTGTGTGGTTATATTGATAACTGACATAATCTATCTATCATTAGAACTAGTGTGTGGTTATATTGATAACTGACATCATTTATATTGATAACTATCAGTAGAACTAGTGTGTGTGTTATATTGATAACTGTGTGGTTACATTCTCTATCTATCAGTAGAACAGTAGAACTAGTGTGTGGTTATATTGATAACTGAAATCTTTATTCTATCAGTAGAACTAGTGTGTGTTTGTATTGATAACTGACATCATTTATCTATCAGTAGAACTAGTGTGTGGTTATTTTGATAACTGAAATCTTTATTCTATCAGAAGAACTAGTGTGTGGTTATATTGATAACTGACATCATTTATCTATCAGTAGAACTAGTGTGTGGTTATATTGATAACTGACATCTTTTATCTATCAGTAGAACTAGATAGTGTGTGTGATGGACATTATTTATCTATCAGTAGAACTAGTGTGTGGTTATATGATAACTGACATCATTTATCTATCTATAGAACTAGTGTGTGGTTATATTGATAACTGACATCATTTATTGATCAGTGTGTGTGGTTATATTGTGTGGTGTGTATATTGATAACTGACATCATTTATCTATCAGTAGAACTAGTGTGTGGTTTTATTGATAGTGTGTGGTTTTATTGATAACTGACATCTTTTATCTATCAGTAGAACTAGTGTGTGTTGTATTGATAACTGACATTATTTATCTGTGTGTGTGTGTTATATTGATAACTGACATTCTTATCTATCTATCAGTAGAGCTAGTGTGTGGTTGTGTTGATATGTGATAAATGACATTTTTTATCTATCAGTGTACTAGTGTGTGTGTAACTGGAATCATTTATCTATCAGTGTGTATTCTGTGTGGTGTGTGGTGTGTATTGATAACTGACATCATTTATCTATCAGTAGAACTAGTGTGTGGTTATATTGATAACTGACATCTTTGTGTCTATCAGTAGAACTAGTGTGTGGTTTATTGATAACTAGAACTATGTGTTTTTGATATCTATCAGTAGAACTAGTGTGTGGTTATTGATAACTGATACATCAT
The DNA here is from genome assembly GCF_032062105.1 of Saccostrea cuccullata. Classification (NCBI taxonomy): domain Eukaryota; kingdom Metazoa; phylum Mollusca; class Bivalvia; order Ostreida; family Ostreidae; genus Saccostrea; species Saccostrea cuccullata. Next base: position 366,469 of record NW_026939726.1, on the reverse strand, counting down.
TTATCTATCAGTGGTTATATAGAATCTAGTGTGTGTGTGTTGTATTGATAACTGACATTATTTATCTATCAGTAGAACTAGTGTGTGGTTATATTGATAACTGACATCATTTATCTATCAGTAGAACTAGTGTGTGGTTATATTGATAACTGACATCATTTATCTATCAGTAGAACTAGTGTGTGGTTATATTGATAACTGACATCATTTATCTATCAGTAGAACTAGTGTGTGGTTATATTGATAACTGACATTCTTATCTATCAGTAGAACTAGTGTGTGGTTTTATTGATAACTGACATCATTTATCTATCAGTGGAACTAGTGTGTGGTTTTATTGATAAGTGACATCATTTATCTATCAGTAGAACTAGTGTGTTTTTGTATTGATAACTTACATTATTTATCTATCGGTAGAACTAGGGTGTGGTTATATTGATAAATGACATTCTTTATCTATCAGTAGAACTAGTGTGTGGTTATATTGGTTTTATATTAGATAACTGACATCTTTATCTATCAGTAGAACTAGTGTGTGGTTTTATTGATAACTGTATATCTATCAGTTAGTGTGTGGTTATATTGATAACTGACATATCTTTCAGTAGAACTAGTGTGTGGTTATATTGATAACTGACATTTATCTATCAGTAGAACTAGTGTGTGGTTATATTGATAATTATCTATCATCAGTAGATATTGTGTGTGGTTGTAGAAACTGACATCTTTTATCTGTGTGTGTGGTTGTATTATATTCATTTATCTATCAGATAATATCTGACATTATTTATCTATCAGTAGAACTAGTGTGTGGTTATATTGATAACTGACATCTCTTTATCTATCAGTAGAACTAGTGTGTGGTTATATCGACATTATTTATCTATCAGTAGAACTAGTGTGTGGTTATATTGATAACTGACATTCTTATCTATCAGTAGATATTGTGTGTGGTTGTATTGATAACTGACATCTTTTATCTATCAGTAGAACTAGTGTGTGGTTGTATTGATAACTGACATTATTTATCTATCAGTAGAACTAGTGTGTGGTTATATTGATAACTGACATTCTTATCTATCAGTAGAACTAGTGTGTGGTTATATTGATAACTGACATCATTTATCTATCAGTAGAACTAGTGTGTGGTTATATTGATAACTGACATCATTTATCTATCAGTAGAACTAGTGTGTGGTTATATTGATAACTGACATTATTTATCTATCAGTAGAACTAGTGTGTGGTTATATTGATAACTGACATCATTTATCTATCAGTAGAACTAGTGTGTGGTTATATTGATAACTGACATCATTTATCTATCAGTAGAACTAGTGTGTGGTTGTATTGATAACTTACATTATTTATCTATCAGTAGAACTAGTGTGTGGTTATATCGACAATTGACATCATTTATCTATCAGTAGATATTGTGTGTGGTTGTATTGATAACTGACATCTTTTATCTATCAGTAGAACTAGTGTGTGGTTTTATTGATAACTGACATCATTTATCTATCAGTAGAACTAGTGTGTGGTTGCTTTGATAACTGACATTCTTTATCTATCAGTAGAACTAGTGTGTGGTTGTTTTGATAACTGAAATTCTTTATCTACCAGTAGAAGTTGTGTGTGGTTATATTGATAACTGACATTCTTTATCTATCAGTAGAAGTTGTGTGTGGCTATATTGATAACTGACATTCTTTATCTATCAGTAGAACTAGTGTGTGGTTATATTGATAACTGACATTCTTTATCTATCAGTAGAACTAGTGTGTGGTTTTAATGATAACTGACATTCTTTATCTATCAGTAGAACTAGTGTGTGTTTATATTGATAACTGACTTCATTTATCTATCAGTAGAACTAGTGTGTGGTTTTACTGATAACTGATATTCATTATCTTTCAGTGGGACTGGCGTGGAGTTGTACTGACGGCTGGGTAAAACACGGCAACTTCTGCTTCCTCTTCAGCCATAACAAAGTCCACTGGGCCGAGGCAGCGGTTCGAATCCCCTTTTAAATTGTTTTTTACAAGAAGTCGACTAATACTATTGGCTATTATTATGCTTCCTGTCAGTTTGTCTCTATATAACCCATACCCTACTATTCTCGTATAGTGGTCTAAGGATTTATATAGCGTAAGCATACTATGCCGAAATAGTGCACGGCTTTATTTACTGAATAAAATTCTTCCATGCACATGCCGGGGATCGAACTGACGACCATGAGATTTGACGTCAGTTCGATGCCTTATCGATTACGCCATAGAGACGATCACTGATTGGTATAATTTTATGAAATATATAAACTTAATTTATACAATTGACACAAGAAGGAGAAAATAGACAAATATTATTTGAAAACAGTTATATTATTCTAAGGAACTTTAGATTAATGTGTACAACAAACTTTCAAACTAATTACATACAGATCGTTAGATGAACTGATTTTATAGGGTCATTAAAACGCTTTTTTATATGACGCTTGATTGAAGGATGTAAAAGAAAATTATCAATGAGAATCGACGTCTGCAAACAAATAAGGCTTACGAACAAAACTGAAAATAAAGATGTGTTGCTTTGGGACAGAAAATCCCGACTTATTTAGAGAAAATACTAGTAACCAAAATAACTAAGCATGCAAACAATTTTAGCATGAATATTTTGAATTAGTTCTTGCAGGTGCGCTGTTTAAGCACCGATATTTTCAGGAAAAAGTCAAATAGATTGCCGCATAAATAATTAACAGTCAGCATAATAATAACAATAGTGTTGCATTATGCATGTACTATGCCTAAATAGTAGGCAGGGTTTGACACATAGTGCACTCGCCTCCGGCTCGTGCACCATGTCAACCCTGCCTACTATTTAGGCATAGTACATGCATAATGCAACACTATTATATAATTCGAACAATGGAGATATTAATTTTGACATCCTTTCCTTTTGTATATCAAGCATTTTAGTTAACGTTTTCAACATTTGCAGTATTTTCAATTAACAGTTTACTTACAGGAAATATGCCGTTCCTTTGACTCTTTTCTGGCTGAACCAGTCTCTCACGACATCGACAGTTTTATAGTGGCAAAGACTCGTGTCACCAGTAGGTGAAATGTATCAAGTCCTATTTCTATTCATAAAGTATATTGGTAAAATTAAGCAAATACATTTCAATGTACTAAATTTGGTCATAGTGGACTTACGTCGGAGAGGGAAAAATGGACATGACCTCCTAATTAGCGGTTTTCAAGGGCTATTTTTAATAATTATCGGTTTGTTGGAACCGGGGAGGGGCGGAGCAGGAGTGGTGTGCCCTCCCAAAAATCTTCCTTTTATACGAGGACTGTTCAATAAATAATGTCTTGAGCTCTATGACATACAATATAGAAATCATATGACATTAAGCTTGACTTTCTCTCATTATTTAATGAATTGATTACAGATTATGTGACCACTTTTCGTCACACAGTTTTATTGTGAGAAGCTAGAAAACAAGGGCTATTCGAGACACTGCATTTAAAATGCATGGTAAAGAATAAGTAAACTAGAGTGAAATTAAACGCTTCATGAAAGCTGCTGTAAAACTCGTTAAGAATCCCAAAGAAATATTCCCTGAAATATGTGAAGTTTACAGCAGCCAATATCTGATTTGTAGACAATGAGCAAGTGGATTACAATGAACAAATATGATATAAAAGTCATCAAAAATGGGTACCATCCTTGGCGACAAAAACTTACAACAATTAATGTACTGATTGAAAATTCAACAAATTATCACTGATGATGTTTGATTGACTTAAAGACTATAGCAAAATTGATAGGCATCACTGTTTTAAAGAAACATTTGACAGTTAAAAAGCTAAGTACTCAATGGTCAAACATTTGACAGTTAAAAAGCTAAGTACTCAATGGTCAAACTATATTTTGAAAAAAGAGTGAAGACGACAGCGTGTAAGAATATCTAAACAATTATTTTTGAAAATCACAAATTGAAGTTATCCGCGTTTGTCTGAAATTCAAACAAATAGTTAAACTTGAATCCATTGGTTTAAATCCTCGAAAAAAACTTGCAATAAAATGGACTTGACAAAAACAACCAAGGTCTAAAAAGAGCAAAGAATTGCAAAATCATAAAAACAGTTTTATATGCCATTTTCTTAAATATTAGTGGTCTTGTTGTTCAAATTCTTATTCGGGGAGGCAGTTCAATTTCTGGAGAAGTCTAGAAAGCAAAATTTTGCAAAAAAAAAAAAAAAAAAAAAAAAAAAAAATTGAAAGGTTCATGAGGGAATGGAAGCAGAATCAGGAATCCACTACATTCAATTTCTTCATGACAGCGTCCAAACCCGCACGCCATGAAGAGTAAAGTAGATTTGGAGATGAACAGAAAGTTAATGTTTTGTCACACAAACAATATTTGCCAGATCTTTCACCCTTTTGACTTGTTTCATTTTCCAAACTTGAAAAAAAAAAACACATTTCAGAAAGAAGAAACAACTCAAGGAAATCATAGGATCTGTCACATTGCAGTATACGAAGGGCCATACTCAAAATGTGTTCTAAAAACTATAAGAAATTGAATAAAAATGTTATGGACATATGTTTTAATTAAAAGTGAATATGTAAGTGAAATCATTAAGGCTAAATCATTAAAAAGCGTTTTTTGTTTCTTTTCGAGCACCGAGGACATTATTTATTGAAGAGCCCTCGTACATTATAGAAAAAATGGCAGGAAATGGGTTCTGCGCTCCCTTCTCTCATCTACTTATTATTTTCCTCGAGTCCGATTTAGACTACGAAATTAAAAAATGAATACAGATCATATAACTTCTCTTCTACATCTTGTACAATTCAGAGTAAATTAATTTTTAAACCACAACTGACAACCATGGCTTAAGTTAGCAAGTATCTTATTGCTTCAAATTGTCCATTGAGGTGTAATATCCCTCTGATAAGAGATAACTTGCTAAGGACTATTTTCCATGAAATTCAATGAATCGTGGTGCCGGATTTTACAGAAGTTATCGATGAGAATTATTTAGTGGTCAACTCAAAAAGTCTGTTCCATGGTACAGATGTTAATTTCTAGTTTCTACTGCCTGTATTCTCCATACTAGTAATTATTTATAATAGTTTACCTAAAATATTTATACTCAGTTCCTTTAAACGTGCAAATTGAGATATTTCTATCTCTTAACATATAAGTCTATTAATTGTTACAGTTTAAGATGCAGAATTGTTTATAAACATTTAAGGTATTCAAGGTATAACGACCAAATTTTGTACCTAATAAATGAATGGTCCGATATTTTTAATCGTGGTAGCATTTTAAAGATATTATCAAATAAAAATGCTCCACCAAAAGAATTTACAAAATTTTGATTATTGTCCAATTAATTTCACCTTGAATTTTACATTGAAGTCTATGGGCAGCGCATGATTTTATCAAATATAATAAAAAATAATATTGAATTTTAAACAAATCTATTGGTGAAAATATTCATAGACTCCATCTTTATTAAACTATGAAATAAAATGAATTATTTACCACAGAAATTTTGAGAAATAAAAATTTTCTTCTTTTCGACAAGGGCAGATAACTTTTTCAAAAACTTTTAATGTCCAAAATGACCGTCTCCTTACATGTTATCAGTCTTGTGAATTTGGTTCACTTCACATTTATCGTTATCTAGCAGTGTGTTTTTAAGTAGTTTAAAATTATTTAAGGGGGCCGACTATAGTTTCCATTGCGCAATATTTCGCGCATCATAGAAAAATGCAGCGTATTTACTGTTTTAATGTAACCTTTTTCGCTTAAGTAATTAAATTAAACAAAATTATGAAATTATAGGTATAAAAATGTAATTACAATTTGATATAACTGATTTTTTAACCGATTTTGCAATTGATAGGTAGGTTGACGTCGTTGCAGTGTGTTTTTGACGTTATGATAATCTGTAGCTCTTAAAGAAAGGGGTTATAAAAATATTATTACAGGAAAAGTAATAAACATACGCTCTTGAAATTTAAAACATAGAAATTTGAGAATATCTCCAATATATTTATGATGTTTTCATGTATATGCATTGTGTACGTCATATTTTGTAATACTGTATAAAAATAGTAAAATTTGCAATTTTTTTTTTGCATTTTGAGATGCCCCCTCTGGTAACAAGACGGTAGAATTTTGTGTTTCTTACATACATTGTATAATATAGTATTACTCATCAAATATTATAGTTTGAACAAAAGGTCTATTATAGTATTTGTATAATTTGCTTTAAAGTGCTAAAAATTGGCATTTTCCTATATAATCCTATAGTAAATGTACCTGTATTTTGAGACTGTCCCTTAAAAATACCTGAACGGTAGATTTTCCCCAAACTTAGCATGTACACTGAAGATAATATAAGTTATATATGGTATAAAAATGAAGAGTTTCGCTATTGTAGTTTTCACACAATAAAACTATACTCGGCCCCCTTAAAATCATTCAAATTATTTTGTTTCACTAAAAATATTTTCAAGGGCGATAATGGAAAGATGACTCTTGTTGATGGATGCATATTATCTTACAACCACAGAAAACAATTTGATATTCTGATTTAAAAAGCAACGCTTCATTATGTTATGTAGTGAGAATTAGATATGTATGATGGTAAATATTATTTTAATACTCAATATATATCTCATATTTATAATTTTATTGTGATATAAAGATTATTGATCTTTATGTTGACCATATCAATATTCACTCACATCATGATTAAACATAACATTCATTTCTGAAAAAGCAAGCAACGCGTCATACTGCAAACTATTTTCCATTTGAATCTAATGCTATTGTTGTTGATGAAAATCAATGTTTGGAATTAACAAAAAAGTTGGTGAAAGAAGTGCGAACGATAGTATTGTTCTCCTGCCTACCTCCAAGTCAGTTTTCAAAAGTTAAGATAATTGAATGATTTTTAGTATATGTTTATATGGATTTTCATAGAACATTACTTATTTGGGAAAACAACGAGAGATAACTCTAAAATTTTAGTAAAACTCGTGTTTCTCACTATAGAAATCAAAGGAAAACGGAAAATATTTTTAAAGTACCCCCCCCCCCCAAGTGAAACACAAATTCCTTTTTACGGATAATATCCACTGTCATTCCACAAATTCATACAAAAGCTTTTTGTGTTTCACGGGGGGAACATAGGTTTACAGACAAAAAACGACAAAAATGCTTATTTTTCCAGCTATTTCGAGGTGCTTTACAACTGAAACATTGTATTTTACTAGTATATATGCTTAATTTTATATGCATAAAACATTAAAAAAGATTTAAGAAACATTTATTCATATCAAATACTATTTCAAAATATGTTGATGATTTATAGCCCGATTTCAGTGGAAAATAACGTCTACATTCCTTATTTCAAGAGCTGGAATTCGGGATATCTTACATTTTAGCATTGGTATTTAAATAATTAATTAATTACCATTGAACTGTTCTTTGTAAGCAAAATTGTCATCAATATTGAGTAAAATGGATATAAAATGTAGGCAATAATCTAGAGTTCGCGCGCGTAGTTCTTTGGAGCAGAGGGATATTTCACCTTAAGGTTCACTAAAACTATGAACTGACCCATAAAATTTGTTCGATCATACATTTTGTAGGCCCTAAGAGGATATACTGGCTGGGTGGCTCCGACTTGCAGGAGGAGGGGACGTTTGTATGGACGTCCCTGGGGCAGCCTCTCTCCTACACAAACTGGATCCCTGGGGACCCCAACAATGCTAACGCGGGAGAGGACTGTGTAATCGCCAACTGGCTGGGGGACGGGCGCTGGGCAGACGCCGAATGCGAGTGGGTGGAGTATTACATCTGTCAGAAAGAGTGAGTACAACCCAGGCCTTATAAAACTACAGTCAAAACATAGGAAAAGAGTGAGTACAACCTGGGCCTTATAAAGTTACAGAGTGAGTACAACCTGGGCCTTATAAAGCTACAGAGTGAGTACAGCCCGGGCCTTATAAAGCTACAGAGTGAGTACAGCCCGGGCCTTATAAAGCTACAGAGTGAGTACAGCCCGGGCCTTATAAAGCTACAGAGTGAGTACAGCCCGGGCCTTATAAAGCTACAGAGTGAGTACAGCCCGGGCCTTATAAAGCTACAGAGTGAGTACAGCCCGGGCCTTATAAAGCTACAGAGTGAGTACAACCCGGGCCTTATAAAGCTACAGAGTGAGTACAACCCGAGCCTTAAAGTTACAGTCAAATCATAGGAATCAAAGAATAGAAACACAGAGAATGGATTGTGCAATGATTGAATTTTCATCGAACTTTCATGAGAACTATATATTACCCATAATTATACTTATGGGTGATAACAAACAAATTCAACAAACAAACACACAGAGGAAAAATATTTATTCCTGAACTTTTCTATTTCATTTCCTAGTAAGTCATATAACTTTTACAAAATACTTGGATTTACAGAAGAAAGGTTAACTGTTTTGAAACCTAGTGTATGAATAACTTAGTGTTTGTTGTAAATTTTTCTTTATTAATTTTTGGTTTAATTTCAGGAGTGATGATGAGACAACGATTATCGGATGAAATAAACATACATGTCAAACAAATATTTGTACATGTTTTTAATTCAAACATAAATTTCTTGGTCTTAGATGTGACTATACGAGGTTCACCAACTGATGCTGTACAACTCTTCTGGCTGACCTTTTCCAATAATCAATTAACCTACCATTGAAGTCTATTAAAATCTAAAATTAACTGGGTTGCAATGAGCAAGCTAACAAAATGGTATTCCTCAGCAACTGTTCTGATAACCAGTATTTCTCAAAAAGAAACAATTTTATACTCCTCCCATTGACCCTGAGCTTGCAAAAAAGACCTGGAGTCAAGGACATAATACACTCAAGATAACAAGTAATCTATTTCTCCATTATATATACCATACAGTATATTTTTTGTACAAGAGACCTTGAACTTGCTTAAGTGACCCTGAGTCAATGAAATGATAAAATCTCAGATGCAATCTGTCTCAACTCTCAAGTATGAACTTGCAATGTTTCTCCATTTCAAGTTAAGACAAAGATGGGATAAATATTATTTTAAGTGACCTTGAACTGCCCAAACAACCTTGAGTCAATGAAATACTTTAGTGAGTCAAAATCCTGTATAAACTTCAATGTTTTTCCATAGAAAAAACAAGAAATAGAAGAAGCTCATGCAACTGAGCCTCTGGCCCAGGTGAGTAAAAACAGTTAAACAGGTGCCTTGTAAGAACAGTTTTATCATGAAATTGTTTAAACAAATACCAAGACATCAAAACAATTTTGTTTCCACAATAAAAATAATTTAAGCAACATCTACAAATTTAAATACCTAAGATGTCTTTGCCATGTTCTTCATTGAAACACTGATAAAGCTGCAATACCATCTTACAATGTGAACACATGCCAAACATTTTTTTCATTTCCCTATGGCACTGCAAGGATTGATCTTACAAAGACCTGGACAAAAATTCACAATTATTTTGTATAGGGCACAATTATACAGTTATTCACAGATATCAAATGTCTCAAAGAAGAACATGTCAAGATGAACATGTATGTACAGTGTTCTGTACAGTGTGTAAGAAATGCTACGACTTCTATATGTACAATTATTTACAGGAATGACAGATTTAAAACTATAGCCTAACCTTTATCAGATGTTATGTACATATATCTCTGACACTTGATCACACATAATGAGTTAGCACTTTACTAAATCACATTCACTTCAAATCAGTAACAATGTCTGTAGCACTGTACTCGATGGCATTCACAGAAATCAGTACCAATAACTTTAGTACTGTAAAAAAAGTATTCATTACATCCAGAACTTTGTGTGACAATTCTTCAACATATTCATTCACTTCTGAATATTAACAACATGAGCATATGTGACAAGAATGGCAATTTGTTGAGTGATGCACATAAAATAAAGTGGTAACGAGGCTGATAATAAAACACACAAGTTCTATACAGCACACAGAAGGCTAACATTAGCACTGATCAAGCTAATCTGTATATACAAAAAAAAATATCACAATTGCTGTGTTCTTGCTATGTACATTCTCCATGACCATGCATCACTTTATAACATTACTCACCAGAGTACACAATAAATATACACTGTACAATGTTTTTATCTATTGCCAAAAAAAGTGGCAAAATGGTTGTACACCAACAATGCTTCCAAAGGAAGTCAATTTGTAAACTATTCAGGCCTTAACTGAATTCATCAACTCAGTGTAAAACATGTACAGTCAATTTTACCTTACCAGAGTTTATAAGAAAGATTTTTTCAAGAGTGAAGGAGTTGCTCTATCATCCATAGTTTATAAGAAAGATTTTTTCAAGAGTGAAGGAGTTGCTCTATCAACTCATCAACAATGAAAATGTAGTTTTTTTCACATAAAGTTATTTTATTTGAAAATATTTATTTTTAATACATGCATATCAATATTTTATATTGGGAATTCAGCTATAATTTCTCTGTAACTGTGTTGTTGACAATCTCTGTCCATAGAAAAGATCAATTTGATCTTATATAATTAATTTTTAGTTTCTCATGCCAAACATTTCAAAATCCAATTTTGCAGACAGGTCTTCTTTTATATAATATCATTAAATTAAATTTCATATTAACTCAGCTTTAAAAAATGTTACACTGTATTGAAAACATTTTTTAACAAAAAATGAACATATTAAGTACCATTTTCAAAAAGAAAAACATGCTATTGTGTCATTAATAAAAATTTTTTTATTTGCAAACATGAAAGGGGCATAACTCAGTTTTCCTTTTAAACAGAGAAAAAAAGAAATAGTTGGATTTCCCATTTCATTGCCCCGGTGCCTGAAAAACCAGATTTTTTTTTTTTTGCCTTATTCACGATCTTAAATCTAAAATAAGGTGCTATACAAATTTTGCTGTATCAGATTTGGGGGTGCCGATGGTATACAGATCACATAAATTGTTTATATAATACATCTCACACAATTGCTGGATTTCTGTATTCTGCTATATGAAGAAAAGCTAAGAGTCATTCTTGGATTTCAGTTTCCTAACATCTGTTATTAAGTTAGCATGTGTCAACAATATATTGATTCATTCTGCATCTGATTACATGTGAAAGTTACCAAAAATATATCTTATAATAATCGAAACACTGTCTTTCATAACTTGGCATTGGAGTACACTGAATGAAGCAAAAAGTACCATAAGAACTCCAGCAAACAGATGTAATGGAATCCACTTTCTTCTCTCTCTCTCTCTTTTGTTTTGTTTGTTGTTAGTTTGTTTCACAGATAGAAAACTTGAGGGAACCACTGAAATCTTTGACACTATCACTACAAGCTTTCTCTTGTACAACACTGTCAGGTGGGGCACTCAGTCTTTGTTTGTTTTGTTCTCCTCCTCCTCCCCGGTATCAGGGTTATCTCCCCCTGTCTGTGAGTTGTTCTGGTTGTTCAGTTGATTGACAATCTGGTCATGTGGTACAGCTGGCTGCTGGGAATTATGGGAAGAGTTCACATGATTGTTCTGGAACTGCTGATTGGTGGACCCCTCTTGTTTGGGTTGACTGGTTCCCACCTCCGGTTTCCCTGATGAGGTTCCCTGTTGAGGGGATTGCCTGGCTTGATATCCAGGTGGGTTTTCATCTGGGTGTGCTGCTTCCTGGTCATCTGAAAGCTCAGCATCATCTGGCTCCTAAAAATGTTAAAATCATTTTATAATAGAAAGGCCATTGCATTAAGGATATAGCTGAGGAAGTTTATTTCAGTAACTTTTTTCAATATTGAAGTTCCATTCTCTTTCTTAATACAAGCAGATCAAAATAACTTGTATCAAATGCCAGAAAATTTCCCTCTCCAATTGCTGGATAGTTACTTAAATGAGGCTTTTTGTTAAACTGACCATACCTCATCAGGACAAAGTTCATATGCTTTTGATAAAGTCACTCTAGCACTGTGGGATCTCTCCAGGAAATATCTAAAATAAATATATGTATATTTGTGTTATAGATTGGGTGGAATTAAAAGAAGACAACTTTTCTAACATCAATTTTCAAAAGATTTTTTTTACATACAGTAAACATGAGTTTTCATTTTTTACGAACTCTTGATTTGACAAATCTATTGCTATCTAACCACATGAAACATGAAGTCATTTAGAAAACCTATACGGAAATTTTTAGTTTCTCCTTACCCATTAGAAGTCTCGTTGGACTGGGCGGGTGGAGACCAGTTGTTGTAGGTGTACTGGGCGTTCCCTGGGTAAGGCCGTCTCTCCAGTTCATCATTCAGCCACTCCACGGCCCACGTCCACTTTCTCTTCACATCTCCATTGCTCTGTAACATCTCCGCAGCAGGTCCACAGCTACAATAACATGTATATACAGATGTATATTTTTATATATCTAGAGTGATTCCCAACTAGAATCTTTGAATCAAAGTTTTAAATACAATAGATTTTTTATACTTACAGTGTAAATAAGGAAACCATCATTTTGATACACTGGTAAGCTCGCTTCTGGTAATGGTTTTTGGATCTCTGAATAGTGTCAAATAATCCGTCTCTGTCGTCAGGAATTCCTACAATTCATAGCAGTAAACATCTAGTTATATCATCCATTATTAACCTTGGACATGCTAAAGAGCAATGTTCCTAGTCATTTCATAATATTAGCTAAAAGAAAAAGTATGTTCAAGATATTTAAGCAGACCAGAAATTGCAGTTATGGTACCTTTGAGAGCATTATGAATTCTATGATTCTGCCAGGAATCTTCCAACAACAACATCTGTAGTAGCAGGTCTAAGTACGGTCTTAACTCGTATGTATAGGAATAGGCCACCTAGAAAGATCAAGATTTTGTGTCAATCTGAAATTCAAAATACTTTCAACGAAAAAGATAAGTTCTAGATCTGTACTTACAAGTAATACACATTATATGTTTTACATCACTGAATTACAGTACACAAATAATCATGCCACTTAAATTACCTGCCAAAGGAGTTCACTCAAAACGGTTGATGAAAAGTGAGGATTTTCCCAACTACAGAACTGCAACATAAAAAGAATATATATTTACTTAAAATTCCATTTTCCAGCAACAGAAATACTACAAATAAAGAAGGAATACCCTCATTTGATCCTCCTCTTAAACTATGTACACTCACCCTTAGGAGTTTACAAGTGTCCTCTGAATTGTTACAGTCCTCTATCAGTTTCTTGACGTATCCGGTCTTGCCGTACAACAGATCTCCCACCTGGGGCTGCAGTGGCATCAGAGGCTGGCTGATGGAGGAATCCCCGTACGGGTTTGGTTTGGGAGGATCCCCCTGCTACAATAAATCAACAATTTTATTCTAATAATTCCACAAATCGGAGCAAAATTAAATAGATCTGTGTTTATACAGGATTTATTTCTACCAAAGGCTGAAATGCAACTAATTCACAAGTAATATTATCAGATCTGTAATTCAAATCATGTATTTTGTTAATTTATGGAAATATAATTTTAATCTTTCTGTTGATTAGAAGAATCCTTTAAAGATTTTTTAGAAGAGTATGAATGATTATAAAAAAATTAAGGCAAAGGCTACTCACATTTGAAGAAAGACATCGGGATGAAACATCACAGCATCGCACCAGAACAGAGACAACAGAGTAGAGACGATTGAGCTCAGCATACTGGTACTTAATGGGAGGCCCCGGGCCCTCATCCAGAGCAACCAGCATAAACAGGGATGGCACATTTAGCTTCAACAACTGCACTTTCTGTGTAGAGAGAAATTCGAGGTTATAAAATGAAGAATGCTTTTGTGACTACATTCTAAACATTTCAGGTATTGAAGTGTCCACTAACCTCCTGCTCCCCGAGATTGGCGTACATGAGGAAGAGGTGGAAGTACTGCTGTAGGTGGCGTCCGTGATCAGATACTTCTTTCCTCAATAACTGTAGCACCGCCAGGAGGAGGTGGTCACTTAGTGTGGCATTAGGATCTGCTTGTTGTCCAGGACCTGCATTAATGAAAGAAAAGCCTCATATTATTGTAAAGCTGCCATATTCATAATTAAATAAAAGCAATGACAGAGACTTTCTGAACAGTCTTAGTAATTAGTTCCCCATACCATATAGACCCTGAACAAGAGGTGGTGGACAGGGACCATCCTTCAAGGCAAAATGAGCCAAGCACACAATGATTTTGGAGAAGGCATTTCTCACCTGTAAAGAAAGTTATGAGAATTTAGTACTAAAATTTAAAAAGTTTGTAAAATTCTGATTCACAAGTAAGTTCAAACTGTACGTAATCTACAAACCTCTGATGAAGGACACTCTAGCAAGTACTCAGCAAAGCGATTTGTATGGGAGAACAGGACATTGTGTGCAAACCAATTCCTGACCTTTTTACTGGAACGTAGATGGCAGTTCAAAGCCTCATACCACTCATTGGCAGCACCTCTACAACATTCATGTCAGCACATTCAAGCCATACTATTCTCTTTGAAACTACATGTAAAAAAAACTTTCAGAAATACTATAAATCTGTTTACCTCAGAGTCTTTTTGGTATGAAATCCCACACTGAACAGGAACTTTGATGCAAGTTCTGTGCTTATCATTGCAAGGTTCTCCATATCTTGTGACTGCAATCAGAAATTAAATTTTATGTTAGATTTTCAACATGTATCTCGGAGCACCAGCAAAAGTCATTCAGTAAATAAGTTAAGCAGAACTCACGAGTTTCTCTTGGGGTCCGTGAGTAAAGACAGGATTACAGTTGAGTAATTTCTTCATGAACTGAAAGTACTCGGGACAGAACTGACTCCTCTCGTGCATAAACAGGATATTCTGTTTACGTACACACTTCTCTATACAGCTGGGCATTTTTATTTGGTAAGGTTTATTTACTGAAAAAGAAACCCCAAAAATTATTAATTGAAAAAATGTTTAAAAACAAAAGTGACTTACACTTATACATGTTCATACATATGTTATACTTATTTGGGAAAAACTATATGATACAAACCTATAGTTAAATCCTGTAGGGTTTTGTAGATATCCTTTTCATCTTTTTCATCCTGTCGCTCATAGAAAAGTATATAGGCATTCCACCAACGCTTCTGTCGTCTGTAGGCCATCCTTTTTACAGAGAAAAAAATTATCAATGAACAAGTTTAGATGTGTGTACATTTGTACATTAACTTTAAGAATTGGGAAGAGAAGCACAGATAACACGACTCTACCTTTTCAGCATGTGATCAAACACTTCACCAAGGTACTCTCCTCCAAAACACTGGTTCTTCATCTCCTGTTAACAATTAAATTACATAATACACGTACATCTCACTAGGAATTACGCTTCTCTATCAGTCTACAACAAAGACATTCTTCCTGTGTTTGAGACAAACTTTACCTCATCATCCTCCATTTTGCACTCGGTGACATCACCATCATCAAACTTGTACCACTTGGGCTGATTGTCTTCTCCTCTACAAGTCAAAGGAAATAATAGAAATAAGACATAACTGAAAACAGAAAATTCTGTCACCACAAAAGAGTGTGGGAATTGAGAAGTATTACAACCTTACATATGCATTGCCAATCTACAACATGTCATTACATACATGCATATGCTTGAATGAAAACATACAGTACATACTCTGTGTTAATTTTTTTAAAAACAATACTTATACTTGAGAATTCAATTTATTTCTGAGGACAACTGTAAATCATTTATAAATGTAGAAGATTTTGTCCCTTACCTGTGAAGTATATAAGAGTAGTAATGGCCGCCACTGGCTTGTCCGCTGTGGACCACCACCCCAAACAACTTGTACTTTGTGCTCTGTTCTTTGTTCTCAATATCATCATCTATAATTTCACCTATGGAAAAAATGTTCAAAGTTGAGAAGACTGAAATATTAACCTGGTGCTTATGAAAAGAATCATAGTTTTTTTTTTTTTTTTTTTTTTTCTTCATAAAATGATTTCTTTTAGAGTTACATTTATCATTACCTTCTATTTTTGCAAGTCCCTGCACTGTGTAAGGTTCCATATCAAATTCACGTGGAAATTCAAAATAATCATTGAACTTTATTGCACTTTCTCTTTCCCAATCATAATCAAATCTCTTTAGTTGGATTGCTAAAACTTTGGGAAGCTTTTTAATGACCAATCGCTTCACTGTGTCAACCTGTAAAAGAAGTTCTATTCATAAGAATCTTTCTAGATACAGTGTTAATTCTTTCTTAGTTTAATAAAAACAGTTTCTTCACTAAGAGTATATTTGCTTAGGCATCATGCATTATTTATTTGTTTTCAAAATTTCTCTTTGTACACTAAACAAAGTTCCATCAAATATCATGCTTGAGGTAATCTATCACGTTTGAATTTACAAACGGTTACCTTTTTGTTGCACTTTTCACAATGATAAGCGTTGGCAGCTTCCAGAAGATCTCCCTTGACATACTGTTCCAGGGACTCCAGTAGATTCTGGTGATTGCGGATGTCTACATTGAGTGTGGTGAAGGGCTCCTCTCTTTGGTATCTGTTCAGAGGAAAGCACAATCTTTAATACATACATAAAGTGTCCACATAATCAAAGATACAAATCAAAGGCCTGACGGCCTGAGAGGCGCATCGCATTGAGGGTTTTAAACTTTTTTTTTCTTGGAGATATTCAACATCTGTTAAGGGAATGAAATAATTCAGGAATAAGAATTTTAAAAATAACTAACGAGGTTAAAAAAATTTAGCCATGGCTCTGAATTTTAGCCAATCGATCAGGAGAGGAAAAACATTTTTTTAAAAAAGATATATTGGTTATAATTCATTGATATTTAAATTGAATCATAATTGATTTTAATTGTATTTGACTTCTCTTTTAATTTTTATTCTTTGACTATTAGGAAGATGAAATAATGAATGTCAATATAGAAATTACTAGTAATGATTATTGAATAATATTATATAATTTCATATCTGAATTATTTCAGTTTCTTTCATTATGTGCACTTTTATAAATATCACTACCTTAATTTTAACTTTTTCCCAATATAAATGGCATAATGTATAACAAATGTTATATACATGAAATGTTCATGTAAATTATACGGTACTAAAATAAATGATCGGGCGTGGTATACGGTTTATTATGAACCAGTTACAAAACCGAGTAATTCATAGTACGAGCTGTTGTTATGCAAATAGATCTTACTCCGCGCAGTGCACGTTTGTTGTTGTTTTCTCTCTTTGTTTTAATTGTTTATTTTCTCATTTTTCGTAACCTCTGTTGATTCAAAGTTAAAACAACATGTATGTGTGAGATTTTGTGTTATTAGCAGTTTAAAATTAACAATGGATATCGCTAACTTGTCAATGTACATTAGCACTATTTTTTATAATGTGTTAAGAATCAATATTGTTGAGTCCTTTGCCACCGCAGTTTAGATAAGAAAGAATTGCCAGGTGATCGCAATGAGGCTGCATCGAAAACGATGCGCCTCAAAAAAATCATGGATCACACACAATCATAAATTATATTTAGTACAACATGTAGATTTGCACGAACTTTTTTAATTAAATCAACCTTAATAATAAAAGATGAAGCACACAGAGTTACATACAAAATTTTGAACAAAAACTTTAATTTCTTCTTACCTGTGAGGACAATCTTTGCAGATTTTCTGATCAGCAAATGACCCTCCCATGACCTTAGATAGAACTGGTGGTTGTCCAAGAGCTTTCAAAGATTCATCTAAACTATCAACCAAGCTGTTGAAAAATTCCAGAGCATCATGCTGTTCCCGTAGATTTACAGGTTCTCCCCATAATCTGTACAAAAAGTGAAGAAATATTCTAAGTCTCTCTATTGTAATGTTACATGTATTAAGAATTTCATTTGTGCCAAAAGTAGTTAAACCATCTGTACATGTACTTCCATCTCCAAAAAGATTTCATTCAATTTTTAGTTGGTAACACATATAATTTAAATTTGTAAAACATATTAATTCATCATGTTCCTATACAAGTATTGCAGTTTATTTGGTAAAATTTTTGATAATTAAAAAAGGCTCTTACTTGAAATGCTTCCAGAACCCCTTTGGCACATAGTACTGAAGTTTACTGGCTGCTAGATGACCAAAGATGAGTTGTATTCTCTTGAGAACCCCCAGATTATATTCTTTTCTCTCTTCATCTCTGTTGACAACCACTGGCTTTTCTTCATCTTTTCTTTCTTCCTCACCCATATCAGTATTAGTCTAAACAGGAGCAATAAGGCCAAAATTAAAATCTTTCTTTTTAAATCAAACATTACGATCAACAAACACTGCAATCTAATTTAAATGAGATATTAGATCCACTCACATACCCGCTTCACTAACATCTAACAACATCCCATTAAAGGTCATGTCAGAGGTCAAATTTTATCAACCAATCAAATCGTCGCCTGCAAAATCATTGTATATTGTTGAAGCTAAAAAGTATAGAGCTGTTCCGAATTTGACCTCTGACGTGACCCTCTATGAGACTTTGTTAGATGTTAGTGTAGCGAGTATGCCAGCGGATCTTGCATCTAATTTTAATTAGATTGCAAACACTGTCAATAGAAATATTAATTATAAATACATGTACATGTATCTGCCAAAAAAGCATTTCTTTACCCCATTCTTAAATTAAGTTTCATATTCTTTATTTGCATTACCTTATACATAGGATGAAAATCAATTTAAAACAATTAGTTAAAGGACTCTGCCTATAGCGTTCCTCAATACAACTTGACGTTGCCACAGCAGTGTTAATTACCTCATTTTCTGTTTTCTCCTCCCCATACTCCTCATCAATCACATCCTCTGCCACTCCCTCCACTGCCAGAATTCCATTACGGATTTCTTCTATCATGAAAAGCTACAAAATGCAAAGAAACAGATAATCATATGTTTTCATCATTAAGAAAATGTGTTTCATTTATATGCTATTTCAAAAAGTAGAGGTACAAGTATTTTTCTTATTGTTGTCCATCTAAAATTTGATAGGATATCCATTTTCCTTACCTGTTGTAGCACTGAGTTCATATAACAGGTAGCTCCAGCGTTCTTCAAACCTACGAAACCTTTGAGAGGTCTGGGACCAACCGGAGGCAGGTATTCCCATTCTGTGAGTGGTGGTTCACCTATAAAAACAAGAACATTTTAAAAATTTGATAATAGAAAAATTAAAAGAATTTAATTACACATTCATTTTATGCATCGAATAAACATGTACTGTATATAAAAATCTTTGAAAATAGTGATTGATTTGACTTCATTTCCATTCCTTTAAAATTACTATGGCAACAGATTTAACTTTCTGAAATATAAGCATCAAAGGGGTAGGTGGGGAATGAAACTTTAATGGAAGCAACTGTTATTTTCATGTAACGTAAGATTTCCACTTACCATTGTAAAACATTTCTAACAGCATATGAGCTACACACTTCAAGTTTGGTACACAGTTTGTACAGAGGGACACTAACAGATCGAAGGCTGCTACCACAGTGGGGGGTGTGGCACAGACAGGAACAGCTGACACCAAGGGGAATTCCCCTCCTGTCTTCCTGCTCTGAAGGACTATCTTTGATGCAGGAAACAGAAAATCTTCTACCACTTCCTGTTGGAATAATTTTTCAAAATAATGTATCTGTAGAAACTGCTGCTAATCTGAGAAATCAATGTCATTCAAATTTACAATATATGGAAGGAATGGATTCATGCAATTACAAGTACACTACTGTAAATTCCTTATTTTACGCGAGTACAAAATATCGTGAAATGGCTTTTAGGCAGCAAATTGCAAGAAAAATATTTGCAAGTGGGCGGTTTTTCAGGAAATTTTACATGTAATTTAGCACCATAAAAATAAAAGTGAATAACTTTATTTTGCGAATGGCGCTCTCCGCGAAATTACGCGATAATTAATTCCTTGTGTATATTTAGGAATACAGTATACATTTGGGGGAAAATGATAAGGCTGCAAAGGTAGTGTAGCTAAACAAAGATTTGTTTCTGTCTTCCATACCTTAATGAGATTGGATCCTCCTTTTTCAGATCCGATGTTGTACTTTTTCTCTGGTGACTGGAATGCTAGTAATTCACGTGTTATTCCCAGATGTCCCTCTAACAGAGCATCCTCTACAATCACTTCTCCAGAGTTTATCACGTGATCCTGAAATAGTGACTGGTCATTGAGAAACTTTAAGACTTATACAATATGAATCAGTCCTTTATACATGTATCTTATTTTTGAACAATGAATTACTTAAAGAAAAAAGAACTTATTTATTGACAATTTTCCATTTTACATGTATATAATCTTTATCTAATTTGAAGACCATGCTTCTTCTGAATACAGCCCCTTAAAAACTGGAACTGTAAGAATACAAACCTTTGTTTTCTTTATCCACTGAATTTCATTATTTAACTGTTTTTCAGCATTTGGTAATTTGACCTCTGAAGCTGATGCATAATTAAGTAATCTGAAAAAGAACAGCATCATTTAACTGTCTCTGATCATGATAGCTATGAAATAATCACCGTACTTCAACCAATAGAAGGTGGTACTTACTTCCACAACAAATTAAAGTATTCATGGGCTTGCTTGGCATTCTCTTTTACAGCTTCCTGTTCAAAAAAAAATTTTTTTAATAAAATGTGCTTATAAATTTTACATATGATATAACCTGTGTAAACTAGACAAAGCAATTTTTAAGAACATTTCTTTCCGAAGATACCATTACAAATATGAAATTTGAAAAGGTCTGATGCATAAATATTTAATCAATATTGTTACCAAGATGGTATTAATGCTGTTCTCATTGCTAATTTAATATCTTATGTATTTTTTTTTCTCACTTGAAGTTCCTATCTCTGAATGAAGAACAAAATAAATGTCTTACACTGAGTTCACAGAAGAGGAGGGTTATGAAGAAAACCATTGGACGAGTTCCCCCACAGCATCGAGTGGCCATCAAACAAAACTGTTCTGCCGCAGCAACTCTCACTGGCCTATAACAAAAAAATTCATAAAATATTGTTTAAATATACATGTATATCACAAAATTTAAAGATTTTTTTTGTGTCAAATATGGCCAACTAAAGGTAACATCTGATTTAAGAGTTTTCTGACCCACCCTTATCTATTCAGCAAAATTCTACAGACCTACCCATCTTTTTTAAAAGTTCAGCAAACAAAACATCCCCCTCCCTATAGGATGTAATATTATGACAATGGATAAATTTGTTAGGATTGTCAGTTTTCAACCAGAATTAGCTTCTTATGATAATAAATTGCCTCAGAAGAGTATACAATTTTTCTTCGAAATTGATTTGCAATCTTTCAAATTTTTACTCTTCAAAATTAAAAAAGGCTATACCTGTTTTTACAGTGCAATAAAAGATCCTTAATAAATGTCTGCCACGACTTGTCTTTGTTGAGAGCATCTAAGGCAGGAGGACATAACATTAGACAGACTGTGAGGACCTCGAGGGATTCCCTGGCCACTGTTAGATCCTCCATCTCTACATGTTCCTGTCTCTGTTAACACATTGCATATGTTTATATTATAACAAAGCCAGGAAGTAGTACACTCTAAACATTTAAAGATTATGTCCATGTTTATGAAGTATTTACATCTACAAAATATGCACATCCCCCCCCCCCCCAACTTATGAAAATTTTCTTGAAAATTTAGTGTTGAACCAAGTACATATTTAAAGTAGAATTCTTCTAAATGCCAATAGAGCCATACAACATAAATAATTCTATGCTATTCTATAATCAATTGTGCATTTGAATCTTACCTTCTCAAGAGCTTTATGGATTTCCTCATTAGTGGCATGTACTAAATGTAAAGAACTACTGCTGGACGCCCAGGCAATCCTCTGTATTGCTTTTATCACAGACATATCTGGAGCAAACTTGGCAGCCTGCAAAACCCACAGAAGTCAAGCAATTAAAACTAGAGCAAAAGAAGGCTTATCTATACATATTAACAAGGGTGGGTGGGTGTCGGCATGTTACAATTATTCAACACATTAAGCAGAATGAAGCCCTTGCACATTTTTTTCAATGAGGAGGGTTCAAAATATAAACTTGTTACTACATGCATGTATAGGCTAAATTTCAATGAATTTCTTTTAAAATAAAGTTTTTCTGATAATTGCACAGCTACATGTATCAGTCATTGGATTAGTCATCAGGCATGACCTAATGTCCTCTCCAATTCAGTACTTTGTTAAAATGAATAAAGTTATAACTTTACAATCTTAGCTTAGAATAATTTAGTATAAAATACATGATCATGGATTTACTTGTAGGTTTCTTCAATCATAATAAAATTTTGAACATAAACTAATTAAATGTTTATATGAAAATGTACAATGTCTCACACATACATCTAAAATATTTTAAGTACATGTATATATATATACAATATATTATTGAAAAGAGGTACAGTGTATAATCTAAGAATTTACCTAAAAGCAGAATCAAAGACACAATATGTTGTATTTCCATTAGTGAACTCTTCAGATTCAGGCGCGTTTTCGTCTGACTTACAGCATGGCATTGCGGATAATACAAAACATGCCAGTATCAATCCAATTTTAAATGTTAAGTGCATTTGTCATTCTAACTATATAGAAGAACTAAAAGACATATGAACAAGAGGCCCAGGGGCCACATCGCTCACCTGAGCAATTGGCTAATCAAAAGCACACATCAGATCTGAACTGAAAGTTTACCAAGGGGGGTGAGGGGGCTTGAATTGGGGGGTCATTAAACATTTCAATCTACACTACCTATATATTCCCTATAAATATTACTAAGCATGGCTTTAAAGTACTTGAAAAGAAGATTTTAAAAGTTTTCCCTAGATATTCCTATGTAAAACTTTTATCGGCCATTATGGCCCCACACTACCGCCGGGGGTCATGATTTCAACAAACTTGAATCTACACTACCTAGGAATGATTCCACAGAAGTTTCATCTTTCCTGTCTCAATGCTTCTTGAGAATAAAATTTTTCCTATATATTCCTATGTAAAACATTGATCAGCCATTTTGACCCCACCCTACCCCCAGGGGTCACGATTTGAACAAAATTGAGTCTACACTAATCTGAGGATGATTCCACTTGAGTTTCATCTTTCCTGGTCCAGTGGTTCTTCAGAAGAAGATTTTTCCTATATATTGCTCTGTAAAACTTTGATTGTCCATTTTGGCCCCACCCTACCCCCAGGGGTCATGATTTGAACAAACTTGAATCTACACTACCTGAGGATGATTCCACATGAGTTTCATATTTCCTGGTCCAGTGGTTCTTGAGAAGAAGATTTATAAAGATTTTTCCTATATATTGCTATGTAAAACTTTGAAATTTTGGTCCCACCCTACCCCCAGGGGTCATGATTTGAACAAACTTGAATCTACACTTTCTGAGGATGATTCTATATGAGTTTCATCTTTCCTGGCCCAGTGGTTCTTGAGAAGAAGATTTTTAAAGATTTTTCATATATATTCCTATGTAAAACATTGATAGGCCATTTTGGCCCCACCCTTCCCCCAGGGGTATGATTTGAACAAACTTGAATCTACACTACCTGAGGATGATTCCACATGAGTTTCATCTTTCCGGGACAGTGGTTCTTGAAAGATTTTTTAAAAATGCCATTTTTTTCTCTAATTCATAATTATCTCCCCTTGGAAAACATGGCCCTTAAATTAGAACAAACTTGAATCCCCTTTACCCAAGGATACTTTGTAGCAAGTTTGGTTGAAATTGGCCCAGTGGTTCTTGAGAAGAAGACGAATATGTGAAAAGTTTACGACAACAACGCCAACGACAACAACGACAGACAACGGACAAATTTTGATCAGAAAAGCTCACTTGAGCCTTTGGCTCAAGTGAGCTAAAAAGAGCGAAACACTAACTTTATCGTCCATTAATAAAAATATGATATTTCCGAGGTATGTGTATTGACTTTGAATGTACCATTACGATAGATAGATACATACTATCACCAAAAGAGGTAAATTAATATCCTTGTCATCTCTACTCTTGATTTAAATAAAGTCCACAACAATAAAATATTTCATATACATTTTGTTAGGATTTGTTCATCGACATTCAACGTGTTGTTTACATGTTTATGTTACATTTGTCCGAGAAATCCCGCGAGATTTGTACATTCTCCGACTTTTTCACAAAAGAGCGCACTAAGAACTATAACTCTTCCATAGTGGCAATAGAACGTATTGTTTAGTATGTATCTACACTTGATTCAAGTTTTCTTATTTAACTTTCTATAACTGTAAATATGGATATTCTAATACAGTATGTTATTAAATACTCATATTTAGAATCATTTACCCCACCCTTAAATTTTCATGTTTACAATATCCATTGAAGAATACATATTGGTTAATCATTTCAATACTATTATATACATTTAATCTGAAAGTCATTAACATTTAGGAACTGACCAATCATACGTCAAAACATGCAAATATTAGAGATTGTGAGCTCTTCCAATCATACAAGACAGCTCTTCATAATTTACGCATTTACCTAAAAGCAGAATCAAAGACACAACTGTATAGTTTGTATGTGCACTTGATTCAAGTTTTCTTACTTAACTTTCTATAATTGTAAATATGGATATTCTAATATGTTATCAAATACTTGTATTTAGATTCATTTACTCCACCCCTATATTTCTTTGTTTACAATATCCATCAAAGAGTACACATTGATTAATCATTTCAATACTATTATATACATTTAATCTGAAAGTCATTAACATTTCGGAACTGACCAATCATACGTCAAAACATGCAAATATTTGAGATTGTGAGCTCTCCCAATCATACAAGACAGCTCTTCATGTATACCTACATTTTTAAGAGTAATGCAATTCTTTAAAAAAAAAAACAAAACATTTTTTATTCAGATATTCAGAATTTAACAAAAACATTTGAACATATGAAGGATGTTTCTGTATGCTTATCTTTCAAACTTGCAAAAACTAGTGTAAACATTTTTTAAAACAAGAATTACACATTTTTTCGTTAATAATTCCTACCTGATCAAGCAATTGTTGACCCAGCCTTAATCCCACCATTCTTGTCATGACCTCTGCTCCGGGGTTAGGGATAAACTGCAGGGCCTGCTGGAGAATCAGAGCATGACTATGTTCCGCTTGAGTGATATTGGGAGACTGGGGATCAGCACTGCAGGCCTCCACCACCACTTGAAATTTGGCGTGACTGACCGTGGTGAGCATGAGTTTACAGATCTTCATCACAGTTATATACGCCGCCCTGTAACATATACATTAGAAAAGTTGTTTACACTTAAATAGCTATCAGTAAAACTTCTCCTGTAAAAGTAATATTTTCTATGCAAAAAATACCAAAACATTTTACATAATTATATTTCACAACATTTCTCTTCTCAAGCAAATGGTATGCTTATCCTAGAATGTGTTAGTCTCCTGTCATATGTATGAAGATTTAACTCTTTTCATCTTTGTGGAAAACATTTCAAATTCATAAAAACTCTCACCTTCTGGTAGGTAAATCAGCTGATGGTAGAAAGTTGTTTTTGGTTAACATATTCATGGAAATTTGAACACCACCACTTTTTACAAAATTAAATTGGAATTCAAATGCATCATCTGAAGTTGTCTCTACTGCTGGCATTAGTAAACTATATGCAACCTGACAAAAAAAGTACATCATTTGATTGTTCCATCTGAAGCAAGACATTCAGAAATATGTGAACAAAACAAAAATATTTTATATGAAACAAACATACCTCAATATTATACAAAGCTTGGGTTGCTGAAGTAGTAAAAAACATGGCCTCCAAATCATGGGAATAGGTTGTATCTCCTCGGTTGTGTTCAGCACATATTGACTTAAGCTGGTCTATTGTATGAACATCTACAACAGGAGCAGGTTAGTTAATATAAGGCATGAGAAAATACAGCAAATACACACATTAGCTACACTAGGTTCAATCATGTGTGAAACATGTAAGAGATGTTTTAGCCTCTAAAAGCGAGATAAATAGAAATGATCACAGTTGGACACAGAATATTAACAATATCTTATTTTGTAAAATTCTTACACACATATATCACCGAAGCACTTACCAGCTGGCATGAGCTTTAACACCGCCCTGGCAGTATCTCGTAGTCTGGGCACCTGTAGCTGGCAGCCCAAGTCTGATAGTTGAAACAGGAACTGAGTATACCGGTAATTGTTTGATATTATCTGGAAAGATAAGGGGGCATTAATTCAAAGCTATGGGAAGAAGAAATGAGAGTCTTTCCAAGAAACCAACCTTCAAAGCATCAACATAGCAAAACAAATTTTTATCATTCATTTTCAGAAAATTATTTTGATTCATAAATTATACTTCAATAATATGAAAATACATGCATATATGCATGAAATGCCTTACCACTCCCGGTAGACAGTTTTCTGCCTCAATGTTAGGGCCATCAAAGGTATGATGAGGGGAGCCAGCAGAGCTGTCTGAACTGCTGTCTGGACTAGAAGGCATGTTACTTCCCACCTGTATCAACTTGGCCGTTATAAGCTACAGCAAAAATATATTTATTAAAATATATGACCAAAAGTTTAACTGAAACAATTGAAAAGTACCATTTGACAATTCTTATATACCATCTTATTGTATGACATTTTTGCACAGTTTGACAGGTCATTTCATAAAATCTGACAAGTAAAAGTACAGTCAACAACATAACTCCATGTATAGAGATGTTAAACTGCCTGGAGAGTGAAAACAATCTAGCAATGTCATAAATAAAGGATTAACTCTAGTTACTATAACATTTACAGAAAATAAACAATTATATATTTTTTTAATAAACTGTATATAAAAGGAAAAGATTTTCCAGAAAATGAATTCTGTAAAATATAAAATCTACTTATGAAATAGATAATATCCACCATATTCCTTTTTTTCTCATGCAGTTAGTGGGAAAACAAACATTAATGGTAATTTGTTTTTGATTTTGTTTTGTTTTGTTCTTGTTTGGTCTCATCAAGCCATCATCAAAGATGCTGATTTCACAAGGGGGAAATATGAGATTATATGTGCATATACATGTATGTGTACATGTACATCAATAAATGTTATCTAAAGAGTAATTATTCAAGTCTCTATGGATGATCAAAATCAATTTAAATCGTAGCACAATTTCTACTCACTGATTTTTCTCGTAAGGGAATTTGAGAAATAAGTCTCTTGTCTTCCACAGGATCCAGAAGTTCCCCGTTAGCATACAAGTCCACTTTAATATTACTACTGGCTTTTATTTTACACAAAACTTGTCTGCGTACTTGTCCTATTGTATCATTAGTATGAGACCAAATGTCTATATCGTCCATCTGACGTCCTTGACTAGGAAACCGAATTATTAAGGTCACTAATTTTCCTCGACATGCTCTACAAAAGGAAATAAAAGCTCAAATACAAGGAAACTGCCATGTAAATTGCTACTTCTTAAACCACACAGAATTATTTTTCATCGCACCAATGGTACTCCCCACCCTCTCCTATTGAAATGTTGCCCCTCTTATGTAGTGGAATTACACTGACCTGCTGAGCGGGAGAATGGATCGTTCCTCCGTATACGCCTCGTCACACTCTGCTACATACTCCCGCAGCACAGTTAACACTCGTACCATCCTGGTGGTCTCCTGCATCACACGATTTGTACTGTCTTTGTCTTTCTCCAGCACACTCACTGTGTCATACAGGGCCTTCAGTCGATCCACACACGACTGAATAAAGTCATCATGGATTTCCACCTGATTTTGTTGTAACCGAGGTCCAAGGTTTGTGTAAATGTCTTTTAACAAAATAATTGCCTTGTTGGCAACTTCGTCTGGGCTTAATAACACTACCTGTTACATAAATTGCAGAAATTATATATTGTAATGACCTGGGGTAGAATTTAATTAATTAGTTTTTTTTTTTTTTTTTAATTGTGTCAACATTTTATTGGGAAAATTATCTGGGTTGATTTTATTATGCATTAATGACACTAGTACATTTCAGTCCTTTGATTATTTACTCAACGTGGTATTGTCTATTTTTAGCACATTTGGCATACTTGTTGTTTGGATTTATACAGGAAATCCTATATTTTATGAATTCATGTGCATACCTTTAGAATTGCATGTTACTGTATTTTACTTTATTATTTATGAGTCAAATAAGCGCTTGACATAGCCATAATTGCACACGATTGTTGGAGTCATGGAAGTTGTTTACATCCCGCTGACATCTTATTTGTATTAGCCAGAGTTTCGTATTTCAGCAAGATGTATTTTGTTATGCAATATTCGATGTTATAATTGCTTGTGAATATCCACAAAACTAATGTTTGAATATGTTTTACTAAGATTTATCAAAGGATTTTATGTTAAATGTGATTTTATGGTAGTTACACATTTTTACTATGACAGTGCTATTTGAATATCGTCTGCTATACGATTGCAGTTTTCTATCATGAAATACGCGTTTAATTCACATGGATTGTTTACTTACTTATTATAGACAAATCTTTTGTAATCCATATTTATTGGTTATTTTGTCTTTTCACATTTTAATTTCGTTTTGTAGTTATTATCCTCGTTGTACGGCAGCCTTGTTTGACGTTGTTTGACACTGTTTGACAGATCTATGTTTGTACGGCGCCGTACAGCGCTGTGATTGGTTGAGTGACACCGTACAGCTTTTTCATTGGTTAATTTGTATCACATGACTATTTCCGAAGGTTATAAATATAAGTGCCTCGCCAGTCTCTGGCAGATAAGTTGCACAAGCAACATCGCAGGATCGTAGCCTAAACCTAGGTGAGACAACTGTAAATTATCTCCCAACACACTGGACACCTGATGTTATATTTTTAGAGCTTTTTAATGTCAAATCAACTTTATTGCCATTTTTATCCTTGAAAGTACGGTTGACACTGTGGGACAAAATGAATATTAATTATCTATATGTATCCAATATAGATGTTTGTTTACCTATTGTTATTTCCTGTTGAATGATGAATTAATAAACCAATTATTAAACTGATACCAAGTCTTGTCCTTACTGAGAAATATGAAGCAAGAAATAAGGAATGACCTTGAAATTGTTGTGGTATTATTTTGTATAGCCCCCATTCCAGGATGGCCATCCGTGGGGAGCTTACAATATCATCTGCTTTATATTTTTAAGGTAATTCAAATACAGCTCATAGACTTAAAAGAATAGTCAACAGACACTAAAAATTTATGCAAATATTTTAAAATTGTTTATAATTGTTCATGAACTTGGTCTCAGAGAAAAAAACTTTTCAGAGTTGATATACAGAGACTGTTAAGAATGACCTTACCCTCCATAAATAATCCATTCCTATGAGTTCAAGGTCATCCATCAGATGACCTCCCCTTCTCTTAGCAATGATTTTGTTTTCTTTTTGATTCACATGCTTAAAGAATCTCTCGAAGCAACTGAAAAAAGATTTTGACACTTTAGATGGCACCAAAAATTACTATATTTTTGCACTTCCATATACATGTACATGTATATCTATGTCCTATCTAAATATAAATTTTGATGAATTGTAATTCTCTGGTGATTAAGACTTACTTCATTCCATTTTCTGTCAACAGACTTGGATCAAGTTGTAGAATGTTTTGTTCAAAGAAATCTTTTGTTATTTCTGGATCCAAGTCTGGTTCTTCTCCCATTAGCTGCAAACATTTACGAATAATGTTAAGAATGCAACAACAATTAATAAACAGAATATACAACTAGAAAAGAAACTCGTTGCGAGCAACGAGAGGTCTTCCGCCCGATTCTGAAAAAAACCCCGCAAAATTGAGCTGAAAAAAGTGATAAAACTTGTTATGAAAACAAAGGGCATTGAACCCGGGTCGTTAGCATGAAAATCCAAACCGCTTACTATTACTCTATAAGAACCAAAGCTGTAAATGTACTTGTATATACTTCTGCAACAGTACATGAGTTTTCGAATAATGAAAGGCAGGTCACTATTCATAATTTTGTGTCAAACACCACGAGTAAATCTTTTTCTTTGGAATGTTCCATTAAATAGGTGCGATAGCTTCGATGGAAATGAAACAAGAACGTTCTTATAGCTAAATTTCAAGGTTAAGAAAGTATATTTAGCATATTTACACATTCCATATCGTATATAGATAAATAATACTTAATCAGTGAATCTGGTAAACTTTTTACCTTTTTTTTTTTCCAAATTTCCTGTTCATCCCCACTAAGAACATATTGATAAAAGCATGCCTACTACAGTCAGGGAATCAGATAACATTTATGTTCAATAATTTAAATCAGATCTTTGAGACAAGAATGTTGATATGAACTCCATTCAACGATATTTTGAAAAATGATTTTCTTATATTTTTTTTTCTTTTCTATTATTTGAATATGACACAAGTCTGCATGAGCAAAACAGTGGTTACGTTTAATACTTACTATGTACATCCATATTGTTTCTTAAAAACTATTACTTATACCTATGATTTAAAATCTAATTTTCCGAAACAAAAGATACTAGGTATCGTATTTCATTTGCACATTTAGTCTTTTCTTTTTCTACTTTGAGAACCAGACAAAAACAATTATAGAAGATGTTTCAGACGACCAAGGATTAAATCATAGTTTGACACAGAATTATAACGTAACAACGACGTGAGAATCCAAGTATTCCTTTACATTTCATTTATCCTATTTTACTTTCATTCAAGCAAACGCTCGGCTGACCTTTGTTAACCCTGAATTGCGAAATGTCGGAAATGACAGAGACAGCCGCCATTTTGGACCCGCTTCAGATTTTTAAATGTTAATATCTAGAGTTTGAATTTATCAATATTCAAACAAATGATACAGTGAGCATTAAAAGAAAGGTTTCTATTAGCATTCCAAAAATAAATGAAAAATACTGAAAAACAAAAAAGTTAGAAAATACGGACTTTTTAATTTCGCTTCCGATAGCAACCGGAAGTAGTAACGACGCACAAAAAGGTAATTCCGCAAATCTAGAAGTGATCATCTATCATCTCTAATAAGTCTCCAGTTAATATCTTAAGCCATTTTTGAAAAAAAGGGGGAACAAAAATCCGTTTTAAAATCAGAAAACTGTCAATATCTTGGAACCGAAGGTGAGTATTCCAAATTTTTCTTGTCATGCCACAACTTCATATAATGACGCATAATTCTTGAAAGTTTCATTGAAAACCACTGAATAGTTTTAAAATCGCCTGCACAAAATTTTGGGGTCAAAAAATAATAATAATAATAATAATAATAAGAAACAGTAGAATTACTAGAAGGTCTTCCGTGAAGACGGAAGACCTTAAATATGCCATAAATCAAAAGAAAAGCTTTAGTTCTCATTTATGCTTACTATCTTACCTTGGCAAACCATTTAAAACAAGACTCCCTATCTGAAGGGTAAATTGCACTCTCTGCTAAGCACTGCCATATCTGAAATACCAATTATACATCTATAAGATGCTGAATACCATTCATGAATCAATTTCAGAAATTCTAAAGAATACATATAAATGTTAATCTGTAGTTATTCCAATATTCTCAAATGTTACCTGTCTGGCTTGAGATTCACACAACCACAGCTGACCATCTTTCAGTAAAAACCTTCAAAGAGTCAATGAACAATTAAGATAGTGATCTTTAAACTAATTTTGTTTTAATGAAAAACCTGAAATTTCAGTTCAATAAGTCATAATACACTGTATCTTGATTGATTCTTCAATTCTCAAAAATATAAATTGTCTCAATTATACTAAACATGCCTTAAAAACCTGAGACGTTCCTGAATTTGTTGTACATGATTAAATCTCCCATCTGGTAAAATATTGCTGGAATCTAGTTCTGGATGATCTGTTAATGTACAAAATTTCATAACAATAAAAGGTTAACAACAATGATCTTCAATACAACGTTATGATGATGAATTTGTCATATTTACCTCTGGCCAACTCCCTGGCTTTCTTCATGTAGTTGGAGAGATTGGTGGCTACTAACATGACTATGGAGTGGTTACTCTGGAGCTGGGCTATCACAGTGTTACGATAGTATACATGAGACGCTCTCTGTGGAGCATGGGGAAAATTCTGTGGCGACTGAAAGGATAAAAAATGCTTGTATAAAATCAAAGCTGGTCATATGAGCAGAAAGACAATCAAAATTATCTGTTCTCTTGATTTTGACTGGTAAATTAACACCATTTTAAGTTTCATGCAGCAACAGAGAATCCCTTAGCTGTGTGTATCAATCTTTCATGAATAGACAATCCTGCTTAAGGAAAACCTATGGTTCAGTACATATACAATGTAAATATGACAGAATTTACCTCTGGAAAGAGCTGACAGATTTCACGAATTTGCTTCAATGCTGGCAACACCCATTTGTCATTCTTCAGTTCTTCTACAAATTTTGTTATCCATGTCATCTTCTGGGCATCTCGGTCCTAAAACAAAAATATTGTGTAATTTCCTTTCTACACTGTATTTCACTATTTCTTTAAGAACTGAACTACAAGTTCATTACACTGAAGTATCCCTTATAACAGTATTCAACATAAACTTGTTTATTACAGTTTCCTTTTGTAAATATCCTCTACCTGAGAGCAGCTATAGTCTAAGATCTTGATGTGGGCAGTTAAAGCCTGGTCCATAATCTCCGTGGGAACATCCTCACTGTGAGCTAAATTCCACAGCAAACCAAGAACCTGGTAAGGACATAAACAAATGCATGTGTAAAATACACATCAATTTCCTGTATCATTCTCTCCTTCAAACATTTAGAAATGCAAACTTCTATGTTTCTAACTCGTACATTGTACGTAAGACTAAAAATCATGTATTAAAAAATTTAGAGAAATCTAACAATTATAAATTTATTGTTGCTTTTTTTTTTTTAAATCTTACATTATAGGGGTGCAACGATACATATGCTTAAAAACACGGTATTCAGTTCACATATAATTAGACATATTTTAGAGTTTGTCATCATATACTTTAAACTGTTTATTATAACACTAGTAAAGTGATAACATCCTTCGACCCATTAAATATGAGGCTGTTTATTTTTTTTCATTGACCTCGTGTTTCGTGAGGAAGCCATTATGAAATGGTAAACGAGGAACCAAAACAGACAATTCGGATAATTACGGACCGATTGGACCAAACCGTGATATCAGTTTCACATATCGTGAACCGAACCATGGAAAAATAAACCACAGTATACCGTCAAACAGTTTATCGTTGCACTCTTATCTTAAAATCACAGGAAACAGACAATTAAGATAATCTACAATACATGAAAATGTAGAACCTTGTGAGCCATAACTCCTTCTTTGTCATCCTCAGCCAATCTGCGAATCAGCTCTAACAATTTCTCTCTCTGTTTCTTTGATGCATGGGTCCAGCTCACCTGTTAATAAAAAAAAATCTTAATCAAACTTTCATTTTGCACACTGTATAAATAAAATGTAGATATGGTGTAGCCTTGTAATTTTCTAAAATGCACCTTTCTTGAAAATTATCATTAAAAATTCTCAATAAAAACTGCAGCATTTAATTTCAAAAAACCTACCTGAAAACACTCAAACAGGTGATCTAGCTGTTCTGGAGAAAAATCCCAGGCTAATTTAGCCAGCAGGTCATGTACATTCTTTACAATAGCATCATGTTTCCCTGACTGTAATAGATAATATGAGATATTATTGTTCAACAACCAAAACCTGATAGTAGATCACTTACACATGTTTCAGAATTCCCGCTCAGTATTGTCAGTGTGATTATTGATTTACCTGAGCTTCCCAGAGCTTGTCCAGGTCCTCTGAAGTCAGGGCTTTCTCTTTGATCATAAATCTCAGGATCTTCTCCAACTTCTCCACATACTGAGGCTGATGGAGACTGTCTCGTAAAACTATGGTCAGCACATTGTTTTTCTGAATCCATTCCTAGAAACCAGTAAAACTATGATCAGCACATTATTTTCCTAAATCAATTCTTATTACAATCATAAAACTATGGTCAGTATATTACTTTTACAAAACCCATTCAAATTCTTCTTTTTTTCTCTTTCCCACTGCACTTTTCATGTTAAATGTACATGTATTTCATTTATAATTTTTTTTATACAGTAAAGCCTGTCTAATGCGACATGCACTGGGAGACAAATTTTGTGTCGGAAAAGACAGGATGTCGGATTGCAGTGTTAAAAACAAGGAAATTACTAAAATGGGAAAGAAATTTAACTTCAGAATCCACAGTGTGTCAAATTTTTCAATATATTCTAAGAAAAGGGCTCGACATTAACTTTTTTTCCTACTTGTCCATTCGGACAAGTGACCAAGATATTTACTAGTTCGAACTTCAACTTCACTTGTCCGAAAATTTTTCAATGAATATCTTATTCTGTCAATGTTACTTAAATTAAGAAATTAAACGTGCTTGATTTATTAGTGTTGTTAATGATAAATAAGACAAACACATATAAAACAAAATTTTATCTAGACTTCCTGTCCTGACAACAACATAAATGTTCGCAAGTGAATCTGTAATATCAATTATATTCCAAACCCGCAAACACAGGGCAAAAACTTGTGATTGTTATCTAAAACAATACACTTTTCATATATTGTTTTTTTTATCATTATTTGAAGACTTCTTTATTTCACTTGTCAGATGCCTGTCAATATTCACTTGTCCGTAATTTTTTTTCATTGGTACCGGACAAGCGTTAATGTCGAGGCCTGACACACTGCAAATTCTTGTTTATCTTAATAAAACAATTTATTTATTTTATCCATTCATATCAGATGTATGCCAATATTGTGTTTTTAACTGCATGTATGTTTCCCCAATTACTACACCTTGTCCTTTCTTCCATGCACTTAGCCCCCTCCCCCTTTTCAATTAAATCAGTACAATGCATTATCTAACATTTGCCTTGTCATTACTTACAGCCATTTTCTCTGCCGTCAGCCACTCGTCCTCTTCTGTCTGCGAGTGACGACTAGATTGGAATGAGACGTTAGATATAACCTTGTTCACTTCATTCAGAGCATTCATTTTACCATTGAAGGAGGAGATTTGTAATAACCTACAAATATAAATCAAATCCACTGTATTACAACACAAAAGAATCAACATTACTGAATTCTTTCAAATAACTAAGAGAACCAAGATACAAGCTTTGACAGTTTTAATTTCACACACCTCAGTATCATTCTGAGTCTAAAACCCTCCAGGTTTTTAATTGTGTCTTCCTGATTTGGAAGTCTGTTTACTAGCTGCTTCAGTCCTTTGATGATGGAGGACAAAGCATCATTTTTGGCTTCATTTTTTGATTCCTTCTTTAGCTCTTCATCTGTGAGTTCATTTAGAAATTTTGGAACTACTTCCTGCAACATTTGAAAGAAACGTGTACATTAACACCTGGGGGAAAAATATCAAATTCATCTGCCAATTTCTTTTTTTGTAGGTAAGAGAGCTAAAATAATACATGGGCTATCCATTCATGTAAATTGAACATGTATATATTTCAGAAATACATACAGTATACTTGAACGATAACAAATAAAATGTGCACTTCCACGTGCATTTATTTTTATCAGCTGAAAATTTTCTCCAACAAGGAAATTAGACAAGTGATGGAAATGGGAACTTCCTCCCCAGACTGACAAAAGAAGAAGATCAATGCCTTTTTTCCTTGACATACGTACAGCTGTAAATACTAGTTACATACAATGTAGATAACAAAAATACTGACTTTAAATGCCAAGCATTCTCTTATTCTACAGTAGAGCAAGGGGGGGGGGATTTTCATTACATCCTTAGTTACAAAAAAAACCACTCAAACCCAATATCTTTCCTACATATACACAAGCAAACTTATATTAATATAAACCTTGAAACTGAAATAGATTTCTTGAAATGAAAATATACCAAACATTATTCATTAAGTCTAATCTTAAAGAACATATACACAGCAGGATTCATTCCATTAAACACCAAGGCATACTTACAACAATTGGTAAGAAGAACTGTTCTACTGTCTGGGGTGTGAGGACCTCGGCACACTGACCAAATGGCCTATAAAATAAACAATAGTCAAACATCATTACCAAATAAGTCTACACCCTTCACAACTACTGAACAAAACAGTTCCCAGAAAAACACCCATCTCCTGTTAAACCTACTTGATCAATGCCGCTACAACTGGTACGGAGAGCTGAGGACCAGTTTTAAATCTGTCAAGCAGCATCTGGAATCCACCTAACTTTCCAAACTTATTCACCAAGTCTACCAACCATCCCTGCAAATCAATACACATACCAATACCATAAACAAATTCATTTTAAATAAACACCCACAACTCATCATATTTTTTGTCTTGCATAATTTTAAGTTCAGATCTTAAATATGTAATAACATAAATGTAAATGAAAAAAAAAAGTTTGCAATTTTTGGTTCACAATTTTAGAAGAAGAATGCTTACTTTGGGATTTCTAGGATCAGGGGGACGGGCAAACACATCCTCTGTATTTTCAGATCCAGTCTGAACACTCTCTGAGTTACGGCTTCCATTGTATATATGAAATCTGATTATGGAGAAAAAACATTCAAAAATCATTATACTGCATTAAAAAATATGTAAAAATCATCATCTAATTTCATTAAAACAATGATGCTTACTTGCAAAGTGGATTCAAAACCATAGCTAAGAGTTCAAGAAGTGGAAACCAGTCTTGGGACAGCTTTGTTACAACTAATTCAATCAGCTTCTCTGCATTTTTTAATATGCATCGCTAAAATGGATAAAAAATGAAACTCTTTTACTATATTAATAAATATGATAGTTTTTTTAAGCATATGATTTCTAATTTACACGAGTAAAACTAGACATCCAGAATATACAGCTATACACCTAAACCATATTATTTTAGTAAATACAGTGGAAACTTGCTTCTTTAATTCAAGGCACCATCAATTAACTACAAAATATTCATGGATTTGAGACAAAGAAGTTTAGATACAGAAAGAAAAGTGGTTTGGACTGCCATCTAACTTTGATATATATCCCTGATGTTGGAGATAAACAGTGTCAGAAATGATGAAGTTTAACTGTACCGAAAATGAGCAAGATTTATCAAAAGTTTCAAAACATTGTATACATGATTAATAATACCTCACAGGGATTTTCCACTGCCCCGTGTAGGGCCGAATATGGGCCCCATTCCCAATTGCAAAATCACTCCATTTTTCCCAAAAATGAACAGCCTATGTTTTATTTTTGAAAAATTCATGTAAAACAAACATGGTCAAGTTTGAACTCTTAATGAAATTAACATAATTTTTGGAGACTTGGCTAAAACTTTATAATAACACATCTATTTTCTGAAGTAAAGTTTTGAATAATGAAGTAAAAAATCAATTTTAACCAGGGCTCTCACACCTATTTTTGGTACTGGGGCCGGGGCCATTGCAATTGGGAAAAAAGCGTTGTTTTTATAAAAATTGGGAAATTAATTTTTATCAGTCATAATTTAAACTCTTGAAACAAGAAAAATCAAATAAACACAGAGTAATTATATAAACTGAAACGAATCATCATCATTGTCTTACTCTTAGTAGAAATATTTTTTTCTACACTTGCAGTATAGGTACTGCAGGGATCAAACTTAACTTTTTGATCACTAGCAAATATCAGCAAATTTATTTTTACTAGCAAATTGTAATACAGAACTTTCACTAGCATTTTTTCTTCTCATAGTAAGTCATATAAGATTTAAATGATCTAATCATCTATCAAAAATATCCTTTTGGAAGCATTTATGTCGTTTTTATTAAAGATAAGATCTGAACAGATAGAGAGGTGTGTAATTAAAAAAAACCCATCCTTACATTTAAAATTAAATCATTAAATACACTGTGAATATATTTTTGGAAAATTACATAACTTTTTTACTCTACTTGATTAAGTGATCGTAAATAATTTAATGCAATATCTAACGTTACATGTATTTGCCATAAACAAAGGAGTGGAGGAAATTCGGATTAAAAAACGATCGTTTTTGGAAGTAAATAAGTCAGGTAGTGCTGCAAAATAGATAAGAATATGGGAATTTACAAACTGTAAGAGCATGGTTCCTAATTTTTTTCATTGTTAGGGAATCTTATAGCAAAACATAAGTAAAACCTGTAGCCCTTCTCATTCAGTCATTGGTAATCTGAATTTTTAGGACCTTTCTTTTACTTTCAAAAGGTGGCGACACAGGTTGCCTTTAACTCGCAATTTTTTATTTTAATTTTCATGTAAAGAGTATTTTCCGTTAATTTCGAGCCCTGACATCGTAGTTCTTCACATTCTGCGACATGTTGTGAATAAAGAAGTCGTACCTAAGTGAATTTGTACTTTACTAGGCCTACTTTACTACAGACGACTTTCGTTTTCATACTAAACTAGTTCCTGCATATAAACGAACTGCCAGTTCATAACACGAACGTGTTTCGTTCATAGCTTCACAGTGCTTTTACGACTGTTAAAGATATGCTCTTTATTTTTACAGTAAAATATATTTGAAGCAATCATACATTGGGAATTTCTACACTTAAATTTGGGAAAAAAAGTGCCTTTTTCATGTTGGGAATGGGGCCGAATATCGGCCCCAATTATAGAGAATTGAGAGCCCTGTTTAACTATCATAAGTGTTTAATTATTGAAATACATCTTGCTATAAAATTTCCCAAAAAGTTGTAAAATGTCGTAAAATTCCCAATGGCATGGGCCTGGGCCCCATTCCCAAAGTGGGGTGGAAAATCCCTGCCTCATTACATCTTTACTTACATGAATTTCATACTTCCAACCACTAACTGCTTCATCAGTCATTATTTTTGTAAATGACACTGTCAGTCCCTCTCTGAAAAATCTTTGACAAGGTTCACTTCTTGTATCTAACCCTAGTGACAGAAAATAAAGTCAATGAGAGTCAAAATATAAACATTACTCAATTATATGGAAAAAAAAAAATTAGATGAACGTTTCATTACCTTCTTTGCACAGTTTAATGGCAGCATCCAGTAAAACCTCTAGTTCTCCTTTAGGTAGCACTGGAACCACCCACCTAGGTCTATTTATCATTTCATCTAGCCTTCCTAACTCCACAACTGGAAAGTCTGGCTCTTGGTCATCTCTTAGCTCCTCCAGATCAATGGACACATCTGCAGGAGCCACTTCATCGGCCACCATTTGTGACCCACTTGACTGAGGCCCCGCAGAATTCTGGGTAGATGAAGGGGGTACCGCAGTTGTTCCTTTTTGTAGTGGAACATCTTGTGGGGTGTCTTCCCCTGACTGACCCCCTTTCATTACAATGGTCATGGTCACTTGACCAAATTCTGCAAACAATAAGATACTGTCATAAGTTGGTATTATATGGTAATGCTTAAAAGTTTATACAGTTTTTCATAATAATCCCAGTAG
This sequence comes from Saccostrea cuccullata, assembly GCF_032062105.1. Lineage (NCBI taxonomy): Eukaryota > Metazoa > Mollusca > Bivalvia > Ostreida > Ostreidae > Saccostrea > Saccostrea cuccullata. Next base: position 326,771 of record NW_026939726.1, on the reverse strand, counting down.
AAACATTGTTTCACTCAAAAAATACTAGTATATATAAAAATAAAATTCACTATTAATTTCCTACACATGTAATCATGTAGAAGGAGATGACTTGAGTCACCTCCAAACAATAACATTATGTGCATAGAATGCCTCATTCAACCTGCTGAATTTCTTAAATTACGCCAATAGCTTATTTTCCCACAACAACCGGAAAACAAATGCACATGTCCTACAAAAGAATAGCAAGCCAGGGGAATGATATCACAAATTCTTTTCAGAAAAAACGTACAAATTATTCTATGAAAAAAATGAAGTTCGAAGCAAAATTATCCACTTCCATGCAGCGCAACACCGTACATAACGATAACTTTATGTAAAATCATCTCAGTGGTACATAGATACTATAATTCTGTTATTCTATATTTGACAATTGCGTTTATTTTGGTTTAGGAAATCCCGGATCTCGCATAACATGGCCGACTATCGACAACTTTCACAACGGTTCGCTACTTTCATTACGAGTCAATTACCTTTGAGAAATTCAAAGTGACACACTAACTTTCATATGCTTTGGGGTTCTTCAAATCATTTGCAAGATCTTTCGAAAATAAAGATCTTAGAATTCGATGCCTTGTGCATCGAACTGCACTGTCTGCGACTTTGGTGAAATGTCTAATGACATAATCTCGTGAAACGGGATCTTTATAATTCAAAACATATTTGATAAATTAATTGAAAAAAAGGATTATAATACGAAAAGAATCTTAATATCATATCTATATTTAAATAATTTAATTATATAAATAAATTTTATTAACGGTCGCTGAAAATAGACTAAATATCTTACTTCGCATAAAACGGAATTTAGAGTTATCCCCCTTAGGCGTTAAAGATTTCATAGGACTTGTAATGTCCTCCCCCATTGTTAAAATAAAAAGAGATTCATCTTATTTCCTCACTTTAGAGTTGCTTTAAAAGGCTTCTTGACTCGTGTGTTTTAACAGGGATATAGTATAGTTTTTTTTTTTGAAGGGGGGGGGGGGGGGGGGGGGGGGGGGGGGGGGTTACACAGAGAAAACATTCAACTACCTGACAAAAAAACTGGACAACCAATAAATAAATAAATAAAATAAACTAAAATAAATAAATAAATAAATAAATAAATAAATAAATAAATAAATAAATAAATAAATAAATAAATAACTAAATAAATAAATAAATAAATAAATAAATAAATAAATAAATAAATAAAATAAATAAAATAAAATCAATCAATAAATAAAAGAGAAGGAAAATTGTCCAAATTTAAAAATCCTAAAAAAAAGTTATGTCAATCCACCCCCTTACCCGTGCGAGGGTTGAATATCTAAAAGCTTGTGTACAGTGCATGGTGTATGACTATTTGCTTATAATATAAAAAGTCAGGTTGCTCCACATTGACGCTCATCAGAGTTTGGGAAGTTACGGATAATCGAAGAAAAAGAAAAATGAAAGAAAAAGACTACAAGAACATTTCACATAAAAACATTAACCATGCATATATGTTATTGAATATTTCATGTGAATATAGTTGATCAATTAAATACCGTAGCATAAATGGGTTATTTTAGCAGGGTGGTAATATTCGTTTATATGTATTTTAGAGTTTGGTGGAGGGTTAATAAAATTTTGGTCGTTAAAATATTCAATATTCTCCTTGATATGTTATTTTGAAAAGTCAATTACGAATCCATCAAAATTCTTGGAATACCTTTCAGTAAGCAAAAAGCCTTTACATTCGCCAAGAAAATGCGCAGTTTGATTTCTAAATGGCTTTAAAAGTATACTTAGTAGGTATGCTAAACCATGATGACATGCTTTAATAATTCTAATCTGCACTACATGTAAATAATTCATTGTTGTATGAAAATATGAACGTCTTTTTGCAAGAAAAGAATTTTCCGTGGTCTGAACAAACTTATTTTTTCACTACTAGTATCAAAAATGCTTGCATGTTAATACCTGTATCACTGAATATAACTCTGCTGTTCTAGAAACGGAATAAGTTTATATATTTCATAAATTTTCCAATGTAAAATATTTAGCCCCTATTACACCCCCCCCCCCCTCACACATGGAGTGCATGGTTTGATCAAACTTGAATCTCCAAATATCAGGATCGATCAAGGCCTTTTCACAAGTTTCATCTTACTGCTCCCACAGTGACATAACAATCGTTAAAAAAAAAAAAAAAATAAAAAAAAAAATGGGGGGCGAGGGCAGCCAGTGAAAAAATCAAATAACCTGAAAATTTTTTAACCGAAAATAATAATTAATCTAAAAATGAGAGAGAGGGAGAGAGAGAGAGAGAGAGAGAGAGAGAGAGAGAGAGAGAGAGAGAGAGAGAGAGAGAGAGAGAGAGAGAGAGAGAGAGAGAGGGGGTGGGTGGATTGGGGGCCAAACTCAAAAATCCTATAGATGGGGAGGGAGTTTGGATAGGTTCAAATTTCTTTAAGTACCATTTTTTTAGTCAAACATACTACACTTTTGTATTACCCTAATGTCTATACTATAAAAAAAGGGGGTGAGATGGGCTATCGGATTTTCATTGTACATTTTCTATACTGTCTGGAGAACTAGAAAAAAATCGCTTGCCCCCCCCCCGCGATCGTCACGTCGTTCCTTTGGTGTGTTTTTAAAATCCCAATTTTTTTGTGTTCTTGCCTTTCTTTATTGTCCTCCGCTTTCGCAAAAACGAGGGAACATTAAATCTCATTCGTCTGTCAGTCTCTCCATTTGTCAGTCACAAAAACTTTAACCTTGGTCATAACTTTTCAATGAGAGGAGAGAGGACTTGAGGACTTTAAATATTTCACATGTACCTTTCCAAACATACTACGATTTTTGACCTTGTGAGCTTGAAGTTTGACTTCTTTTCAAAAATGTTAACACTGCTTTAAATTGGTCACAATCAACTGCTTTTGAACAAGATTTAAGATAGGGCTTTCATATAAATTATGCATATTACATATGACAAGATCTTTCAAATTATTATTAATTATATCATGACTTTTGACCATGTGACCCTGACCTTGAAGTTTAACCTACTTTTCATAAATGTCACTTTTCCTTTTAACTGTTGAGAAGAGAAAGGCTTTTATATTTGACATGCATTGCCTATTAACAAGATGCTTCTGAGCATGCTATAATTTTTTAACCCTTGACCTTCATGTTTGACCTCATTTTAAAAAATTTTAACTTTGGTGATTACTTTAACATGAAATATATATGATAGGACATATATATTTGACACAATATGCCATGAATAATGGCATCCCTTCCACTAAGACACCAAGAGTGGTGGACCACAATTCTTTGAATTAGTTTGTCCTTGGCAATAACTTTTGAACAATTAGATCCAAAGCTTTCATGTTTCACATGAGTATTTCTTGTGACAAGAAAATCTTCCTTTGGAAACAAACAATTGTGACTTTGACCTTAGAGTGTGACCTTGGCCACAATTTTTTTTTTACATTTTGTGATGGACTTTCATATTTCATGTGTTTTTCTTGTGACAAGTCTTTCCCCTAAGTATAATTGATTTTGACCCTTTGACATTGGAGTTTGACCTATGTTTGAAAAACAAGTTTATTCATTGGAACAAGTCCTCTCTTTTGGAAGCAATATTTTTATAATCTCTTGGAGTTTAACTTGTTTTTGAGAAACTAAAATTTAAATTTTTGTTTCATTCTTGACCAAAGGTACAGTTATTCTGAACACAACATACACGGTGAAAAAGAGTATAAATTAAGAAATTTTGTTTTACCTTTATTGTTATTACACATTTATTTAATAACAAAGATCCCACTTTGAGAGAATGTACATGTAATTATACTTCTTTGATTGAAATAGAATCACTTTACTCTTATATAAGATTTGCAAACAATTAACCCATATGGGTATACATGTAAATTCTAAAAATGTCCACTGACTTCCTCGAACTCCTTATACAAACATAAATATACTAATAAACAATGACTCAACACATGTACTATACGAATCTTTTTTGTTTATGTTATACAATGATAATTAACCTGAATTAAGCTCTAAAACAAAATATTTTGGCAAACTATAAAAAAAGACATAAAATTCACAACTCTTGCATCAAAAATGCAAGTAAAAACAATAATTTATGAACAACATAAAAAGTACAGATAAAAGAAACAGTAAAACAGAATAACATGGACGGAAACATAAACTTGTTTGGTAATACTCCTCTCTGACATCACCAAATGTAAAATATAATTTCAATAAAATGTTTAATAACGATTCAAGAATTATCATTACAAACAAATAAAGATGGACGGGGAGCATCTAAATGTTAGGAAATGAGTCCATGGTTGAGCAAATGGGAAATATAGTTCCAGTTCCATTCCTACCTACTGGCTACAATGTTAATCTTGGTGGGTTTATCCCGGCCATGTCTCACTACATTATTACTGGGTAAATCACCAGTATCTCTGAACAGTCTGTCCTTAGTGACAACATACAGGAGTATGTACAGTAAAAGAGAGGACTAAATCGCGGCTGCCGGCTTCTACCTTCCGAATGGTATCGTTTTACTGGCCGGGCTCCAGGCAGGACGGAATTCTATACTTTCTGTTGAGCCATACCTCCTACTCTTCTCCTTTCTCTTTGTATCATCCTGAAAAAAAATTCAAGGTTTGTATACATTCGTAGTACACTGCATCAATTAAACACTTAGTTGTATTGATGGAGACAAAAAATTCAGCGTTTTTTTTTTGACATCACAACATTAAAAAAATTCCGTATTATTTTAAGGAGATGTAAATATATTTCATTTCTTCTTTAGAAAAGTGTTTTATTTTTCAAAATGTGATTTTAAGATTTTACAAGCAATTGTATTTGGGACAGGTAATATCAATAAACACCAATACACCATGTATCATGAAATAATGTAATAGTGCTTTCTTCATTACTATCTCTTCGATTACTCTTACCTTTCTCCTAAGCCACTGGTCATACAGCTTTTCTGCCTCCCTTTCCTGCTCTTTCTTCAGTTGTTCCTGCTCCTTCAGAGTAGCCATTTTCTTTTTCTTCTCCTCCAGGACTTTTTCTTTCAATACTTGTTCCTTCTTGTTGTTCCTGTATCATGTGTATACAAAACACAGTTTAAATATCAAATCTTCTCAAATTTTCAAGAAAAATTCAAAGACTGGATGTAACTTAAGTTTTCCTAATAGGACATAAATCCCTCTGCTTCTCACTCCCCAATCCCTCCAATGGAGGCAACATTAAAAACCATATTAAACACACATATCCACAAATTTAACAAATCTGGAAGTTTGGTTTGAGTATTCCCTAAGATATGCAAGAAGTTGACCAAAAAATTGAAATTAATCTTGAATCTTCAGCTATACAAAGGATGAACAGAAGATGGATACTTTGATTGTAGTATAATCATGTCTCCCCACCAGACAGCTTCTTTCTATTAAGGGTATAGAGTTTTTATGACTTGATGTCAAAGGTGATTGTACAGAGATCCCATAATAAATAATAACAATTGCTACAGTTATAACATACTAGTGCATGTACCGATACTTATTTTTCCACATAATCAAAGGACCAAATCTGTCATGAGGAATAACAGTTATCAAGTTTTTTCCCCTAATTTTTAAGCATTTACTGTAGAAATTGTATGATTCAGAGTCTAATGATTAAATTGATTTTCTATTAAATTGCTGAAACATAAAAAAAAAAAATAGACATACCATCCCCTAAGTGCAGTGACATTTTCCTTTTCCTTGTTCTTTTTTGTTTGCTCCTTTTCATATTCTTTCTCTCTCTCTTCCTCTCGTTTCTTTCTCAACTTTTCTTTTATTTCTTCATCCTTTTCTTCTTTCCATATTTTGAAGGTCTAAATAAGAACATTTATATACAACATGATATGATTTAATTTCTTGAATATACAATATCTATATATACAATATTTATATAGGCTGCAGAGTTTTCTACATACATGTAAAGGGGAATTGATAACTATTTGCATTTCATGTGAAATCCAGTTTGACCACTCCAGATCAAGTACAAAAACATTTTTCTCCCCGAAATTTTAATACATTTTTGTGAATATGTTTTAAAATCTCTAAACTTGCTATCTCTTATCCTCGCAAAACCATACTTATAAAGTACTGGTACATGTAATTACATGTAACAAATATAGAAAGTGAGTGTTAAACTAATTGACTTTATAACTTTCCTCTCAAACGATCACAGCAGAGAAGGCAGGGAACAGTTGAGCTTCTGACACATACTTGCTTGTATCCAGTTATATTTATCAACATATACATGTATTATATACATGTACTCAGAATAAATCAGCTGCCTTTACTGGATATGATGTGAAAGGCACAACAAGCAATTTTAGCTGTTATGTTTTTATTAAAGTGAATACTACAAAAGCCATTCATTAAAATTTTTTTGACAACAATTTTTCTAATTAACAAGTCACCTTTTCTGCCTCTTTGATCTTTTGTTCTTTTTCTTTCTCTATCTTTTCCTTCTTCTCTCTTTCTTTCCTTCTTTCTTCTTTAATCTTTTTAACAAAGGTATCTTCTTTTGATTCTTTCCAAGTCCTATAGGAGCTTTCATTTTCCAATTTCTTTTCTTTTTTCTCCTAAAAAAAGTAATCAGCAATGATTTTTTATAATTTAATTAACTTAAAGGAGTCAAATTTACATCTCAAGCAATCACAGGATACTTGATATTTATATGTAATTTCTTTACAGGCAATCTTGCAAGATACATCCATCACAAATTCTATACATGTTACATAAATTGTCTTAATGTAATTTCCTATAAATACCACTGACTCAGAAAAAATATGACATAAATATACATGTATAAGGAAACCAGTACTCAAGTAATATTTATATAGCACCTCTAAAATGAACTGAAAAATATTGATATAGGGTCTATGAATTTTTTTTCATTCCTATCATATCCAAAGATTTCTATGAAATAAACGTAAACAAAGTTGCATGTAACTTCCAATATCATTACTGATGAGTGTGTGTCAAAAACAAACATAATTTTTTTTTATATGTGTGTCATCACTATCATGTCATTAGAATTAACACAGTAGTGATAAATGACAACCAAGACAGGTTCCACAATACTGATGAGAAATTGGCTTACGTCCTCCTTTTTCTTCTCTTCCTCCTGTTTTTTCTTCTCTTCCTCTTTTTTCTCCTTCCTGGCGGATTTCATCTTCTCTCTCCTCCATTCATCATACACGGCCTGCCGTATGGACATGGTGTCGTTGAAGGACATCTCAGACAGGGTTCCCTGACTAGTGGGGGTCCCCGGGATAGTGTAGCGGGGCTTAGGACGGTGCTCCTTATCAACTCTGAAAAAGAAAAGTTTGACAAAATTCTTTTAAACATCTGCAGTTTTCATTGATTTATTGCTATGATCATGTTAAAAAGAAACAAAGTTGGGTAATAGTTCTATTTTTGGGGTTTTCTTTAATTACTGAACTTTCCTTACACAAATACAATTTAAGTGTTAAATATTATTGATTCAGAAATACTGTAAACCGTCAACTGCTCTCAGTCGACTCTGAGTAAATGGATACAATAATATTTTCCCTCATTTACAACTTACTTTTTGAAAGACTTGGTAGTGTCTGTGGACTTCATTGTAGCAGATGCTGGTTTGTTCTGTTCTTGAGCCACTTTGTTTATGATGTCATCTGATTTTTTACTCTCTGTTCGGCCTTTGCCTGGCCTACAAAAGAAATTTTAAAATATTCAGTTTCTTATCAATTTATGGTTGAAATCCAGATAATCTTTCAGTGATTTATTTAAATGAGGCTATAAATTTATTGATACATGTAAACTTAAACACCAACTTCATCATTATATCGTACTCTAGGAAATTAATTTTGAGACGACTTTGTCATTATATATTTAATTTTCATTCTTTGATGGAAAAAAAAAACAGAACAAAACAAAACTTAAAATTATGCATTGCTAAAAAAATAAATCCATAGTAAATAATTTCAATCAAAATTACATTTTTGAAAAGGTTACATACTTAGCTTGTTTTTCCTGCTCAGCAAATGACCTTCCTAATGGATCCTTGTCAAACTCCTCACAGAGTGAACTATCGTCCGGTATCTCTTTCTCCTTGTCTGTTAGCTTCTTTGCCACTGAGCTGGTATCAGCACTACCTATGTCCCCACTGCCTGACTTAGCCTGCCTCTGCTTGGCTCTGTTGATTTTATCCCCCAGAATATCATCTCTGATACTATCCTCCCTGTCCTGCGGTCCTTCCTCCGGCCCCCGGAGTAACCTTGGCTTGGGTTCCTCTCTCTTTTTTGTTTTGGAGGAATCTACATCTTCATTGAGAAAATCTAGAAGTGATGTCTCTTTCTTTAGTGGGGCCTTTTTTGTATCTTTCTCTCTGTCAGATTTTCTGTAGGACGTTTTATCTGTAGGAGTTTTTCTGCCATCTAATCCTGTTGGAGTTTTTCTGCCATCCATTCCTGTAGGAGTTTTCCTGCCATCTAAGTTTGTTGGAGTTTTTCTTCCCATCTGAAACCAAAATGTCAATTTTTTACCTTAAATTTTACAAGAGCAAAAGGTGTTTACAAATAGATGAGTATATCTCTCAGGAATAGGTAGTATCCTGTATGTACCTTTATACAGTAAAACTCGTTTAGTATGAACACGGATATAGCAAATTCACGGATATAGCAAAGTTTTTCTGGGTCCCCGGCAAAATTCTTAACAAATCTTTGTAAAATTTTATGGTTATAAAGAACTCTGATATAATGAATTTACGGATATAGCGAACTCATTTTGAGTCCCGATGAGGTTAAATATAATGAAATTTACATCTTTTATAACGAACTTTCAAAGATCCTAAAATTTACTAGATTGAACTGACTTTATTTTCTTGTAGCATTTGTATATAAAATTCAGTTCAATAAAACCTTAGTTGTCGACGGTATGTTTTGTAATATTTGCTTCCCTAACATATTTGTTAGTAATACTTGATGGAAAACATTCAAATTGTGAACTCGTTATAAATGTTTATACGAATTCGTTATACGGATATAACGAATTACGGATATAGTGAATTAAATTCACAGGTCCCAAGGACTTCGCTATAGCCGAGTTATACTGTATGCTACTCAGAGCCAGAAGAGATTCTTTGTGAAATGCATTAAGCTAAAATAAACATGAAGATGTATATGCCAAAATTGATATAGTAGAGCAATTATGGTACCTCTAAATACATGTATAGTCAAGCGTTGTTATCTCAAATGCAATGAGACCATGAAAAGACTTCTAGATCTTATCTTCAGTTTTGGAGATACTGTGGTAAGAAGTTATTGAGACTTCAAACTCGCTTCAAAATAACCATTTTTTTTTTTTTTGCAGATTTCAAATTTTAACTGTGTTCATGTACAAGGCCACACAGTATAGAGGGACTTTTGACACCAAAACATATCTATTCCACTTGAACTCCTAGATGAAGCCTACCTGTGTAGGAGTTTTTCTGCCACCTGGAGCAGTCCTGTGAAATCGACTGACAGACGGAGAATCTGTCTCCAAATCTACGTCCACATGATCTGTTTTTCCAAATATGTCTGTCTTGTGTCTAGGTCTGGGCTTGGGAGCTTCATCCAATCGTGGTGAATCATCTATGGAGAGGCTCCTAGTGATATAAAATAAGATGTATATTATCACTTGGGTATCATAACTGACCAGCATATTAAAAATCATATATTTCATATATTTCATAACTCTGAATGGAACCTCCTATTCTAAATAATTATGTCCTGTATAAGAATTTACAATACATACTTTGGAGATTTCCTGTCTGACTTTGAGAAGCGATCCTTTGGACTAGTAAGGCCACCTTTGGGACTGGTTCGGCCAGCCTTAGGACTACGGTCAATAGGACTTGGAAATCGGTTTTTCCTGGGTGTCCCTGCATTTTCATCAATGCTCTGAAGAAAAGGTTCCTGAGATGGAGTCCTTCTCCCCTGTAAGCCTGCAATAATTATAAGCAGTTTTACAAATAAAACACTACTGCATCATAATAGGGATACATGCAATACATTATTACATTATTTGCCCAATCTACAATCCTCCTCCCCCCCTCAAAAAAGAAATAAAATTTTAATATTAGAAAATATTACACAACATGAATATAATGATAAGAAATATGTACAGTTACATGATTTAATAACTATTCATAGATTCAAAAGCTTAAACAAAGTAATCAACCATTTAATTGAAAATATTTATGAAGATCATTATGATTATCTGGGATAGACTATATCACATAGACACAACTCACCAGGGGAGGGTGCTCGGTTTTCTTGCTGCTCTGCGCCTGGGCTTTTTCGAAAGTTTGGTGGTTGCCATGGTTTATTATCTGTTGGACTCTGACGCCTGAAGACACAAACAAGTCAACAATTATCATTAACATATCTTTTCCAATGTCACGTCATACTTTAATTTCACAGAAAGCTTACAAATTTTTAAAGTTTCATAATTTTCATTAATTACAAAAAAAAAATAGTCCAAGAAATAAATATAAAAGCAGTTTTCATTCCATTCTGCTAATAAAGTTTATTTGCCTTGGATCATTAGTGGGTGTCTTCCTGCCAAAAATAATATCCTCCTGAGACATAGGCTGGGTGCCATATTTGGGGCTGGGAGACCTTTTTCCTCCTAAAGCATCAGTCAGACTCTTGCTATCTTTTGGAGAAAGTTTGGGGGATGTCAAAGAGGGCATTCCAGGGGATGTTCTCCCTTTTCCTCCCATGTTGAGGGAGGGAATACTCTCTTTCTGGCCTTGCTGTCCACGCTGTTTCATAAATTTGCTTCCACCTTGTCCTGGCCTAATGGTATCCCCCAAACTTAAATCATTTGTGTCCTGAAAGGTGGGTGTTCTTCTCTTGGCAGAGGTTGGTCGGTTGGATTGCTTTTGGTTTGATAGATTTCTTCTATGCTGTGCAAGGATTTCTGTAAAATGTGAGTGAAAGATTTTACAGAGTTATCATATATATATAAAATACTATTATTTGTAATGATATCAAAATTCTTCATTACAAATATAACCTAGCTGGTAGTTTTTGAAGTCACAAATTTTATTACAATATGCAAATCTCATATCAAAAACTTTTAAACTGGTCCTAAATTATGAGAAATATTGCATCTTGCGAGCAATGTTGTATACTAAATTGAATGACTTGTAAAATACCTCTAGCAAAACACCCTCTCTTGTAATTATGCAAAAATTTCCACATTTACTTTATATTTACTGTCTGCCAAATTTAGCAAACCTAATTTTGAACATAACCTGTAAGTAACATAAATCATTGGTGTTAACCAAAAAAATTTAACTAATCTTCTTAATTTCAATTAATTTGTTTATGACAGAGATTTTTAATGACACGCCACAATATAAGGGAGGTCAAATTAGGGAATAACTATCTTCTAATTTGGTATTTGCGACCGTTAATGCTAATTTAACGGTCGCAAACTGAGTTTTACCGGCGACGCGTAAGCAGAGCCGGTAAAACGGATGTTTGCGACCGTTAAATCAGCATTAACGATCGCAAATACCAAATTAAAAGATTAGTTATTCCCATTCTAATGCAATCCATGCATTTTGTTTGTTGTTTACGTCTTATTTTGTTGAATTTTGTTACATGAAATACGTCACGGAGCATTGTATTTTTGCGTCGCTCGATTATGACGTCACAATGAAAAAGCTTTCACGCTCGTTAATGCTCGTTTTACTGCTTCAAACATTAGTGCATTAGCCAATCAAAGAGTGTTTTACAAAACAATTGCATTAGAATATAAAAGTAAAGGAAAACATTATGGGTGGACTGATATTTGAATCTTGTTCCCTGCATTACTAGCCAGATGTTCTAACTACTATACCACTGTGCTGACACCCTCAGTCCACACAAACTAAATAGCAAAAGAGCACTAAATAAAATCAAGAAAAAAGAAAATTTATAGCTGGTTTTTGAATCAAAACTCTGACTCCTACTGTCTAGGTGCTTGATCTAACCATTGACTATGATTGAGCCACCCAGTTTATATCTATGCATGGTCTTATAAAGCCCTAATCACAAGAAAGATATTTCATTTATTATCAGCAGTATAACTGGATATAAGTCTGGGTAGCTCAATGGTAGAGCACTTGACTGGTAATATAGGGGTTCTCAGTTTGATTTCTGACCCATGCAGTCATATATTTTCATCCCTCCTATCCTATAGTATTCACCTTCATCACTGTCACCGTCGTCATCATCTACAATACTGTCGCTCTCTTCACTTGTCAGACCATATGTTAAACCTTCCTGTCTGCGCTGCTGGAGTTTCATTTGTAATTCTGACTGAAACCTGGTGTCTGATAGTTTTTGATGAGATCTCTTCTTTTTGAGAAAAGGTGAGTCCACTTCATCCATTTTGCAATGCCTGTCCTACATGTCAGATTTTACTTTTCAGGTACAAAGTAATATACATGATTTAGCGTGAATAATTAGGAAAATCAAATAAAAATCCCTAATTCTGCTAATTTTAGATCAATGTTGTCATATTGGAGAACCTGTCGAGGCATGTAAATTTTCGAAGAAATGTGTCATAGAACAAAAAATAATAAATTTAGCATTGCTGGCATTTACAAAAAGATATATTTTCATAATATTAACTTACCTTTGGTTAAAAATAAAGTATACAATTCATGAAATTAATGGTTTTTTGCAATTTTTCACCTTTTATCCAGTCTGTAACCAATAAACAATGTAGCGAAATTTCGGAATATATATATACTATTTAAACAAAACGAATACAAATAAATTTAGACAAAATATCTGAATAGATAATATTTTATGAAATAGAAAAAAAATAATTTATTCTTCTAATTTTATAAAAAGTTTAAAATAATTTAAATTTTAACTGTTAAAAATTGAAGAATTGTTCGTTTCTTTATTTTTAAAATTTTCAGCGGAAATGGGTCGCTGAAGTCGTAAGCGGCCTTGAAAATGAAAACACGAGAAAGAAAACTCGGTATCTGATATAGTTGGATTTGGAAAGTTTGTTTTATGCATACAGATTAGAAAATCTCATTGCCACAATAATTGGATCTAGGGTTGCAGGGTTAGTTACTTTAAAATTAATTGAAAAATATCACAGGTACTTGGGTGGTGGTTTATAAATATTTATAATGTACCTTATTGATATGTAAAAAAAGTACTTTTTTTACATATCAATAAGGTACATTATAAATATTTATAAACCACGACCCAAGTACCTGTGAAAAATATCATAAAGAGTTTGTGAAATCATTGCCGTAACAGTAGTTACGTATGCATCGTATGTGATACGCATAACCATTAGGTTATAGCATTTCTTTCTGAAATGTTTAGGTCATATGTAATTTTTCAGTATTCTTTTTCCATCGTCTGGTAAATTTGAAATGGATGTTTTCTTATTTACCTGGTAGATTTTGATATAATAATCAAGTATCTAATGCCTAATGGCATGACTTACACCAGTGATCTGTGACTCAAGGGAGGTAATCTGACCTGACAGGAAACATGAATATCATATATGAAAGATTACTCCTTTTTATAATGTGTTTCTTCATTATATGTCATATGGTGTGACTGTTGGGACTAGCACAGTTGTACCTTAAAAAAAAAAAAAAACACTGAAACATTTAGTCTGAAATATCTGACGTTTTCCAGGTTTTTTCACAATTTTGATATTTTCTTCAACAAGTTAAATTGTAATGACTCAAATATTAGTAAAATAGCTTTAAACCTAAAGATTTTGTATTTACCGTATTCTTTTTTTTAAAAATGTCATACACTAGGGAGGTACCAGAATTGCAAGTAGAATTCACGAGATGGTGTATTGCTTATCTACTTTTATGCAAAATGAATGTACAAAATTCACAACTTCCACTGATTAGACCCTCCTCCCCAGAATTCAACAGAAATGCTATATTTGTCCATCTGCCAATTAATGCTATTTTTTTTAAAAATTGTTTTCCTGGTAGTAGTGTTCAAACCATGCTCTAGGACTAGCTTTGTTTTATTTGCTCACTCTGATTCGATGGTAATTGACTGAAAGAACTTAAATTTATACTTCCAGGTCTAACTTTCATTGATAGATTTGAAAGACACTACATATAATCATGTCATTTTCAATCAACTTACCGCCCTCGGTGATGGCCAAAAAGGCCAAATCGGAGGAGCAGGATGAACCCAAAAAGAAGTCGCGCGAGGACTGGAGGAAGCAGAAAGAGTTGGAGGAGATGAGAAAAGCTGGAACAGCTCCCGCGATGACGGATGAGGAGGGAAAGTCAGTATCAGAAATATTGGCCTAAAATATCTTTAAAAATAGTCAATAATTTACTAATATAGAAACTAGTTCTGAATTATTTTTTGCCAAGTATATCAAACAAAAATTGTTCCAAAAAATTAAGAAATAATTTGATGTGATCAAAAATCTCTGTGATGTTCTATGAAAGCTCAAATACCAAGAAATTCAGTCTTTGCCTCTTGTATAATTTTGAATATGTCATTCTGTGACATAAATTCATATAACGTATAGATTGTAATATGCATTTTATTTATTTGTTTTCTTTAGAGAAATCAACCCCCATATTCCTCAGTATATCATGCAGGCACCGTGGTACTACCAAGCTACGCAGGCCACACTTAAACATCAGAGAATACAAGAGGACAAAATGAAAAATTATGATGACAGAAATACATGGTACAAAAAAGGTCTCAAGGAGGTAAGGCTAATCTTGTTCTTTTTTTATATACATACATGTACCAGTGATTTTATTTTTATAATAAATAGAATTTAAATAATTCTGATTAAATCAATAAATGGAAATAAAATTTCCAAGTAAAGTTAATATTCAGTCTGAAAAATGATTGTACTTTAAATTTAGGGTCCAGTTGTAACAAAATTTAGAAAAGGAGCTTGTGAAAACTGTGGAGCAATGACTCATAAGAAAAAGGACTGCTTAGAGGTAATGAGAATAAAGCTTTAGGAATTTCCTATGCAATACAATCTTCTACACATTTGTAGCATTTTACATACCAACGTCACATTGCAAGAGAATACATTTACTTTAAATGGATTTTGTGGGAATCTAAAAAAGAAGAAAAAGTGTACATTGTTTTGTAATCCACTGATACAGAATATGATTTATTCACAATATCCTTTATGGGTTTTATTTAGTGTTTAGCAATGAAAATTTCTAAGCACTGTTGCTAAGTTTCCGGCAGATTATTTTTAGAAATAAATATTTTGGTAGAAAACATTCTGTGTATGTACATTCTTTGTCATGGATAACAATTCATCATGGACACAGCATTTTTTGTTTGTAAAAAAAATTGGCCTTTTAAATGATTGATATAAGAAAAAAATAAAAAAAAATATTGATGTCAAGAATTAGTAATTTGTTATTATATTTATTGAAAAAAGAAGAACTATTACAAAGTAATTTGATTTTGCATTATCATCCAGAGACCAAGGAGGATTGGAGCGAAATTCACAGGAGACAATATAGCCCCTGATGAGTACATTACTCCGACCCTTAACTTTGATTACGAGGGTAAGCGTGATCACGCGGCAGGTGTGGACGTGGAGGATCACCAGAGAAAAGTACGGGAGGAATACGGCCGGCTGGAAGAGGTGGGTACATCTGTGTATACGTATAAATAGGAATGAATGCTGGTGATCTGTTAAAAATAGTTATAAAAATAGTTTTGATTATTATAAATATTAAAATTAATACATGTACAATATATCTTTCTCCTGTAATTTGAGAACATGAACTTTAGGATGATCAAATGTCTTAAATTAAAAATTTTGTATTTTTAACTCGTCTTTAATGTCAAAGTTAGCAGCTACATTGGGAGAAAGAATTTAAATAGGGATGTCAACGAATATTCGAATATTCATTCGTTGAGTTATTATTCGAATATAAATATATTATTCGAATATTCGTTTGTAAAGTATACAAGCATTTAACAGAGAAAAAATCTTGCAAGTTTTATTTGAAATTGAACCAAATTGGACTAGGAATAATATTTGATTAAAAAGAAATTAAAAGACACTCCTGTTGGACATGAATACATTATATCATTTAATTATTGGTATATAAAGTACTTGCAATCAGTTTGTATTGTTTAAAAACACAGCTGTACAGAAAACACATTGATCCCTTGTTTATGAATATATCATTACAATAATTATCAGGAAATTAATTATCTAAAATTAATTGATTTCAATAATTTTTCTTTCGTTTATAATTGTTTAGCGTGGTATAAATTTGTAGGAGTAATTAGTGTAGACTTTGGTAAGACGATTAATTAATCTGGAACATACTAAAGAATCTTTTGAATTTTCAAAAACAATTTTTCATTACATTTTGGATGTATACTCTTCATTTATTCTCTAAAATTGTAAAAATATAATTACTTTGCATTTACAAAAGTCTACGTGAAATTTTATTCCAAAATAATGACATAAAACCTATACTGGTTGATTGGAGTGTGAAAATATATATTCTATAATGCTAAATGTATCTATTTTATCGAATATTCGAATATATTCGAATACTCCTATCGAATATTCGAATATCAATTATTGACAATTTTGACATCCCTAAATTTAAATGATGAAACTTTTCAGTAATTTCCACCTTCTACAGTGAATAGATTGTTGATGCTATCAATGTTTGAAGATAGAACATGTAACTATGTAAACTGTATGCATTGATACTGTAATTATGTGTTTTCTTTTTCTAGGCAAAGAGAATGCTTAAAGAAGCAAATTTTTTGGAAGGAAAAGAATCTGCTGAAACAGTAAATCACTTTTTTAATTTTCTAAAAAATGTTAAAAATAGAACATTAAATGTTGATATTTAGCTTTCCTGGTTAGAAACCAGAACAAGCTGAAAAACGTTCAGATTAGTCAGCTTAAAATATGTACTCATGTATATATCATAAGAAGTGTCAATTTGAATACATTTAGCTATGTAGAAAATTTCTATTTACCAGAATTTTTATTTTTTTAGTCTCAAGGTGACAGTGAGGATGAGGATAAATATGCAGATGATGTGGACATGCCTGGTCAGAAGTTTGAGACCAAACAGAGAATCACAGTCAGGAATCTCAGAATCAGAGAAGACACGGCTAAAGTTAGTCAGATTTATTTTTATCTTTTTTGTACATGTATATACATGTAAGTAACTTTGTGTACATGACTATGATTTTTTGTACAATACAACCAAGGAAAAAAAATCCAACTTAAAATGTATCATTATAATTATATTAAAAAAGTACTTCAGTAATAGTATAGGATAGCCTGTACCTAATTCATCTTTCTATTGCAGTATTTGTACAATCTTGATCCAAACTCAGCCTTTTATGATCCCAAAACTCGATCTATGAGGGAGAATCCATACAAAAACACTGGAAACATTGAGATGGAGTAAGTTCAGCTAACTAGTTTTCAAATGCATGGTCAAATGTGTTGTAAAACATTTGATACATTTTCAAAATAGCGTACAAATACCAATTACCCTGTACATGTAATATTAAGTGTACTTAAGTGTAATAAATACTTACTGTTATAGTTGAAGTGAATTAAGTGGAAAACCATGGGAGATATTCTATGTCTACTGATACGACAGAAATAAAAAATTTTATTTTTAAAATAGCCATCTTTATTTCAAAATAGGCAAAAGTATGCAGGAGACAACTTTGTTAGGTTCTCTGGAGATGCACATGAATTTGCCAGAAAGCAAGGTAAGCCTTCTAAGATAAATAAAAGGATAAAATTTATTCACTTGCTCTCTACACAGATTGATGGCTAGATATTATTAGTTACATAGTCTTTTAGTGACAGGGTACGGGATGATGCCTGATGTCATACCTGATGCGGCGGAGTCACTTAAACACTATGTAACAAATTTACCCCACCAATGAATTATTTATATATTATCTGTGGTTTATGAATGTTTTTCTCTGCTACATACTTCATCACGCTTATACTGTGCCTATTATGACATCACGTTATGTTAGTTATATAATGTTCTTTGTGTGCTATAATAATGAACTAAACAGTGTTATAGACTTTCAGTAAGGGAAGAAAAATGTTTCTGTTGTTATTTTTGCTACTTAACTTTAAATTTAACCTAGTGAATTCGAGTTGTTCAAAGTGTTTCAAAAGAATTTTACATTGACCTGGTATTGATTTACAACTGACTGGGTATAAGTAATCCACTTCCTTCACATGACAGACTTAAACCAATTGTAAGCCAGGATTTCCTCGAAAAATCAACAGAGGTGGGGTAAGATGAAATGTAGATGCTAATCAGTTTAAAATTTTGTCTTACAGTGTTTGCCTGGGAAGCCTATGAACATGGAACTGATATTCACCTACAGGCTGATCCCACCAAATTAGAACTGCTGACTAAGGAAGTGCAGAAAAGGAAAGAAGACGTCAAATCCAGTGCCAAGGAGAGCATCCTGGACAGATACGGAGGGGAGGAGCATTTACAAGCCCCTCCCAAACAGCTGCTAATGGCTCAAACAGTAAGATTTTTTACAGCTTAAAAATATTTTATGTGATTAAATAGATTTCTTGCAATTATTTCACCTTTTAAGCTGCAAATAAAGATAAAAATAAAATTCCCACAATTCAAGCTCTACTAGTAAACTTCCTCTGCCCACATTGAATGTGACATTATTTGTATTGTTATGTGTTTTGTAGGAGGATTATGTGGAATATTCTCGACATGGTTCAATAATTAAAGGAAATGAAAAACCAGTGGTCCGATCAAAGTATGAAGAAGATGTCTACATAAATAATCACACAGTGAGTTGTAGAAATATCTTCTAAATATAACTGAATTTTTTAAACGGCACAAGTCAACAATTTCTATAGAGGATTAGCATTCCTCATTTAGATCTAAGAAATTTAAGAAAATGTTATTCTGACAAAATTTCTTTATTAATAATTCATAAACCAAAGATTAGTAAGATGTTAGTACATATACAGACTGAACATATATAATTATTACGAAAGACAAAGTTTTCCAAAGACAAAATTTCTAACACATTTTGTGATTACAGTCTGTTTGGGGTTCATTCTGGAAAGACGGTAGGTGGGGCTACAAGTGTTGTCAGAGCTTCATAAAGGAGTCCTACTGCACGGGGGCAGCAGGGATCGAGGCCTCCAACACAGATATTATCCCTGCCATTAGGAATGGAGAGGGGGAGAGCGAGGAAGAGGAGGAGGAAGCTCCAAAATCACTGCTACAGGTAAGGGCCAAAGCTTAAAAGTCACTGCTACAGATAGGGGATATAAATCCAAAGTCACTGCTACATGTACATGTAAGGACCATAGCTACAGGCATGTGTCATTGCTACAGGCATGTGTCATGGCTACAGGCATGTGTCATAGCTACAGGCATGTGTCATTGCTACAGGCATGTGTCATTGCTACAGGAAGTCTTAGTTCAAGTCACTGCTACAGGTAGGGACCATAGCTACAGGCATGTGTTATTGCTACAGGTAGGAGTCTTAGTTCAAGTCACTGCTACAGGTAGGGACCATAGCTACAGGCATGTGTTATTGCTACAGGTAGGAGTCTTAGTTCAAGTCACTGCTACAGGTAGGGACCATAGCTACAGGCATGTGTTATTGCTACAGGTAGGAGTCTTAGTTCAAGTCACTGCTACAGGTAGGGACCATAGCTACAGGCATGTGTTATTGCTACAGGTAGGAGTCTTAGTTCAAGTCACTGCTACAGGTAGGGACCATAGTCATGTGTTATTGCTACAAATAGCCATAACAGGTCCAATGGCATGTGTTATTGCTACAGGTGCTTTAAGTCACTGCTACAGGTAGGGACCATAGCTACAGGCATGTGTTATTGCTACAGGTAGGAGTCTTAGTTCAAGTCACTGCTACAGGTAGGGACCATAGCTACAGGCATGCACCATGGCTACAGGTAGTAATTCAGAGGATCTCTAACTATTTTTAACAGGTAAGGACAATAACTCCAATGTCACTGTTACATGTTTCAGGGCATACTCTATATGTAATACAATCTCAGCATTTAATAAAATGCAAAAATATTGGATGCTTATTCTCTGGACTTTTAATTTTTTTTTACTTGATAGTATAGACTATTTATGAGCTATATAATAAACATAAATATTGATGTTTGTTTTCTGAGTACCTCATTCCTATAATTTCTTTATTATAGCAACATCAGGAAAAATTATTATCAAAAGAAAAGAAAAAGAAGAAGAAAAAGAAGAATAAAAGGAAACAAAAAAAGAAAAGCAAAAGTAGCAGCAGTAGCGAGTCTGAATCAGAAGATGAGGAGAAGGAACGGGAAAGAAAACTTAAAGAGGTATTTATACTAATGTTTTATACATTTATACAAAGGCTGCAGCAAGTGCATCACACATGCATTAAATGTTTCAAACCTGTAGAGGTGTTGAACTTTTATAAATGAAAAAGCATTTTCACAAACCAAGGGTTTGATTCTTTTTTCTCAAATGAGAAAGATTAATTGAGTCCTTGGATTTTAAGCATGTTGAAGTTCTTTACAGCTTTAAAAATGATATTTTAGGCTTTGAAGAGAGAAGAAGAGCAGCAGAAGAAAGCAGACCAGCTTCTATCCCTGGACGAGAGGAAGCGGCCATACAACAGTATGTATACTAACGTAGCCCCTAGTGAGGAGGAGATGGAGGCCTGGAGGATGAAGCAGAGAAGAACGGAGGATCCCATGTCACATTTCTCATAGCCCAGGGGACAGAGGGGCACTTCTTACATAGCTGAGAAGACCAAGGAAAGTTATGTTGCTGAGGGCCCCTGCCACATTTCATATAAACAAAAAGGCCTCAACCTGTCTTCAGCATGTTTTAGTGTTTAAATGTTCAGATTCCTAACAGTCTTTTACTTCCATCTAGTTTTAAGCTGCAAGTGCTTCTTCTCTCATAGCAGAGGAGACGATATTGTAAACTATGAAATGTTCCATTTGAAATGATTATGGAAGATTTGTCTGGGTTCAATTATTTGTAAACTGTGATAATTTTTCTTCAAACGGTCAGATGAGGTTATTATTTGTACATGCATTATTGTTAAATTCCTTAAAACAAGAGATGAATTTTAATTTGTGAAGTGTTTGTTGTGCAATACAGCTACATTGTACTACGTACTACACTGTTCCTATTCTATTTAGGTTTCAATTACATATATTTTGAAAGCCTCTGCATGACAATTAATAGCCAATATCATTAGGAGATACAGGTACTGATTCTTACAAGTACATGTACATAATAAATATATGCAAATCTAAGAAAAATGTTGTTCTTTGTTTAAAATTGGTACTGTTGAAGGAAAATGAAAACCAAGGTAGCATATTGAACCATGATTTAAAATGAACTAGCTCATTGTAGTCACCTATATCTGAGGCGCATTCTTACGACTTTTTATGACTGTTTTAGGGAAGAGTTAGCCATTGAAATTAAATTTCAGCCTGTCGAAATTCTCCTTGTTTAGGTAGATGCAAGGACCCCAGTTTATATAAGAAAACGTCCAAAAAATTAATTGAGAGAGCTCGCACAAAATAATACCACCCCATGAAAATGCTTAATTAAATTTTGCACTTTGAACTTGCCAAAAAGACCTTAGTTAAGAAATGACACATACCCAAATAAAATTTGGAACCTCCAAATAATTGGAATTTTTCGAAGTCCAAGGGGCATAACTGTAAAAAATTGCTCATTTGTATGGTGAGGACACCAAAGTTTTTAAGAGGGGGAAAATGTCATGATTGTGACAATGATGCCGATTGTTTTATATAGGATTCGTGTTACCCTGTTTGTACATTGTACTTTCCCCCATTTGTAGATCGCATAATCGGTTACATTTCTTATTATTGATTCACTGTACTTACGTATCTAGAAGAACATAATCTTATGATTATAATTTTATTATCCTGGATTAATATCAGTATTGTAATACGCTAGATTTGTTGTAAATATCGTTTCTAACTCTGTAACTTTATTTATAGAAACCGCCATCATGATGGTTATTTTGTGGAATATCACGCCCGATTCTAATTGTTATTTCTCTGTACTAAGCATTTTTATCGAAATTTAATACTTAGGGGATATTGTCATATTGTGTAATTGTTTTATATTATAATTGTCACATGTGTTATGTGGATTATCTATTGTTATTATTAAACATTATTTGACAATGATTATTGCCGGTGGCTGCCGGTGACTGCCGGTGGTACCGAAGATCTGCCGGTCGTCCCTAGGGAAGCGCGTGGGTCTCCGGGGGGACTCTCCAGAGCTATATAAGCAGAGGATAAGGACTGCCGGTGGACTCGGCATTTAGATTTTGAGGTTAGCGGTTGTTTATTTGATTCTTAGCATTTTTCTGTAGGAATTTAGTATTTTTTAATTAATTCATCAATTTTTCTAATAGTGAATACGGGTTAATCTCGTTTCACTATTAATTACTAGTATTTATCGTAGGACGTTTATATTGGGTTAATCTCGATATTAAACGATTAAATAATTTTGTTACGGTTTGACTGAAAGTGACTCTTGAAGTCTTTCCGTGTAAATAATTGTTTATCTTTGATAGATTTTAGGAATTCAATCAATTTAAAGTGATAATCTAGTTGCGTTTATTGGAATATTCAAGCAGGAATTAAGGCTAGGATTCGATATAGAAATTATAGAGATAAATTTCTTGCTTTAAATAGCTTTTATAGATTGTGTAGATTCTTTCAGAAATACTTTGGTTATTCTAAGGTATTTCTATAGTATTTATTACTCACTATTCGGGTCATTCTCGTTTAGTGCGCCCCCCCCCCCCCCCCCTTTTTATCGTATTAACGTAATACGAAGGTTGTGTTAGTGTAGTAATTCATTGTGAATTTGGGTGATTCCCGACTTCCATTGAATTTTATTGTAATTGAATATTAATTAATACATATTGTGACTTTTATTTATTGAATAAATTTGTAAACTTTAAATAAGGCTTATCATTTAACTTCCCCGTAGTTATTTACGAGTCCAAACACAGGTTATTCTTGTGTTATTATAGGAGATCTTTATTTGCGGGTTATTCTCGGAAATAATCACAGTACTACATGGGTTATTCCCGTGTAGGCTTCTAAGGAGTATCTGTGCGTGAGATCCATACAGCTCAGGTCCGTTACATTTGGTGGCAGCGGTGGGATCTGCCAAGTACATCGGTGGATCCAGAGATACGTAACCCAGAACCAGTGTTGAGAAAAATCCATGCATAGGTACTTTACCAGATCCAAGACTAGGATGGAGCCATCCGTTAATCCTGGACATTCCAGAGGACAATCCACAGATGAGGAACTCCTCATAGATTTATCGCCGTCCGCATTAAACAGATCACTCCGAGGGGAACAGAGCATGTCCAACAATGACAACTCCACAGAGGATGAAGATGACTCAGATACTCAGGCTAGAATACCAACCCCTATTAGAAAAATAAGAAGATCCAAAAGGACTGTACGTCAGCAGAGGGAGATAATCCCTACAGACACAGAACTGTCAGAACCAGTTACACAGTCATCACAGAATAATTCTCTTATAGACCCTATGAAGCTAATGATGGAACAGATGACCCAGACAATGAAAGCCATGCAGAATATGATGGAAGCAACTACTCAGACTCTCAGACAAGTAAGCGACCAGACAATGAAAGTCATGCAGAATATGATGGAAGCGACTACCCAAAATCTAGGACAAGTGAACAGCCAGCCACATACTACAAACTGCGAGCTGCAGCCTAAAATATCAAGAATCAACTCAAATAATAAGTCAGAGACAGAAACCAAGGAAAGCCATCATAAGGAATCAAACGAAGATTCAGAACAGTCTGAAAATGAGCAATCTGTCAACTCAGTTGCCACAAGGGGTTTGTTCGAGTCCAAGAAGACAGATAACATCAAGCTTGATTGTAAGCTTCCGCCTTACACAGGTTCCGAGAAGTGGAGAGTTTGGCTGAATCGCTTCGAGTCCGTAGCCGAGTTAGCCGAGTGGACTGGTAAAGAGAAGTTACAACAGATATTACCAAGAATACAGGGAATTGCAGCTGATTTTGTTTTTGGTCAGCTGAAGAAGGAGATTATAGGGAACTATGAGACTTTAGTCGCAGAAATAGAATCCAGATTTGGAACACTGGAAAATAAGAGAGTGTACAAAACTCAATTCAACAACAAAAGGCAAAGAAAAGATGAAAGTCTTGAAGAGTATGCTGCTGACATTAAGCGTCTTTATGACTGGGCTCACCCAAGTAGAGATGCCAGCACCAGACAGGAAGACCTGATTTCAAAATTTTTGCAAGGTTTATGGGATTCAAAGGCACGGCAGTACATTGAATTACACAAAGAACCATCAACAATTGAAGAGGCAGTACAGCAGGTAGCTGCTTATATGTCAGTCACCTCCAATATGACCACAAATGAAGAGAGACGCCCTATCAGGCAGGCTAAGCCTTACGGAAAGGGAGACGATCATTATACTGGGAAGGGAAATACAAATTCCATGGAGATGACGAAAGGGAATTGCTTTATTTGCAGCATGCCCGGACATTATGCCCGAGAGTGTCCGGATAGAAATTTTCACAGGACAGAGAGATCACAGTACAGGAAATCTCCAGAAAAAACTATGTCATCATCTCTACCAAGTACAGATGAACAGCCAAACACAAGTCAAAGCCAAGCTACAAGTACCATGTCACCTGATGCACCAGAATTTCAACCAAGTCATCAATCTAGATGGAATGTAGACTTGGATAACGATTGCGGAGACAAACAGGAGAAACTTTTAAACTAGAAAGGGTCAGCTCCGGAGGCCAAGAGACGACCCAAAGTAACAAAGGCCAAAATGACTGTAAAATTTTAACTGAACCTATTTTAAGTGGAAATTTAGATGAATCGGGGGAGAAAATTGAAAACCAGGGGAAATTCCAGCCTTGCGTCAGGGACGTTTCAAGGGAAGAGGAACTGAGTGCTCAGAGAGAGTACATTAGGAGACAGCTCCTCAAGGCGGATGGAATTTATGTTCAGGGAACAGTTCAAGGGATAAAAGTAGAGTTCACAGCAGACACAGGGGCTGCAAGAACTATATTATCCGACAAAATATTTTGGAGACTCCCCGGGAACAGAAGACCAGAGCTAAAGGAATCTTCAAGTCTTGTAGCGGTCAATGGAGATCCACTTAAGGTCTTAGGGAAGGCTGAATTTGCAGTGCAGTTAGGAAATCTAGCATTTCAAAGGGAGATAATTGTTGCGGAAATAGAAGATGAATGCCTCTTAGGTATGGACATCTTGTTGGACAGTCAATTTGGGCCTGCAGTAATCAATCTGAATGACAGTTTCATTTCTATGAATGGCTGTAATATACCTTTCACAAAGGCGAGTCGAATTCAAGACGGTGCTGGAAGATTCGTGTACAAGACCTTTGACAATGGCTAGCAGACCAGCGTTGATTAATCTTCAGTGAAGAAAATTAGTTAGAATGTGGTGTAAGTATGGTAAGAGTTTAGGTATACTTATGCACTTTGTAATTTTGCTTTTATCGTTGTATATTAAAAGAAAAATTTCTAACAATTGAAGTAATGTTAGGATTGTGAAACTGAGGAAATTATATGACTTTGTCTAGTGTACATTTTTTAATGTTAATTTATTATTGACGGATAAATGTATTGAGAAATTATCTGTTTGTATAGACAAATATTGTTGTTTTATATCTTAAGAATTTGGTGAGGACACCAAAGTTTTTAAGAGGGGGAAAATGTCATGATTGTGACAATGATGCCGATTGTTTTATATAGGATTCGTGTTACCCTGTTTGTACATTGTACTTTCCCCCATTTGTAGATCGCATAATCGGTTACATTTCTTATTATTGATTCACTGTACTTACGTATCTAGAAGAACATAATCTTATGATTATAATTTTATTATCCTGGATTAATATCAGTATTGTAATACGCTAGATTTGTTGTAAATATCGTTTCTAACTCTGTAACTTTATTTATAGAAACCGCCATCATGATGGTTATTTTGTGGAATATCACGCCCGATTCTAATTGTTATTTCTCTGTACTAAGCATTTTTATCGAAATTTAATACTTAGGGGATATTGTCATATTGTGTAATTGTTTTATATTATAATTGTCACATGTGTTATGTGGATTATCTATTGTTATTATTAAACATTATTTGACAATGATTATTGCCGGTGGCTGCCGGTGACTGCCGGTGGTACCGAAGATCTGCCGGTCGTCCCTAGGGAAGCGCGTGGGTCTCCGGGGTAGATATGGCAAGAAATTGGTACTGCGTTTTTAGGTGATACTTTTGTACCCTAGGGTACACCCTTATTAAATGTATGAAGAAAAGGTTACAAAAAGGGTACACTATTTATTCCTACTGAAAACGAAAGTAGATCCTTCCCAGTGTTAGGAAGACTGTAACATCTATATAAGTCAAATTAAAAATAATGGAGCCGATGCTCAGGGTACAGTGGGTACAAAGGGTATACATGGGTACAGCAGGTTACAACACTATAAGAAATGGATACAAGGGTTTAGAAGGCTGAAATTTTCTAAATTATTTGAAAATAATGGAGCTGATGCTCAGGGTACAGTGGGTACAAAGGGTACACATGGGTACAGCAGGTTACAACACTATAAGAAATTGATACAAGGGTTTAGAAGCCTGAAATTTTCTAAGTTAAAATTAAAATTAATGGAGTCGATGCTCAGGGTACAGTGGGTACAAAGGGTACACATGGGTACAGCAGGTTACAACACTATAAGAAATTGATACAAGGGTTTAGAAAGCTGAAATTTTCTAAGTTAAAATTAAAATTAATGGAGTCGATGCTCAGGGTACAGTGGGTACAAAGGGTACACATGGGTACAGCAGGTTACAACACTATAAGAAATTGATACAAGGGTTTAGAAGGCTGAAATTTTCTAAGTTAAAATTAAAATTAATGGAGTCGATGCTCAGGGTACAGTGGGTACAAAGGGTACACATGGGTACAGCAGGTTACAACACTATAAGAAATTGATACAAGGGTTTAGAAGGCTGAAATTTTCTAAGTTAAAATTAAAAATAATGGAGCCGATGCTCAGGGTACAGTGGGTACAAAGGGTACATATGGGTACAGCAGGTTACAACACTATAAGAAATGGATACAAGGGTTTAGAAGGCTGAAATTTTTAAGTTAAAATTAAAAATAATGGAGCCGATGCTCAGGGTACAGTGGGTACAAAGGGTACACATGGGTACAGCAGGTTACAACACTATAAGAAATTGATACAAGGGTTTAAGAGCCTGAAATTTTCTAAGTTAAAATTAAAATTAATGGAGTCGATGCTCAGGGTACAGTGGGTACAAAGGGTACACATGGGTACAGCAGGTTACAAGACTATAAGAAATGGATACAAGGGGTTAGAAGCCTGAAATTTTCTAAGTTAAAATTAAAAATAATGGAGCCGATGCTCAGGGTACAGTGGGTACAAAGGGTACACATGGGTACAGCAGGTTACAACACTATAAGAAATGGATACAAGGGTTTAGAAGGCTGAAATTTTCTAAATTATTTGAAAATAATGGAGCTGATGCTCAGGGTACAGTGGATACAAAGGGTACACATGGGTACAGCAGGTTACAACACTATAAGAAATTGATACAAGGGGTTAGAAGGCTGAAATTTTCTAAGTTAAAATCAAAATTAATGGAGTCGATGCTCAGGGTACAGTGGGTACAAAGGGTACACATGGGTACAGCAGGTTACAACACTATAAGAAATGGATACAAGGGGTTAGAATGAAATTTGATAAGTTAAAATTAAAAATAATCATGGAGCCGATGCTCAGGGTACAGTGGGTACAAAGGGTACATATGGGTACAGCAGGTTACAACACTATAAGAAATGGATACAAGGGTTTAGAAGGCTGAAAATTTTAAGTTAAAATTAAAAATAATGGAGCCGATGCTCAGGGTACAGTGGGTACAGAGGGTACACATGGGTACAGCAGGTTACAACACTATAAGAAATTGATACAAGGGTTTAGGAGCCTGAAATTTTCTAAGTTAAAATTAAAATTAATGGAGTCGATGCTCAGGGTACAGTGGGTACAAAGGGTACACATGGGTACAGCAGGTTACAAGACTATAAGAAATGGGGTACAAGGGGTTAGAAGGCTGAAATTTTCTAAATTATTTGAAAATAATGGAGCTGATGCTCAGGGTACAGTGGGTACAAAGGGTACACATGGGTACAGCAGGTTACAACACTAAAAGAAATGGATACAAGGGGTTAGAATGAAATTTTCTAAGTTAAAATTAAAAATAATCATGGAGCCGATGCTCAGGGTACAGTGGGTACAAAGGGTACACATGGGTACAGCAGGTTACAACACTAAAAGAAATGGATACAAGGGTTTAGGAGTCTGAAATTTTCTAAGTTAAAATTAAAAATAATGGAGCCGATGCTCAGGGTACAGTGGGTACAAAGGGTACATGGGTACAGCAGGTTACAACACTATAAGAAATTGATACAAGGGTTTAGAAGGCTGAAATTTTCTAAATTATTTGAAAATAATGGAGCTGATGCTCAGGGTACAGTGGATACAAAGGGTACACATGGGTACAGCAGGTTACAACACTATAAGAAATGGATACAAGGGGTTAGAAGGCTGAAATTTTCTAAGTTAAAATCAAAATTAATGGAGTCGATGCTCAGGGTACAGTGGGTACAAAGGGTACACATGGGTACAGCAGGTTACAACACTATAAGAAATGGATACAAGGGGTTAGAATGAAATTTTCTAAGTTAAAATTAAAAATAATCATGGAGCCGATACTCAGGGTACAGTGGGTACAAAGGGTACACATGGGTACAGCAGGTTACAAAACTATAAGAAATGGATACAAGGGTTTAGAAGGCTGAAATTTTTAAGTTAAAATTAAAAATAATGGAGCCGATGCTCAGGGTACAGTGGGTACAAAGGGTACACATGGGTACAGCAGGTTACAACACTATAAGAAATGGATACAAGGGGTTAGAAGGCTGAAATTTTCTAAGTTAAAATTAAAATTAATGGAGCCGATGCTCAGGGTACAGTGGGTACAAAGGGTGCACATGGGTACAGCAGGTTACAAAACTATAAGAAATTGATACAAGGGTTTAGAAGGCTGAAATTTTCTAAGTTAAAATTGAAATTAATGGAGCCGATGCTCAGGGTACAGTGGGTACAAAGGGTACACATGGGTACAGCAGGTTACAAGACTATAAGAAATGGATACAAGGGTTTAGAAGCCTGAAATTTTCTAAGTTAAAATTAAAAATAATCATGGAGCCGATGCTCAGGGTACAGTGGGTACAAAGGGTACACATGGGTACAGCAGGTTACAACACTATAAGAAATTGATACAAAGGTTTAGAAAGCTGAAATTTTCTAAGTTAAAATTAAAAATAATGGATACAAGGTTTTAGGAGATTGGAATTTTTGAATCACTTGAAATTTGACTCCCGATCATTATTCTTTGAAAGTCATTATTCTTCTTTACACCAGCAACTCAGATGGCATTTTAATTTACATGCAGATTGTACATAACTATGATAAGCTCTGGAATGTTCCCACAAAACAACTTCTGTCTTACTGTTTGGCTTAATAAGAAACTTTCATAAGTCCATTTTTATATTTAATGACAAAATTCCTTAATCTAAGCATATTGCTAATATATCAATACATGTATTACAAAATTGTATAGTGATACGATATTTTTTGTCATTGTATCGCAATATATTGTAATATCGATATTATGTCCCAGCCATATTGGTCACATTATCCAGTGATGGGGTATACTATGAGAAACCCATGTCATTTGGTGAATCGATGGGGGTCATCGGTATACTGGTAAGTTGTAGTTAAAAATCAGCAATGTCTCCACCAATGCCCCACATATCTCCTCTTCGGCAATCCATCATTAACACATCTTAAATGCAATTCTATTTTATAGGTACTTTGACACAGATTTGAAGTTATTATTTTCTCTATAATATTACGACTTGAAAGTGCAAGGATGTGTCAATCAAACCTGCCAAAAAAATTGAAGTTTTCATAACTTTTAAATGAAATAAGATTTTTAAATAGTTTTTGTGTGAAATGCTATTAAAATATGTAAGTCGTGATATTATAGAGAAAATATATATAAATATACATGTACATGTAGATAAAAACATTATGTATGCATGCATGTTTAATAATTGGATCATATCATATGCTATTTTTTGTTAACAAAGGTGTGCTCTTCAAATGATGGGGAATTATTCCAGTATGTGTACATCTATTTCGCCAAATCCTGTTTTGTGAACTGTTATTTTTATGTACTTTGGACTAATTTTGACACATGTTTGCCAATTATTGAAATCCTAGTATTTCTGTGCAAAGTAAAGCAGTTTGACTTGGAGAACACTCATTCATCCACATACTAGTAGTTCATTGAATTTTCTCTCCCCAGCAAACACATTCTCTCTCTCCATAAGAAATTCTGGATATGCAGTCGCAATATTTAGTTTCTTCCTAAGTCACCGATTTACCTTTCCTATAGTTACGACATAACTTAGGAATATCCTAAGATAAGATGAGGTTAGTGAAACAGATAAGTAATGAACTTAGGAAAAAGTTCCTTCCTAAGATATAACTAAGTCCTAAGTAGGCTTTGTGAAACGGGCCCCTGGCATTTTCATCATGATTTCAAAAGCATGCACACAGTGCCTGAAGTTGAACAATTATAGTAGAAATACAGTGGGGCTTGTAAATTTAGGTTTGCACCAATCCAATATGGGGATTATGTTTATTATACCCCCGCTTGAAAAGTGGGAGGGTATATAGTAATCGGTATTTCCGTCCGTCCGTCTGTTACGCTTTGGGGTACCCATCTCTTATCCGCAACTCCTCTCATACCACTGAAGGAAATTTAATGAAACTTTCACAGGATCTTTATTACATATTGCCATTGTGCACCTCTTATTTTACTTTTTGATCTGACATATATTTTGGATTTTCCAGAGCAAAACATGGACACAGCCATTTTATTCATATGGGAGGGGGGGGGGTATCATTTAGTGAGCTCATTGCTCACATACCTCTAGTTTTTTAGCAGTTTTTATTCATTTCTTTCTCAGTATTTTGAAATCTATAGCTAGCTAGCTAAAACATTTTCTAAAACATAATCTTCTTGAATCTTATCTGAGGTTGATTGAATATCTTAATAAAAAAAATAATTTTCCTCTCTTTCTCTCTATATTTTGTTTCGCTATATTTATAAGTTCTTGTTTCCTGTCGCAAAGAAAAAAGTGGAGAAGGAGACATGAAGTCACTGATATAAATATCTAATATTGTATAAAGTTCTAACAATATAAAACCATCAAATCCCCCCAAAATTTAATTTAGTTTTCATAGTCTTAAAAAAAATTGGGGAATTTTTTCACTTTTTTGGGGGGTGTTAATAACTTAAATTTAATTCTTATGTTTGTAATTAACTGTCATTATTGGTGGACATGTATGTACAATACTGATTTGTGTATCACATGAACATCGGTCACTCTTGTTTTTTGTTTGTTTTTTTTTTACATGATCTGGCTTAAGGAAGAATGCCACACCATTTTATATGTATATATTTTTTTTGTAAAACTTAATTATAATAAAATGTTATTTACATGCCAAAGGTACTTGATGTTTTAAACTTTCTTAATTTTCATAAAAATATTCCAGTTACTTTGTATAATACATAGTGGATTTTTTATTTATGAAAAGAAAAGTTTAAAACATCAAGTGGCCCAGTGTTACATGCTGTAGTAAGGAAGGGGGTCACATACTTTATAAATTTAACAAATGAATCAATTTTTTTTTTAATTTGTTATTCAAAACCTTTATTCCAAGGGGGGAAATGGTAAAAAATATGTACCTGCAATGTAGACCAAAATCTGGTTCAAAATAATTGTGAACCCTAGCTCCTCCAAACAAGTTTACCTCATTGCAAATTGAAAGACCCGTTCTACTTTTCACACCTTTCCTGAACATGACAAAAGAACTGTATATTTCTTGTATATTCTATGCGAATTGGAAGGTTTTACAGTTTGACACCTGGCCAGGAGGAATTATGGTTAGAACGGTACCTGGTGAAAATGGCACCTGGTGAAAACGGTACCTGGATTATGCAAAACGGCACCTAGTGAAAACGGCACTTGGTCAAAACGGCACTTTAAGTTAAAAGGGCACTTGGTCAAAACGGCACTTATAGAAAAAAGTATATATGTAATGACAATTTGATATATATATTGGTATATATTTGTGTGTTGGCATATCTATGTATAGTATATAATTTTTTTTCTAGGAAGGGGGGGTCCATTTTTTTTCCAAGAAAACAATTCATGTGATATAGATATATGTGTATGTCCTTATACTTTTACATACTTTTTTTCATTAAATGCGCAAATTTAATTACTAAATATGAAATAAATTTCTTTTTATTTTATTTCTTTAAGTATATCCATACTAGTATTAATATCCATATCTTCATTCTCATCTTAAGCCTCCTTTTTATAGTAAAGATATAACAGCATTGTTTTTTAATATAACTTTATTCATACAAAAACATCAATAAGCAATAACAACATCATCTTTAATAACTTTTGACATTCATTAATTAAAAATAGACAAGCATATAATTATTCATTTGCTCATCTTCAAGTAAATTCCTACAAACCTTGATAATATGTAATTAGCTACTATTTAAAGTTACAAATAATAATGATGATATTAACTTTACTTTTGATACATTATCATAAAATAGCATTGTTCTCAAAGTTCATACCAATATTAATTAACGAGGCTGGGGTGTGGCAGCCATTTTCAGACTATTTTTATCTCCTTTAAAAGAAGAGTTCCGTATAAAGATATAAAGAATGATCAGTCCGGGCTATAGATCAGACCATTCAATGATTGAACTTAGCATTACATTAAGTAAATTTGAAAGAGGAAAGGGGTTCTGGAAATTTAATAACTCATTGCTTAATGATCCTGTCTATGTTGATAAAGTCAAAGAAACAATAAATACGGTTAAACAGAAATATGCTGCTCTCCCATATAAG
This sequence comes from Saccostrea cuccullata, assembly GCF_032062105.1. Classification (NCBI taxonomy): domain Eukaryota; kingdom Metazoa; phylum Mollusca; class Bivalvia; order Ostreida; family Ostreidae; genus Saccostrea; species Saccostrea cuccullata. The sequence goes on along the minus strand of NW_026939726.1, from coordinate 293,471 downwards.
CCTTCAGAAATTAAGAATATATCAGATGAACATTTATGCTTGACTATAGATGATCAATTATTTTTTGAACAACTGTTATTAGAAATAAGGGGAGTAACAATTGCCTTATCATCTAGAAAAAAGAAGCTTACAGAAAATAAAAGAAAATCTCTCGAGGAAGAAATAATTAAACTAGAAAGTGATCTTAATGATAGTAGTGATTCTCCAGACACTTTTGAAAAATTAAAACAAGCTCAAACCAAACTCGAAGAAATTAGAAAAGAATATATTAAAGGACTATTTGCTAGAACCAAGCTTAAATGGATAGAATATGGAGAGAAACCTACTAAATATTTTCTTAGTCTAGAGAAAAGAAATTATATAAATAAAACTGTAAATAAGCTTCTCACAGATAATGGTATTGTCACTGGACAGTCGGATATCCTATCCGAAATTGAAAGATTTTATAAGGCATTATACTCATGTGTGGACAATAAGTTACACGATGTGGAATTGGAAAGCATTATTAATACTGAACATATTAATGTATTGGATAAAAACACCGCTACAGAACTTGAAGGTTTGATATCGAAAGAGGAAGCCCTTACAGCACTTAAAAATATGAAAAACAATAAAAGTCCTGGAAGTGACGGGTTTACTGTTGAATTCTTCAAATTTTTTTGGAAAGATTTGGGAACTTTTCTAGTCAGATCTCTTAATTATGGATTTATATCAGGGGAATTATCTTTGACCCAGAAGCAGGGTATTATTTCTATTCTCCCTAAGGGGGATAAGCCAAGAGAGTACCTTAAAAATTGGCGGCCTATTTCGTTACTAAATGTATCATATAAAATTGCCTCCTCATGTATTGCTAATAGAATAAAAAAGGTCTTGGACTTCTTAATTCATGACAATCAAAAGGGCTTTCTTCAGGGTAGATTTATAGGAGAAAATACTCGAGTTATTTATGATACAATCCATAATACTCTTGAAAAACAGATCCCAGGTATCTTATTACTTATTGATTTCGAAAAGGCATTTGATTCAATTTCATGGCGATTTATGTATAGGACCCTAAAGTTGTTTAATTTTGGCCCTGATATAATAAAATGGGTATCAGTTTTATACAACAAAGCTAGACTGTGTGTTTTACAAAATGGTATTTTTTCTAATTTCTTTTTAATTGGACGAGGTTGTCGCCAAGGAGATCCTGTATCCCCTTATTTATTTAATCTCTGTGTTGAAATTATGGGTATAATGATTAGACAAAACAAAAATATTAAAGGAATAAATATAGGAAAGGAAAAAGTTTGTTTACTCCAATATGCGGATGATACAGTACTGTTCTTAGATGGCTCAGAAAAAAGTCTAAAAAGTGCACTTGACCTTCTTTTTCAATTTTCAAAATTTTCCGGTTTAAAGCCTAATATTAGTAAAACTAAAGCTATCTGGATTGGCTCAAAACTTGGTTCAAATGAAACACTGTGTGATAATACAGATCTAAGTTGGACTAATCAACCATTTACAATATTGGGTATCACTTACACTGCAAATCTTAAAGAAATGGAACAACTGAACTTTGATAGCAAATTAGTTGGGATTCAAAAAGAAATAACACAGTGGTCTAAAAGACATATTACCCCATTAGGCAAAATAACAGTTGTTAAAAGTGTTTTACTGTCCAAACTTACTCACTTGTTCAGTGTTTTGCCTACACCAAGCGTACAGTGGATTAAAAAATTAGAAAAATTACTTTTTAAATTTATTTGGGGCAATAAACCTGATAAGATTAGCCGAAAAACATTACAGTCAGAGTTTAAAAAAGGTGGATGCAGAATGACTAATGTTGAAATTTTTATAAAATCTCTTAAACTTACTTGGTTTCGGAGAATACTTTCTACTAACGCAACACAGTGGGCAGTATTGTTTACAGAAATTACTGGTTGTAATGTCACACAGATGTGTCAGTTTGGGTCAGAATACATTAGACAAAAAGTAAAGTTAATCTCCAATCCTTTTTGGAGAGAAACACTCTCATATTTTACAGATTTTATTAATATTTGTACATCTGCAATACAGGATAACACACTATTGGAACCATTATGGTACAATGAAAAAATAAAAATACAAAACCAAAGTGTTTTTTATAAATCTTTATATAGAAAAGGATTCCATATAGTTTCTGACTTGCTCATTAGCCAGGGTACTTTTATTTCTTATGATAAATTAAAAGATTATTTTAATGTAAAAATGCCCTTTACCATATATGAAGGTCTTAAGCATGCTATTTTATGTGCAATGCCAGAAGTAAAAAATCTGGATCCTTCTTTAGTAACAAGACCAGTCCAGCTTGAGTTTATAACAATTTTGTGTAAAGATAAAAAAGGTTCTAGAAGAATATACGATTTGTTTATGTCCCAAGGACAACATAAACCTTCGTGTGAAAAGAAATGGACAAATGATTTATCACTACAAGATGACTTTAATTGGAATCAAGTTTATATTAATCTTAAAAATCTAACAAAAGATACAACATTGTTTTGGTTTCAATATAGAATTTTACATAGAATACTTGGTGTGAAAAGATATTTGTTTTTTTCAAAAATTATTGATAATCAAAAGTGTGCATTGTGCTCACAGGAACCTGAGACATTAAAACACTTATTTTTTTAATGTGATTTTGTCAAGATAATCTGGTCATCCTTAGAAGATTGGATTTTTTTAAAATCTGGTAGAACATTGCAATTTAATATACAAAATGTAATCCTCTGTACTGCAGACATTGATGTGGGTTTGAATGTTATTATTGTATTAGTAAAAAAATATATCTTTCAAACATCAAGAAAAAAGTGTACCATTTTATTTAATGATTTATTATTGTACTTGAGTAATTATTTTGTTATAGAAAAAAAAGTATATGATGTTGAACAATTTGAAAAAAGATGGTCTAATTGGAAATGTCTTTTTCAAAGTAATGACTAAGCATTGGAGTTTTATACTATTGTTATATTGACTGATATTTATTTAATGACTAAGCATTGGAGTTTTATACTGTTGTTATACCGATTGATATTTATTTCACCCCCCTTCCACATGTAATATTGTGTGAGTCTCACTCTGTATGTAAGTGTGTGTACGTCTGTATGTGAGTGTGTCATTAACTACATTTAAATGTTTGCTTCTGAACATATATGTAATGTGTTGTTTCTGTAAATAAAAAAAAAAAAAAAAAAAAAAAAAAATGTTTAAGCTTGAAAAGTATGTAAATATATAAAATATGTATACCACTCAGTTTGTCATCTTTTTAGAAATATAATATTGATAAATAATACGTATTTGATTGTTAATCTTTATTTTTCATTATAATCTTATTAATTATCATGTACATGTATTATTACTTACCATGGTATCTGATTTTTCTTAAAAGAGTATATTTAATTTACACTTCTTTGTGATATCTTCATGAATTATTAAATTTTATAATATCAACATTGTATTTTTCATCTGCAGTTATAAATAATTTTTTGGCACTTCTATATATAGTAATTTGTAAAAACTTAGAAAATGTATACTTATTCAGATTTTATGAATACTAAGTTTTTAGCTCACCTGAGCCGAAGGCTCAAGTGAGCTTTTCTGATCACATTTTGTCCGTCGTCCGTCCGTCTGTCTGTCTGTCTGTCTGTCCGTCTGTAAACTTTTCACATTTTCGACTTCTTCTCAAGAACCACTGGGCCAATTTTGACCAAACTTGGTACAAAGCATCCTTGGGTGAAGGGGAATTTAAATTGTTAAAATGAAGGGACATATCCCCTCGCAAGGGGAGATAATCAAGAAAAGACAAAAATAGGGTTGGGTCATTAAAAAATCTTCTTCTCAAGAACCACTGGGCCAGAAAAGCTGAAACTTATGTGGAAGCATCCTGGTATAATGTAGATTCTAAATTGTTCAAATAATGACCCCCGGGGGAAGGGCGGGGCCACAATGGGGAATCAAAGTTTTATATAGAAATATATAGGAAAAATCTTTGAAAATCTTCTTCTCAAGAACCACTGGGCCAGAAAAGCTGAAACTTATGTGGAAGCATCCTGGTATAATGTAGATTCTAAATTGTTCAAATAATGACCCCAGGGGGAAGGGCGGGGCCACAATGGGGAATCAAAGTTTTATATAGAAATATAAAGGAAAATTCTTTGAAAATCTTCTTCTCAAGAACCACTGGGCCAGAAAAGCTGAAACTTATGTGGAAGCATCCTGGTGTAGTGTAGATTCTAAATTGTTCAAATCATGACCCCCGGGGGAAGGGCGGGGCCACAAGTGGGAATCAAAGTTTTATATAGAAATATATAGGAAAATTCTTTGAAAATCTTCTTCTCAAGAACCACTGGGCCAGAAAAGCTGAAACTTATGTGGAAGCATCCTGGTATAATGTAGATTCTAAGTTGTTCAAATAATGACCCCCGGGGGAAGGGCGGGGCCACAATGGGGAATCAAAGTTTTATATAGAAATATATAGGAAAATTCTTTGAAAATCTTCTTCTCAAGAACCACTGGGCCAGAAAAGCTGAAACTTATGTGGAAGCATCCTGGTATAATGTAGATTCTAAGTTGTTCAAATAATGACCCCCGGGGGAAGGGCGGGGCCACAATGGGGAATCAAAGTTTTATATAGAAATATGTAGGAAAATTCTTTGAAAATCTTCTTCTCAAGAACCACTGGGCCAGAAAAGCTGAAACTTATGTGGAAGCATCCTGGTGTAGTGTAGATTCTAAATTGTTCAAATCATGACCCCCGGGGGAAGGGCGGGGCCACAATGGGGAATCAAAGTTTTATATAGAAATATATAGGAAAAATCTTTGAAAATCTTCTTCTCAAGAACCACTGGGCCAGAAAAGCTGAAACTTATGTGGAAGCATCCTGGTATAATGTAGATTCTAAATTGTTCAAATAATGACCCCCGGGGGAAGGGCGGGGCCACAATGGGGAATCAAAGTTTTATATAGAAATATGTAGGAAAATTCTTTGAAAATCTTCTTCTCAAGAACCACTGGGCCAGAAAAGCTGAAACTTATGTGGAAGCATCCTGGTGTAGTGTAGATTCTAAATTGTTCAAATCATGACCCCCGGGGGAAGGGCGGGGCCACAAGTGGGAATCAAAGTTTTATATAGAAATATATAGGAAAAATCTTTGAAAATCTTCTTCTCAAGAACCACTGGGCCAGAAAAGCTGAAACTTATGTGGAAGCATCCTGGTATAATGTAGATTCTAAATTGTTCAAATAATGACCCCCGGGGGAAGGGCGGGGCCACAATGGGGAATCAAAGTTTTATATAGAAATATATAGGAAAAATCTTTGAAAATCTTCTTCTCAAGAACCACTGGGCCAAAAAAGCTGAAACTTTGTGCCCATGGAAGGATCATGGGGTAATGTAGATTTCAAAATGTCTAAATTATGATCAGTGGGGTAGGATGGGTATGCATTATGTATAACAATGGGAAAATCTGGTAAAGAACAGAATGGTCAAAGCTTCTCAGGTGAGCGATGTGGCCCATGGGCCTCTTGTTCTAAGATTTTTACAAGTGTGTGAAATTCCCTATGCATATTTTAATATTTAATAAAGAATAGTCAAACACACAATAGTATATGTTTGCAAATTGATAATCAGCAGAATGGGGAGGTGTGAAATGGTCTTTTGTTTCTTATTCCTACATGTGTATTCTAAGTAAACATACTCTAACTGGCTTCTAATTAGTCATCTGTAACTGGCACCCCAAAAATATACATGTAAAAGTAACAGCAACATAAATGTATAAAAAAAAAAAAAAAAATTGAATAAACCAGATATGTTGAAAACTTCTACTATATGACACACACACTATTTTGAATATGTTGTACTAAATGAAAAACAAAAATGCTATAAGATTTGTGTCAATACAACTCTAATTTTAAATTATCTTATTTTTTAAAAATCTTGAAAATTAAGAAGTTTAAGATAAGAATATACATGTAAGTACTATACCAAACAAATCTTAACTAACTCATCACTATACTCTTTTGCAATATATAATACTTTAAATGATTTCTTTCACAATCATAAAAATTAAATTATCTAAACTTTATGATTATTAAATACTTCTAATACTAAATTAATAATTCTTGTATATATATACCACCTTAAACTACCCTAAATTTGCCATCATCATGAAAAATATAAGAATTTTATTAAGAACTAGCTTAAATATATTTCTTAACTAACTGATCTACTACATAAACATATAATGATTTCAAACTACATTATTATTTTCATAATGTTAGAAAAATAAACTAAATAATTATTAGGGCCCCGCAAGACTTTGCGGGTGCCCTATAGTAATCACTCTGTCCATCCGTCTGTCTGTCTGTCTGTCTGTCCGTCTGTCACTCTTCCGTCCACAAATTTTCTGTTTTTTCCTAATAACTTTTTTTATGGTTGCCCAATCAAGTTCAAATTTGGTATGGTAGTTCAGTAGGCAGAAATACATATTTTGATGCTAAGTTTGGTTCTCTATGTCTTCTGGTTTGGAGCTGGGGTGGTGGGGTAGATTCCTTAACTATGCATAAGAATGAATGGACAACTTTTTTTATGGTTGCCCAATCAAGTACAAATTTGGTATGGTAGTTCAGTAGGCAGAAATACATATTTTAATGATAAGTTTGGTTCTCTATGTACCCTGGATTGGAGCTGGGGTGGTGGGGTAGATTCCTTAACATTATATACCAAAGCATTGGCAAAGAGAGATAACTGCTGAAGATGTTCCCATTGTAAACTGAATGCTGCTATGAGGCCCTTGGGATTAATTAGCTTTCCTCCTGAAGAAAATCCAGAGCATTATCTTTATCTGTCAAATTGAGATGAATTACCACCTCTGTCTGCAAATGAAGTTTGTTTTGAAGTTAAGTCAATTGGGAATGCTATGAATGCTCTGAAATGTGGATTTAAATATAAATTTTTATAATTTATTTTTGTTTAATAGTTATGATTTCACTGAATTCTAATAACAAGAAATAGATTAAAGAAGATTTTTTGATTTACTTTTTTCACTTTATGTTAATTCAAGAATATTATTAATTTTTAGTGTAGTTGTATAAAAACCCCATTCTATCATTAATACTGAAAAAAGTTCTTATTGTAACTTAAGAAGAAAATGATGAGAGAGGTACAATTAATCCCTTGGGATTAATTATCTAGCCTGCTGCAGCAAATTTAGTAGGCTTTTCTTTATCTGTCACTTTAAGATTAATGAAAACCTTTGTCTGCAGCTGCATGCTGTTTGTTTGAAGTTAAGGTCAAGCCTTCATGATATTTGCATTCATTGAAGACTGGCATTTTATATAACACAAGCTTCATAATTGTTTAAATATACATTCAATGTTAAGTTGTTCTTTACTGCCTAATGTAAATACAAGGATATTATTTTCAGGTTTTTGAATATTCAGGAATTATCTTGAAATTTTTAGAATACAGTTGCTGTTGCTTATTCTTCGTACATTTTTTAATAATTCCATAAGCTGCACCCTATTAATTCTACCCCATGGCGGGGCCCTTGCTGACTGGTCAGTTTTCTAGTTGCCTACTATTTTTGCATATATATACCACCTTAAAGTACCTTAAATTTGCCATTATCTTGAAAAATATAAGAACTAAATATTAAAGAACTTTCCTAAATATTTCTTTACTAATTGAACTACTATACATAATGATTTCCAACTACAATATTATTTTTATAATGTTAAAAAATATAAAACTGTAAGGTATAATAACTAATACTAATACTACATAATTCTTAACTAATAACTTACCCATCTTTCTTCTTCTTTTCTTCAGTTTAGAATGGTAAACAGGGTACACCAACCCCAAATTCCCGGCAGTGTCTCATCATTAGCCCCGTAATTATGCAATCACTAGCTACTTAATAATCCCTTTGATCAATCAAAGAAGAAGACTGTTGAACCAGATATTATTTTAATTGACAGCAGTACCAAATTAAATATCAAAGGATCATAATTAATTAAGATTTTGTCTAGTTTGTAGAAAATAATTGACAGATAATTTACATAACATTAAAAAATCTAACTATTGTATAATAATATAAATATTTTAAAAGGAAATATTTCTTTTTTTTTCCTTTTTTTAAAAATATTTTTTTGTAATATAAAAATATATTATTTTATAAATGTAATTGAAAAAACATCAATTTTCCATACAAACAACACAGGAAATATCAAAATAGAAAAAAAAATGAAATAAGTGCCGTTTTGACTACTCCTAAGTGCCGTTTTGCATATTTCCCAAGTGCCGTTTTCACCAGGTGCCGTTTTGACTTGTACCCGGCCAGGAGAACAATAAACATGTGACTCATAGGTACATGTGTATACCAGGTGGATTATCACCTGATCTTCCTCAGATTCCATAGATCTGATTTACACAGTACACATTCAACAGCATTTCAGTTGACCCCCACCCCTCCACAACATATTTCATTAATTTTCTTTTTTGCACAACTGCCTCTATATGTCATTATTTGATGTAAATTATAAAATTAGCTCATATCCTAAAGTAATCCCCAAAAAGTAGATGAACTTTATTTATAAAAGTAATCTTATTTGTTATCTTTAATTTTTTCTTTTTAAATGTAATATTTATTGTCAAAACTTCTTTGTGTTCATTACCAAAAAATTATGCAGTATTTATTATGATTGCATGATATAATCATGATCTAAGACTACTTGTATAATAATTTACCCAGGTATTAGTCATCTTTTAAATGAAACAAACATTAATTGATATAGTGTTTCAATTTCTTCTGGGGGAGGGGGGGGGTTACTTTTTACTATGAGAGAGATTCTTTCTAATTAGTGTTTTTAAACTTAAATTTGCACACTTATTCACTTTATTTCTGTAAAAATTATTAACAAATCAGAGGCCAGAGGCATATGCTTTTAAATTCAATATACTTGTAATTGTAACCTTAAAAATTGCATTAATTGAAAATTGTTTACACCAATGTCAAAAGTTTTGCACATGCTGCAGCATATATGTACCTGTAACTGTATGCTTTCTAAAATGTATCAAGTTTTCAATATCTTTTATTCCATAATTAATATATTTTATATAATATTTTACCTACTAGATTTTTTAAATGCAGATCATGAATTTTGTAAATACTATATGTATATACATATATATATGCATATATAATCAAAATTTTAAAAATCCCAACCAGGACCATTCTAAATCCTTCAACTACAGTCCATCACATAATTAATTTGTTGCACAAAATTCATTATTAGTTTTAATTTATTAAACATATATGTTTGAAAGAAATTTTTTTTTTTTTTTTTTTGTTTTTGTTTTTGTTTTTTTTTTTGTTTTTTTTTTTTGCAATTTGGGTGAAAATTAATTTCTCTTCTTTCCTTCTATTTTTTACTTAATAATTATATTCTCTTCTTTTTATGATACCTATGTAAATTGGCAGAAGAATAAAATGCATGCTATATATAAAAACTAAGTTCACCTGCTCGTTACCATATAGCTGCAAGACTGCAGCTCTGATCAGAAAAATTGGGATGGAAAACCTAGAGCTACAGTGCCATCCATTGAAAAAAAAAACTTTTAAAAGTCTGTTATTTTCTCTATTTCTTTCTCCGTTTACATGCATTTAAACTAGCAGCCACCTAAAAATTTCACTGGCTCTTCCTAGCATACTTGATTTTGCAACTTAATTCCACTGCAAAACATTTCCCAAACCCAATGTTTACGTACCTTATGAGCCTTAAATTTAGATATCAAAATTTTCACAGATTTATATACATGTAGTACCAGGGTACGTGTATATACTGCCATATTTTAGAGCTACAATGAAAGAACATAAAAATGTCCTATGCCAAACCTGATCAAGAATTTAGTTTAATTTAAAAAAAAAAAAGAAAAGAAAAGAAAAATAATGTCCTCTAATCCAAAGTATTCGATCAATTCAGGAGACTTTAAAAAAATCAGGTCGGCGGATCCGTAAACCAAGAAATAAAAAAAAATGTCACCTTATATAAGATCAATCAGAAATTTTGAACCAAGTCAAAAAGTTTTATCAAAATTTATATTCTAATACAGATTATGAACTGATTGATATTGATTTAGAAGAAGTTATTAACTCAACTGAAATTCCAAAATTAGATAAAATCATCTCTTTGATTAAGAAAAAGATATTGTAGAAAATTAAGCTTTACAAGTTTTAAAAAATATGAAGAATGATAAATCTCCTGGAAGTGACGGTTTCACAACTGAATTTTTTTTTTTTTTTTTCTGGAGTGATCTTAAAGTCTACGTACATTTGCGAGCTATAAATTGTATATTGTCAAAAAAAAAGAAATTCCTATTTCACAAAGACTAGGGATAATTTCATGTATACCCAATGGGAATAAACCAAGACAATTTTTGAAAAATTGGAGACCATAACTCTACTAAATTACAGAATAAAATATACTCTGGATCTTTTGATTTCAGACACTCAAACTGAATTCCTTATATCTTGCATTGTCAGTTGCGAAACAATGCTAGTAATCTTAATGCTCATTTAAAAAATCATTTTTTATCAGATATTCAATCATGTCAAAAGTGTGGATTTCATACTGAACATTATTTTATCAACTGCCCATCGTATAATGTTGAAAGAAACATATTGGTAAAAAAGTTAAATGATATTGATGTTGTTTTTGAACTCGACGCTCTACTAAGAGGAAAATCTCAATACTCTTATCAAACAAATTGTAAAATATTTTCATATGTTCAAGAATTTATTAAATCTTCTAAAAGACTAAATTAGGGACACTGTTATATTAAATATTCTATTAAATGCATAATTTTTTTTTCAAATATTTGTATTATTTTTAAGCTGGAACAGTATGTAAATAATATGCATACAGTTAGGGGGTTGTCATTTTTTTTTAGATATAATATTGATAATAATACTTGATTGTGAATCTTTATTTTTCATTATAATTTTATTGATTATCATGTTCATGTATTATTTACTACTAATTTGTATCTTGACCAATTATAAAAGGAGAGGGTTTACATAGGCATTGCCTGTTGCCCAATCCTGATTGAATTATACTCAATAAAATATGTTTAAAGTATAAACTGAATTCCTAAAAGGAAGATATCTTGGTGAAAACACCAGATTTATTTATGATTTAATGGCATACACAGAAGCTAAAAATATACCAGGATTGTTGGTTTTAATCAATTTTGAAAAAGCTTTTGATTCAATTTCATTGTTCATGGTCTTTTATTTATAAAGTATTGAACTATGTTAGTTTTGGAAATAATATGATTAATTGGATAAAAATTCTTAATACAAATTTTTAAGCATCTGAGATTTGCAATGCAGATTTTTATCAGAACAAGTGACAAATATTATATTCATGGTGATGGGAGGGGCTTAAATAAAAAAAATCTCTGTGCTGGTAAAAATCTCAAATCTACCAGCCCATATGATAGCAGGGACCTATATACTTTTGTTAAAAAAGGTATTAAATGATCTGTTCAAAGTACTAGTACTATTTACAAATATATTAATAAAGTTTAGAATAACTTGTTTAGAAATTACTATATTACTTAAATTTACTAACCAAAATTGAATTGGATAAGATAAATACAGTGTATAGGGTAAATTAGATTAGTCTGGCCTGAAATGGAAGTAAATGATCACCCAATCCGACATGATCACAATAATTTGATCAGTTTGTGTATAATACACACCATCAGGTGCTGTTAGTAGAGTTTGTGTTTGTCAGACAGAGTGGGGGTACAGGTAAATCATTTGCGATAGGTATACAGTATCAGGTGTGGCATATGCAATGCTCAAGTCTGGAATATAATTATCAGTGTAGCTAATTAACTTCAAGGATCAGGACTATTATAATCATAATTAAAGGTAAGAAGCTGACTTTTACCCTCTTAAATACTTACATGAGTGTGGGTGTTTTTTTTATGTAGACCTTTGAAGCCATAGGTCATGATCATGCTAATATGAATTAAACATTTTAAGTTATGAAAATGTCAATATTGTTGTGATTTTGTAGGCATAGTTCCCTCTGTACCCTATTTAAATTCAAAAATCAAATAGTTTTAGGATAAAAGTAGAAAAGGTGTATTACTGTTAATCATGTTAATAAGTAACCACTGTACCCATTGTAACCCTGGTACATTGACAGTCCTTCAGAAATTTTCTACTTTCATTTTCCAATGGTTTTGTACTGTACCCTAATTGTAACCATATTGGTAAAGGATAAATAGAGGTGTACCCTAGGGTACAAAAGTATCACCTAAAAACGCAGTACCAATTTCTTGCCATATATGCTCCGGGGGGACTCTCCAGAGCTATATAAGCAGAGGATAAGGACTGCCGGTGGACTCGGCATTTAGATTTTGAGGTTAGCGGTTGTTTATTTGATTCTTAGCATTTTTCTGTAGGAATTTAGTATTTTTTAATTAATTCATCAATTTTTCTAATAGTGAATACGGGTTAATCTCGTTTCACTATTAATTACTAGTATTTATCGTAGGACGTTTATATTGGGTTAATCTCGATATTAAACGATTAAATAATTTTGTTACGGTTTGACTGAAAGTGACTCTTGAAGTCTTTCCGTGTAAATAATTGTTTATCTTTGATAGATTTTAGGAATTCAATCAATTTAAAGTGATAATCTAGTTGCGTTTATTGGAATATTCAAGCAGGAATTAAGGCTAGGATTCGATATAGAAATTATAGAGATAAATTTCTTGCTTTAAATAGCTTTTATAGATTGTGTAGATTCTTTCAGAAATACTTTGGTTATTCTAAGGTATTTCTATAGTATTTATTACTCACTATTCGGGTCATTCTCGTTTAGTGCGCCCCCCCCCCCCCCTTTTTATCGTATTAACGTAATACGAAGGTTGTGTTAGTGTAGTAATTCATTGTGAATTTGGGTGATTCCCGACTTCCATTGAATTTTATTGTAATTGAATATTAATTAATACATATTGTGACTTTTATTTATTGAATAAATTTGTAAACTTTAAATAAGGCTTATCATTTAACTTCCCCGTAGTTATTTACGAGTCCAAACACAGGTTATTCTTGTGTTATTATAGGAGATCTTTATTTGCGGGTTATTCTCGGAAATAATCACAGTACTACATGGGTTATTCCCGTGTAGGCTTCTAAGGAGTATCTGTGCGTGAGATCCATACAGCTCAGGTCCGTTACATGTACCCAATACAAAACATGGCCTAGATATTCTCATGATAAATCTTTATACCAAATTTCATTTCAGTATGTGCAATCTCTGAAAAGAAAATAAATGGAAACTGTTGGTGATTTGACAGACAGCAGCAAAGCAATATGCCCTTCCTTCTTCGAATGGGGTATAAATATGTACATGCATTGTTTCTCCATTAGAAAATTCTAGACCCGTTATGAATTTTACACTTTAAATACCAGTGACATTGAACTTGCTGGTATGACTTTGTGTCAAGGTCATGATACATCCTTAGGTCATAAACTATCTATATGAAGCATGAGCATCTGATGATTCTCCATAACAAAGTTGTAGCTTAGTAGTTTAACCTTGAAATGTAAAATACTCAGATATATCTCTTTGTTTTTCCACGATAAATTGAGTTCCAGAAAACAAGGTTTTACTGGTATTCTTCAATCCAACTTTAAAATAATGTTTGTTTGATTGCTGACTTGGGCTGAAAAATTTGAGACAGGTCCAGCAAGTTTTTATCAGAGGGCTACATCTATTTGAAAGAAGTCTTGCTCTATAATATTTGTATTGATTAAACAGTTACATTTCTAAATAAAAGATGCAAACGTCATGCAGCATCTGATTACATTCAATTCTTAGTACGTCATCCTTGCAAGTTTGGCTAAGTTGGACTTAAAACAAATCTCCAAAAACATAACCTTATTGAAATGAATGCTGCACTGTAATAGTACTAATGCAGATTTATAGGACAATATCTAGCTGTAGTTTGCTTGTTTAACATCCCTTTCAAGAATTTTTTGCTCATATAAAGATGCCACTACTTGCTGATGGAGGGCTGCAAATTTTAGACCTCTACTCAGCACTCGGGGTCATTGAGCAATGAGGTTTTTTTTTTGTGCCAGCACCTACTGCAACAACGGACATTGGTTTATATGGTTTCATATGAAGGATGCATCCTGCAGTGGGATTCAAATTCCCTGTTGTAAGGATCAATTCCTTACACCCACTACTCTACAGCAAACACTCTAACCACTGTGCCACATGGGCACAATATCTTGAAAAAAAGAGATAAATACAAGGTTTTTCAACAAAATAGCTTTAATTTTTACAAAGTAATTGAATGTTAAAGTTGATTATTATTGATTAAGCTGTGTTAATATTGTTTGTATAACCTGTGGATGCAGCACACTTTTTACCAGTTTTTCAAACACTTTAGAAGAGGTTTCATTTTTACATCTTTCAGAAAATGGCTTACACATGTTTCCAGGAGTTTTAGATTTTAAGTTTGTCTTTGCATTTTGAGATTCTTCAGTTTCCTTGTTGTCATCTCCTTTGTTTTTACTCTCAAGAATGATAATATAAGGAAAATCTTGCCCACCAGTAGTTTGTAAATCTTGTGAACACAATTCTTCATTTAAATCCGCATTTAAGTTATCTCCCTTATCAAGCTTGCAATTTTCTTCTTTTTCATATTTAAGATTTTTAGTTGCTCCTCCTTTATCACAGGTTTCCAAATTTTCACTTAATTTTCTCTTCTTTCTGTAACACCTGTCACTGCCTCTAACAGGAATGTCCCTGAGAGCATCACACAACATGCTCCGAGTATTTTTAACTTTTTCCTCATCAGTACCACATTTCATTGTCAGTGCTAACTGTAAAAGCTGGATATTTGTATCAAGTGACAGCATTTCCTACAAAACAAAGATCATACAAAGGACATATTTCACATTGCACTTGTAAATGATAAAAACTGTATCAAAATTTACATTGATTGACTC
Source organism: Saccostrea cuccullata (assembly GCF_032062105.1). Lineage (NCBI taxonomy): Eukaryota > Metazoa > Mollusca > Bivalvia > Ostreida > Ostreidae > Saccostrea > Saccostrea cuccullata. Next base: position 278,415 of record NW_026939726.1, on the reverse strand, counting down.
ACTTCACCAGGGTTTATCCAGTCATCCTCTTTCTGATCATTCTTTGGCTGGTCCTCTTTCTGATCTTCCTTTAACTGGTCCCTAGCCTCTAGAAGTGTAGAGAACAAGCACCTTGTAATGGCCTCTGATATACGGCTTTCTAAGTCTTCTTCCTGCAAAAACAATTTGTATACTATAGTTTATCTTATTCATAGCAAGAGAAAGTGATATATGATTTAGGTAAGGTGAATCAGTTTTGCACACATACCAGTAACTACTATAAAAACATCGTATTTTCTGTGTTGATGATTGATGATTAACTTGGTACATGTAATGCTACAAGATGTTATCATTAGAGACATGAGATAAAATATAGATGTCGGTCAATAGAGATTTTCTATAGGGCTGTCAATTTCATTAACCCTTACCCTAAAAACATGCAGTACAGAATGTTTTAATGATATATGAGGCCCTCAAAAAAATTTGGATATTGTTGTTGAGTTTAAATATTAAACATCCTTTTGTTTTTCTCAATATGAAAGCTTCCAAAAAGATTCTACAACTTCTAAATTGCTATCATCTCAAGTTTCAATATTTCTGCACTGTTTAGAGAAGAGTATCTGTGAAAGTCCACTGTAGAAGAAACATAGCAGTTTTAATCTTTGAAATCATGTATCAGAATGTAAGAAGTGCTAGCCTTACTGTATCAATCCAGGTGTTGACGCTGATTGAATCCTCTAGACTCTCTACGTAGTGCCACCAATGACGAGGAACATACAGGACCTGTCCTGGCTCTAGTGTCACAATGTAGGGACAGGCTTTCTATAAAACGTACAACATAATAACATAATGAAATAAATGTTATGTTCTGTTTACATGAACCATAAATCAACATGTACGTTTATTTACTTCCAAATCACTTGGACATATATATATTTAAATATGCATGGTATTCAAGATATCATTAGTGTTTGTGTTACCAAAGTTCAACTGTATATTTCAGAGTTTTTGAGTTGTTCTGCACTCCCCTCCCCCACTCTACTGCATTAAACTTTAAAACATTTCTGTGTACTGTGTGTTTTCCCTTTTTTTCAAAGTAGAGGGTGAGAGATCAATTGTATCAGGCCAGAGGTTTATGAACAAATTTTTGTGGACTTTTTAACAATTATTTTTTTTTTAAATAATTTTTGAATTTCTAAGTGGAATTTTTATGAATAATGTAGTCAATTGGCAGATACCCTGTTCTTAGAGAAAAACACTGTATGCTGGATTATTTATTTTGATATGGTCAAATTTGGAGGCTTGCTTGTGAAATAAATTGAAAGGTGTAAGTTTTATATTGCTTTAGTGAATATCATATTCATATCAAGGCCCATGAACTCTCTATGTCTATAATAATTGTCAAAAATTTATCAAATCTGAACTTCTTTTAACAGTTTAAGTTGTTGATTTTTTTAACATTGTTAAAGTAATACAAATTTTATGTGCAGTACCTTAAATTCTGGATGGTGTTGATAATCTGGATTTTTTACATTCACTTCACTAAATACACTTGACTCCTCATAAGGAATTCTTGTGGGATAAAGATAGAAACTCTCCCAAGGGGGAAACAAAATCCAGCGCTTCCTTATACAAAATATACCATAGCATATAGAGTTGTGAAAATACCACTGATTGAAATGCATAGCATTTTATCATTATCCTACCTACCTTCCCTGAATTTGAGCTACTAGATTAAATCCATATGTGTCGTAGTGACAGTTAGTATAACATCCTTCTGTTCCAATCCAGATGGTGCTTTCTGTTCCATCCCGCCCTGGAAATCCAAACATCCCCCAGTCCACTGCCTGAAAAATATTCACTGGTAATGTGATTTAACCTTTTTTACCATTTTTACTGGTTTGATTGGGAAGCCATGCACATATAAAACACCACAGTGAAAAAGATATTTTCTAACCTTAAGATGTTCTTTGGGTGAAATGTCTTTCATATATTTATAGTCTATGTAACCAGAGAATGCCTCTGATGGATATTTACAAAGTGGATTTGATTTATCATCATTTGACTGCATCCATGAATAAAATTCTTTCATTGTGACATCCTTGTGAATACACTGCGTCTCCCATAAATCTGAAATGTACTGTATGAAAAGATCATACCTTCCAGTTTCTGTCATGATTATATTGGCTTTATTATTAAGTGAATGGCTAGTGTAGCTAGTTGTGGTGAGCACCTCTATGGTAAATAAGAATTTTAAAGCCGAGGTATTCAATCAGTTGGTTTTTTCCACTGATATATTTGGCAAGGGGTGAAGATTCATTGAAGCAGGTGTAGATCCCTGAGGGAATTAACCTAGCTGCACATCTGTAGGTTGCTGAATGTGTGCATAACTGCATATAAATCAACATTCAAAATTTAATACAATTACTTAACATGGAATAGTTAGTGTAACTAAAAATTAGCTTTACAGATTTTCATGCTATGCATCCCATTCAGTTATGATCTATTTATGATATTCATGAATTAAGGCTTTGTTATCTGTGCCAAAGCCGCTAAAATATGAAGTCTGCTTAAAGTACACTTATACAGTTATTTGACCAGTTCCGAATAAGAAACGGAATCGGCGGTGCTATCAATATACGAGGCATTATTTCAAAATTTAAGTTTTTTGTCAAGGTAGTTCAGTGAGTTGTTGAATTAAATATTTTTTAATAAAAGTTCAGCCTTCCCCTCCAAAAAAATTTTTCGCAAGTTAACATAGGTGTCTTTTTTACCAGTTATGAATAAGCCGACGAGTTCCGAATAACCCAGCGGTATCCATTCAATTTAACCCTAAATTAACAAATATACTTCCCACACATTATCCTTTGGAATGCCTAAGAATGGTTAAATTAATTGCTTATCAATAAGTTATTTGTATTTCCAAAGGATAAAGAAAACTAGGGGTACTGTGAACACTGAACTCGCTTAATGATACATGTACCTCACGCCTCCTATATGATTCTTTGGCTGACTCGAAATAAGTGTCAGATCAAAAAGTCAAAATAAGAGGTCACATGTACAATGGCACAATATGTAATAAAGAATCCATTATAGTATCATTAAATTTTATTAAGTGGAATGGAGGAATTGCGGATAAGAGATAGATATACCCTTCAATATTAATTAGAAAGAATGGCAGTATCCATGGTATGCTAAGGGAACCCAAATTATGTGCCATATCAAAAAATAAAAACAGAAGGTGTCTTTTGGCACTTTTTAACAAAGATTCTGTGCAAATTTCATTAAAATTCTGTGAAGCCTCATTAAATTTCATTCAGTGGTAGAAGAGGAGTTGTGGATAAGAAATGGGTACCCTAAAGCGTATCACGGACGGACGCACAGACAGACGGACGGACATACAGACGGATGGATGGGCAAAAATAGCATCACTACCGTAAATCTGGAAATTTTTACGTCGATTTTATTTTGCGAATTCGGGTCAAAATGGTGTTGATTAATTTTTACGTTTCAAAATTTTGCGAATTACCACTGCTTTGTTTACATTTTCTTATTGGTAATTTATTTTTAAGAAAAATATTTTTGCGAATGCAATGAACTCGCAAATTTGCTAAAAATTTATCTACAGCAAAAATTTCCAGATTTACGGTATAATACCCAATCCCACTGCTTGTCAAGCGGGGGTATAATAAGTCACGATTTCAATGAAGAAAACAACAAAGAATGAATTTATGATAGTGTTTAAAATGGGTATCCGGAACTAGTAAAATGATTACACGAAAATGTTCCAATATCTTCCAGTGTTCTAAATATTTATTTTAAACAAGCTTTTAGTATTTGTTAGAGTACATATCAAACTTACTTTTGATACCTAGAATGTTGTTTTGTGTGAAAAATTGGTGTCTCTACAGAGGTCTTTCTGCAGACTTACGCGTCGCGGTGATTCAAGTATGATAACGAAACCCAACTGGCAGCAAAAAGTCAAAACTTGGCATAATTCAAACACTAATAAATAAGCCTTCTTACTATAGGTATCAATTTATTTTTACACCTTTGAATGTATTAATCATCTGCTCTTAAGTCTATAATTATTCGGAACTGGCCAAAATCCAGAACTGGCCAAACGACTGTATACAGTATTCTTTAACTATTTCCACATCAAAACCAAGTTGCATATACAACATGTACAAGGTACATGTATACAAAGCCACAATCATTATCAGTACCCATTTCGAGGATAACGGTTAATTTCAGACAGTTGGGGTTCACAGGCAGCACCCCCCCCCAATAAAAAAAACTTCTTATCCGAAGATGCTCATCGGTAAAAATAAAAGAATGGAAATCATATAATTAAACTAGATCGTCTTACTTTGGCTATCCCTTGGAGAAAGCTTGCAGGATAACTTTTGTGTGATTTGTTGAGATAAAAGCTCCATACTCCATTTCCTTGATTCCCAGTGATTAATCATGTTGTAAATAATAAATGGTGAACAATCTGGGCTACAAATCATCGCAGATAAATCTGTATCGAATGTCGACATCGTTGTTTACAACGATTGAAAGATTGAAATAAAAGATCAACACCGGAAACAGCTTGACTGATACTAAACATTACAATAACCGTTTTCCGGAATTTTGTAAAACGCAGATTCTTTCATATTTAGAAGATAAAAGATGAATCAATAAATTATCGGTAAACATTTTACACACAGGTTACTACTAGTATTTTAATTAGTGCATTTTCTGCTGTATGTGCTGGAAAAATGGTTGATCCTTATGAATGAAAAAGTTTAAATTATACCCCCCCCCCCCAAAAAAAAAAAAACCCCAGGCCGCTGGAAAGAGGTTGGATCATGTATAAATCAGGCGCGGATCCAGGAATTTTTCCAGTGTTGTGGTGGGGTGGGGTCCACCCTAGTCAAAAAAAAAATCCCCAGCCCAGAAATTTCTTGACAAGCAAAAAGACTCCTTTCCCAAACTTGAAAAACCTCTTTCAGGTGGGGTGGGGGATAGGGGTAATCATTGACTTAAATTAAAGCTTCATTCCTAGAAACTTAGTACTTTTTATAGCCACTTAGCATATATTCGCGTATTGGAGGAAGGGTCAGCTTTTTATAGGGGGTCGAAGGGGCAATTTTACGTGGTTTAGTATATATAGATTTAAAAACTAGATGCAAAATCCCCCACCCCAGTGTCGGATCCAGAAGTTCATATGGGGGGGGGGGTTGAGGCCCAAAGGGCCGAAGGGGGAGGGCATGGGAGGGGGTGTCCCCCTCCCATATGTGGGGGTTCGGGGGACCTCCCCCGAGAAAATTTTGTTTTAAATGGTTCTAAATGGTGCATTTTCCAGCATTTTGGGGGTACTTTTTGTAGCTTTTTTAAAGACTGATCATCACAATTCTTTAATAAAATGTTTTCAATTTGATTAAACTTTAACACAAGACTTTAGATTTTGCTTTAAAAAATTGTTAAATCTGCCAATTTTAGGAATGCAAGCAGTTGACTTCAAGTTGTCTTTACTCCAAATGCACCTACAATTAATTTAGTCCCATGGCAAGCTGACTTCCAAGATACGTACAACTAATGTTTTTTACGTACAACACTAAAAAAATTAAAAATTGAATTATTTTCAGAATCCCTTACTAGTGCTTTTCAACTTACTTGAGTATATACTGTTAATATGATTTGGAATATAAAGACACATGTTCAATTAATGAAATTTCAAACTGAAGAAAAAATTACATAAACTGGAGAATCTGTCAAAACTATAGAGGGGTTTCTTAAGCCAACCTGGTTTTGTTAAAAAATATATTAATTTTAATTTTTAAAACGGTAAAAAAAAAAACAACTAAATAATACAAATGTAGTTTATTAATAGTTTAAAAAACATGCATTTTATCAGCAAATTTTAAAGAATATTACTGAGCAGCACCGTAACTCTGCAGTTTTCTGTTGCTGGTACCTGACTACATATTGTACTGTGACCGTGTGACTTCACCAGTTGCACGGACTACCCGATCTCTGAGGCAATCTCTCTGTTGATCACCTGTGTATTGTGTGCGTTCAAGCGGAAAGTGATTTCCTGTTACGTAGTTGTATATTTCACAGTTGTAAAAACAAAGGGTTCATGTTTATTAGAGTCTTATCAATGCAACAAAATGATGAAATGACACTTGTAAAAAAAAAAAAAATAAAAAATCAATGAGCGGGGGGGTGGGTGGGGTTCCCAAAACCCCAGAATCCGCTGCTGCACCCTCTAGATCCACGCATGAACATATATAATTATGATCATTGAATCACAGTAAAGTCTATTTGTACACATGTTCAAATATTGATGAAGAACTATTAATGACCTTACATTATGTATTCTGTTGATATTCTTGTTTCATCAACGTGTTTGTCAGTAGCTCTAATCTTTCCAGAAGTTGTCCGAGGTTAGCACATACTGTTTCATGGTTGAATTCGACTTTTCCACTCGGCGGGCAGGTTTTGACGCTGTTTATGGAGATAAAAGAAAACAAAGCCTTGCATACCATAATATGGCTGTGTAGATGAATTATTACAGAAGACAAGTGTTATAAACGTTTGCCAATGCATTTCCTCTGATGGTGTAAATGAGTGCGTTTCTGAGGAGTTTTAACATTTGATCAAGACTAAACCCTTTTGTGATTTAGAAAATTACTTAATACTAACCCCGTTAAATCCTTTGTTGGCATATTGGAGTTTTAGTTCGGAAAAATCTTTAAGTTGCAGTATTCGTATAACACAGGACCCGAGACTGTATTCTGGTGTCGAGGAATCCAAATATGGACTTTCCTTGACCTTCTCAAGTAGACTAAGTTTGAAATTTGTTTCGAATGTGATAAGAACTTACTGTTTATTTACATAAAGTAGTAGTTAATCAGATAGAAATCGTGTATTATATTTATATTGTAGACCGAGTCGACATATGAATGGAAGTATTCCATGTTAATTTTTAGTACGTCGTCTATATAACTTAATGTCGAGTTAATTGAAGGCTAAGGCAAGTATTTTCTTCTTCTCATGAATAAGGTTTTGAATAAATTCTGCTTTACTGGATACAAAATTCAGTATCTTCCTAATGACTTGGCGTAATTGATACCCGTGGAATTACGACAGGTTGTTGGAAGACCTGATCTCTAAACACTACATATTGTCAATCATGCAGAAACTCAAGCATCTTTTTGATATCAACTTCAGAGTCTTGTGTGTGTAATAAGAATTAATGTTGACAAAAAAGAATTTTACAGATGTCCAATTACAAGGTCGTAAAATTTAATACTTCTATTTCTAATAAAAATGCAGCTGCTTACGATGTCAAAATTCATGAAATTCAATAATTTCATGTTGGAAATGTTTGTATAAAGTGTATAAAAGTCATACATTTTAATGCTACGGATTTTGGGGGAAAATGTGATTTCAAATTTTCCAAAACTTCTTTGGAGTTTTAAAGTATCCACATGAAAGAGTGAAGATAACGAACAGTGATCTAAAAATATCTATAAACAATACCAAACAGTAAACAGGGCATAAAACGGTCCTCTGGAAATTCTAGAGATGGGATCAGGTACACAGGAGGAGTAAAGCATCCTCTTTTTATGGTCACATCCGCCGTGAGCCCCATGTGTTGATAAGGTATACGCAAATTCAGTATAAAAACATAGATAATGTAGAAGACGAAATTCATTTTTTACTGCATTGTCCTTTATACTCTGAATATCGATCAAAACTTTTTGAAAACACTGGCATTAATCAAATGGGGTGGTCAGATATGGATTTACTATGTGTACTTATTTCAAATTATCCTAGACAGGTTGCAAAGTATTTGTATTTTTTTATTTATGCGAAGACAGTCCTTCATGTTCAGAAAATAATAATGTATTTCAATTTCATCTTCATCTACCAATAATCCTTATAACAGACACTACCAATCTTACCATACAAAATGTATAGATATATACTTATCACAATTATACAATTGTTTATTTTTCATGCACTTTTTTGTTATTCTCTTAACGTTGTGCTCCTTATTTTCATTATATATTGTATTTCAATTTTGTGTTTAAAGTGGCATATAGGCCCGATGGGCCGGGTGTTGATTGTTATTTTATACAGTCTGTAAACAAAAGAATTTAATTGTACACATGTCACTATAAATAAATAAATTACTTACTTACTTACATAGACCTAATAAGCCAGCAAAAATACGTTTTGCTAACAAGGTCATTTAACAACAATAAAATTTTCGATATTTGAAATGAAATAGTTGAATTCCTGACACTTATCTTTCAATTGCCCGCTTTGGTTTCAAAACTGATAAAACTCGAAGTATATGCTTTTGAAAATAGAATAAGTTTGGAGATGTAAACACCATATGCAGGTGATTGGGGGATATTATCACTATATAAATAAGGACGTTTGACGACGGAGAAGTAGAAAATCACCTTCTTTGTCATAGTTGTTAGATAGCTCTTATCGTCTATTATAGTCGTTAGAACATCCAAATATATGAAACAGATGTGGTAGACTCCGTGGTGTCTTTAATTTCAAGTTCACTGGAATATATAGAGTCAACATATGAATGGAAGTAATTAACTTTAATTTGATAATCAGTATATGTAAATGTCAAGTTTAAGGCCACAGCAAGTGTTTTCTTCATCTCATGTAGAAGTTTTTGAAAAAAATCCTGCTTCATAAGAAAATAGAAACAGGTCAGCTGATGAAGGAGCTAGCACAATAATTTTCCATCGGAATTCTAACAAATTGTAGGAAGACCTGGTATCCAAATACTACATACATTGTAAATGTTCTCAACTCCAGCATCCCTTTGCTATGAATTTCAATTGTAACTGGTCGCCCGCGTGGCGCAGTGGTTAGAGCGTCTGCTCTAGAGTCGCGAACTGATCCAAGGTTACGTCGCGGGTTCGAATCCCACTGTGGGACGTGGAGAGCGGTCCTTTGGTAAAGACCGTGTAAACCGAGGTCCCGCGTCGCAGTAGGTACTGGGACGAAAAAGATCCTTCGATCACCAATGGCTCTGAGTGCCGAGTATAGGACAACATTTGTAGCTCTTAACCGGCAAGTGGTGGCGTCTCCATATTTAGGAAGTGAAAAATTCTCAAGAGGGACGTGAAACAACATACAATCAATTAGTTGTAACCGTCACGATAACTCAGTCGGTAGAACGCTCTTTCCATGATTGGAAGGTTGTTGGTTCGAACTTCTGTAGAGTCTGGCCTAAGTCGATAGAAACAAAATACCTGTAGGTAGTAAATGATTAATCGCCAGGTCCGAGGCACTTTGAAGTGAAAGTTGTGAGTCTTTCGGATAAGACATTAACACCCGATTCCCCTTAATATGGTATGGATTGACACGATAAAGAACCCTCAGTGGCCTTGCGTTAGTTTTTGGTTAAAATGAATGGTAACCACTCTATACCTCTGGTAGCCACTCCATACTTCTTGTAGCTATTCCATTCTTCTAGTTTCCACCCTGTACTTCTGATCGCCACTCAGCACTTTTGGTTGCCACTCTGTACTTTTGGTTGCCGATCTGTACTACTGGACTGCACTCTGTAGTACTGGTAGCTACTCTGTACTTTTTAAACCATTTTGTACTACTTGTGGCCACTCTATACTTCTGGCAGCCACTCTGTACTTCTGGTAGCCACTCTATACTTCTGGTAGCCACTCTGTACATCTGTTAACTACCCTATTATAAGTGAAGTAGTTGTACTTCTGGAAAGGCAATGTGTTCATTGGTTTGGGTGGTCACTCTCTACTTTTTAAACAAAATCTCTATAGCTACTTCTTGTGACCACTCTAGACACAAGTACAGAAAGGTCATAAGTGTTGCTATCAGAGGTACAGGTTGGTAGCTATTGAAAATTATTACAATATTTATAAACAGGCCTGAGAGATAATCTGTACTCCTGATAGGGTGCCATTATTGGTGAAAGTGTGATTGGGTGTGGTGAGTGTTTACGAGTGAGTAACTACCATATGATATCTGAGAGTGTCAGAGTGAGTAAATGGGATAGAATATGTGAGAGTTATTGATTGATTTGTTGTTTGTTATTTAACGTCCCTCTCGAGAATTTTTCAGTCATTTGGAGACGCCACCACTTGCCGATGGAGAGCTACAAATATTGTCCTATACTCAGCACTCAGGGACATTGAGCAGTGATCGAGGGATCTTTTTCGTACCAGCACCTACTGCGGTTTATATGGTCTCATCCTAAGGACTCCACATCCCACAGTTGGATTCGAGCCTGTGTGTGAGAGAGTAAATGGGATAGGATATGTGAGAGTATGAGGGAGAGTAAATGGGATAGGGTATGTGAGGGCGTGAGAGGGTGTAAGCGTGAATATACGATATTTACGTCCATAAAAAAGTTTCAGTCAAAAAGCCCCCAGTGAGGATCGAACTCACGACCCCTGGTTTACAAGACCAGTGCTCTAACCACTGAGCTATGGAGGCACATAATATACATTTCAAGTTTGATAAGAAAATGAATACGCTTATATCGATCAGCAAACAGCTGTCACTTATAATTCTTATCCCTCAGTTCTAAAAAAGGTCAACAAATCAATTGAATGAGGGACATGTCATTGGATAAAAAAGGCTACAACTGTCATTCAATTTCAATGAAGGTTAGCAATTAGCCCCTTTAATTTTTAAACGAAGGTTAAAATGCAATATTTGAATCAAAAGATTTGTACAAAGCCAATCTATTAATATGTTAATTACTGAGTACCAATCAATACGAACTTTAAAATCCTTTAAGGGCTTTTTAAAAACTTAGTTGCTAATTTAAAAAAAAATATGTTTCAAATTAATATAGGATTACAAGGTATATTGATACATCGGATGACTTTTACATATAAATTTTTTATTTTTTTACACCATTACAATTACTAGTAACATTTAAATAAAGATTCATTATTATTCGTAAAATAATTTAAATAATTCATGAGATTAGTGGCAGATGAATTTGTGTTGGAAAAATAAAATCGAAAAGTTGTTTTTTTATCTTCCTTGTAAATGTTTCAATGATAACAGTAGACGTGAAAATAAAGAAAAGATCAAGGCATTTAATGCATTTAAAATATTATACATAGGTTTAACACCAGGTTCCACAATTTTGTTTTCATTGTAAATTTTTGAATTCATTCTAAGATTACACGCTTTAAAACTTAGTGATTTAATGATACAATCCAATTGAGACAGACTGGTAACAAGTGGCAATCAAAGTCTAAGAAACAGTCACAGAAAAAAGAATTCAGAACTCTGTGCTCAGTATAAAATTGATTATATCATATTTAGAATTCAGTTCTGTGTTTCTCTTCTGGAGTTTCCTAGATACTCATAGATATAGTTTTAGATTTAACTACTAGTAGATGTTATCATCCCCTGGCAAGGAGTTGACGGGGATGTGTTCGTGGAGGGGGTGGGTTGGGGTTAGTTTGTCCTTTGTGCGAAACGGAAGTGATATTTTTTGAATAGGGAACAATGACGAATGCTGCCTTGCTTTTTGCGAGGGGATGCTCTGCATTGAGATGTTCTTGTTATCATTTATATTTCCTCAGTTTCATGGTATAAATGTTTTTGATATTCTATAAACTTTATTTACTTGAGAAGTTTCCTACATCTGACTGGCTAATTTACAGAATACAAAACTATAGACTGAAGTCATATAGACATTAAAGTACAACATATGAAATATAGCAGTTATGATATAAATGGTTATTCCAGAAGTGAAAAATGAATTAGATAGATTACATGATCAGTGCGTACTGGTGCCTGTTGACAAAGCAAGTAACAACATTGTCCTCATTTGTAAAGTTCATTATATAAATTGTATTTTAGAAGAAATTATATTTGATTCTACAAGTGGTAATCGAACTTATACTCATAGTTCCCTTTCTAAGAAAGAAATTCTTCAAAATCAGTTTTGAATATTTTTAATATCCCAAAGAACCAAAATGAATTTGAACTACCATATATACTAGTATATTGGATTCCGAAACTCCATAAGAATCCTTACAAACAAAGATACATAGCGGGTTTCCGTAAATGTTCAACCAAGCCTCTTTCTTTACTACTCACTTTGATATTTACAGAAGTGGAGGAAAAGCTTCAAGAGTACCGTGCAACAATATATTCAAGAAGTGGTGTAAATAAGATGTGGATACTTAAAAATTCCAACGAACTTTTAGACAATTTGAAATCAAAATTAAGATTTTACCAAAACCAACAACTTATATTTAATTAAAAACTTACGACTTTTCAACTTTATAGTTTATACACAATCATTCCCCACGACAAATTAAAGTCCAGGCTTTTTTATATAATATAGTTGCTTTTCAATAAAAATGGTATTCGTAAATTTACTTTCCTCGTCATTGGTCATTTGTAAAATTATTTTCTTAAAAACATTCTGATTGTACACACAAGTACTCTGAAGTGGACATTAAAAAGATGCTTGAGTATCTGATAGACAATATCTATGTTTGGAAACCAGGTCTTCCAACAATCTGTTGGAATTCTCATGGGTACCAATTGCGTCCCGTTATTTGCAGACATATTTTGTGTTCATTTGAAGCAGAACTTGTCCAAAATCTTATACATGAAAAAGAAAACACCTACTGTAGCCTTCAACTCGATATTTAGATATATGGACGACTTATTGTCAATTAATAATGGTTATTTCCGTTCTGATGTCGATACGACATATCCCGGTGAGCTTGAGATAAAAGATACTACAAAGTCTGACACATCTGTTTCATATTTGGATATTTTTACTCGAAAAAAAAAAAACGTTAATGGTAATCTAAAAACCAAGCTCTAGATAAACATGATGACTTTAACTTTTCTTTTCTCAACTTCCCTTATTTATGCTGCAATATACCTTCATCATCTGCATAGGGGGGATATATATCCCAGTTGATTCGATACGCAAGAGCATGCTCTACGTATGAACAATTTCTGAAACGAGGTAAATTATTGGTAAACAAGTTGATGAAACAAGGATAACAACAGTCTCGTTTAAAGTCATCATTTCGTAAGTTCTATTGTCGATACAATGGCTTTGTCAGCAAATACAATTTATCATTGAGTCAAATGCTGACTGATGTTTTTCATACTTATTGTTAGTCCATTATTTATTAACTTAATTGACCACGGATTTTTCCGTTATTTCCCAATCACGACAAGGAGCATACGGCGGGTGTGACCGGTCTTCAGGGGATACTCACTCCTCCATGGCACCTGATCCCTCTTCTGATGTTTTGGAGGTCCGTGTTTTCTCAGCTCTTGTTTTATATTGTTTTATGGACTTTTGATCTTGAGTACTCTTCGATATCTCCATATGTTTCATATGTACAAAAATTGAAGTCGATAAATGATTAATAAAGGAATGGAAAATATTTTGGTTAATACAGCTAGATACCACTTTAAACACCTTGTACATCCATTCATCAGGATACTTACAAACTAGGCTTTTTTTTAATCATCGACAGTTGGAATCCGGAATTTTTCTTATCTTGTGATTGGTCATCAAAACAATGACTATAAAATCAAGCTGATTATTTACAAGAGTACTATTAAAATGAAGTCTTAGTTCTGAAATTTTCTAATATGTTTTGTAATATTCCATCATCACCTATTTGCAAATGGTGCTAACATCTCCCAAATTATTCGATACTCAAGAGCATGCCCTGAAAAATAAATCGACAAACCCGTGGTACTTTGAATTAAAAGCTGTGAGCCTTTCGGCTGAGACCTTAAATTCGCAGACCCTTTATCATGGTAGGCATTGACACGATAAAGAACCCTCAGTGACCTTGAGTGCTGAGTAGATTTCTAAATTGAAATGAATGGTAGCCACTTTTTCTTTCTGGTAGCCACATATTGGATTTTTGTTTCCATTACATACTTATTGTTTCAACTCAGAAGTTCTAGTAACCACTTTACTCTTGGTAGCCACTATATGCTTCTGGTAGCCTCTTTGTACTTCTGGTAGCCACAAATAATTTTTGCTTCCACTATGAACATATTGTTTCCACCCTGTACTATGGTAGCCACTTCGATTTCTGGTTGCAAATTTGTACTTATTATTTCCACTCTGTACTTCTTGTCGCCACTGTACTTGATTAGGCACTATGTACTTCTGAAAGCCACTCTTTATAAAATTCTCGTTGCCACTCTGTACTTGTGGTAGCCATTGTTCTCTGATAGCTAGTTTATACTTCTGGAAGACACTCTGTGCTATGGGCAGCAACTCTGTACAACTGATAAACTTTCTTCTTATGAGCACTCTAGACTCTATATAAGTACAGAATGTCCATAAGAGTTGCTACCAAAGTACAGAGTGGTAGCTTTTTCAAGTATAGAATCAGAAATTAATTACAGTATTAATGAGCAGTTCTAAGTACTTCTGATAGTCCAATTTTATGTGCCACTGGTATAAGTGTGATTGTGTATGGTGAGTGTGTGAAGGAGGGTGCGTGAGGGTGTGTGTGTGTGAGGGGTGTGTGTGTTTAGAACATACATTTCTATAAAAAGTTTAAATACAAAAAAGCCCCCAGTGAGGATCGAACTCACGACCCCTGGTTTACAAGACCAGTGCTCTAACCACTGAGCTATGGAGGCACATGATACACATTAAAATTCTGGTATAAAAACGAATACACTTTTATCGATCGAAAACAGCTGTCACCTCTTGTTCTTATCCCTCAATTCTAAACCTTTGTAGTAATAGTCAACAAATCAATTAAGAAAATGTCATTGGATAAAGAAGGCAAAAATTGTCATTCAATTTATTGGGGGTTATAGCAATTAGTTCCTTTAATTTTCAAACAAAGTTTGAAAAACAATACGTAAATCAAAATTTTTGTACAAAGCCAACCTGTTAATATGTTAATGTCAATGAATAAGTAGATAATCTTTAAAAGGCTTTTTTCTTTTTTCTTTTAATTAAAAAATCGAATTTAATTGTTTCCTTAAAAAAAGTGTTTAAGATTGTCAAAGGATTACAAGGTACATTAGGCGACTTTGCATAAATGTTTGAGTTTTTACATCATTACAATAACTAGTAACATTCGAATAAAGTGATATTATTATTATTCATAAAATACTTAAACTAATTCATGGGAATTGTTTTTTTTTATCTTCCTTGTAAATGATTCAATGATAACAGTAGACGTGAAAATAGAGAAAGATCAAGGCATTGAATGCATTTAAACCACTTTTTATATATGCATTTGTATACATAGGTTTAACACTACGTACCCTAAAACTCCAATTCATTTTCACTGTAAATATTAAATCCATTTTAAGGTGTGTAGATTGTACGCTTTATGTTCAAATGATATGAAAAGAGAGATTGGTAACAAGTGGCAAGATAAGCCTAAGACACTGTCAAAGAAAATGATTGAAGATGGTAGTCAACTTTACTCTTTGTGGTATAATCAGTTTCTGTAGATATAAGTATTTATTTCTGTGTTCCTCTTCCTGTCGCAATCAGTTATATCAAATTCTGTGGATATTTCTAGAGATTGGAAAAATATATTTTTAGTTTCAGATAGATTTTATTATCCCCTCGCAACGGAGTTACTGGCAAAACCTATTTGAAAGCACCCCTTTTGTTCATTTGTTGAAATACAAGTAGTCTACAGACAATACGTGTGTTACTCATGTTTCAAGTTTGTTTAAATAATTCCTAAACCCTAATGACTCTTTTTGGTTAAGCATCTCACTGAAATAAGCAACTAAAATTTATTTTTTTTAAACTGATTAACTCTTTGGTGCTTTTCTCGTATCTTTCTGTATTAATCAAAATAATGTTTCATTTCCCATTCATATGCTCTCAGTTTATCTTTTATAGACTACAATTTTTGAAACTTTCAAAATGTAATGAAATGTTTGAAAAGATACAAGTCCAATAAGCTTATTTAGTGATAAGTATGGTGCATAAAATATAAGCACAGCATGTTCTAATCATATACTCAGTACCCGAAAGAAATCATGAACTCAAGAAACTCAAAAAATCTTAAAATTACCCACTTTTCCTCCGTACCTGGTCTCTAAAGTCTCTAAAGACTTTAAATGTTGTCAGTTGAAGAACTCGATAATGGTTGCGTTCTTCAATTGACACATTTGTTTTCTTTGCTTCCAATTGTTTCAATATTTTAATATTTTGTAAGTTGGGAGATGTAAATAGAGGATATTCAATGATTTGTCGTTGAATATGGAATTTATTTCACGAGTGGGACAGGATTTTTGATATTTTCACGAGTGCGAAGCACGAGTGAAAATATCAAAAAATCCTGTCTCACGAGTGAAATAAATTCCATATTCAACGACAAAACATTGAATTTCCTGTTTATTACATTTTCTTTTCAAGATTTTTCCCTTTACTCTGTCTTTTTCTAATGCAGTCATAGGCTACATGTACATGACGTCATAGTTGAGCAGTTGAGACGTCATAGCTAAGTGTTGTGAGATTGAAAACGTTGTAAACAAGGATTTCAACAGCATATTTGGCGAATCTTTGGCAATTTTATTCGATGTAAGAATGGTTTATTTATTTTCTAACGGACCAAGGAGTAATTTTTTACAACATTCTTTGTTATCGGAAGGAGAATCGAGAGTTTTCCCGCACTTCTGATATTTGTCACACCGTGACAGGATATCATTTTGATATCCTTTCACACTGTGACAGGATATCACTTTTATTCAATGGATAAATTACAGTATTTCACTGTTGAAAATGTAATAAACTATTAATCATCTGCATACAATGGTGTTAACATCTTATAATTTATTCGATACTCAAGAGCATGCCCTAAGTAATGCCATTATATAAACAGAGGTAGGCCATACTTACAAATAAATAAATGTTGCATAGGTTTTAAAAACTTCATGTAAACACTTGCTGTGGCCTTCAACTGGACATTTAGATATATCTACGACGTATTGTCAATTATTAATGGTAATTTCCATTCTTATGTTGATACGATATACTTAAGTATCCTGGTGATAAAAGATACCGCATAGTCTGACACAACTGTTTCATATTTGGATATTTTACTTGAGAAAGACGTTAATGGTAATCTAACAACGGAGTCTGTGATAATCGTGATGACTTTATTTTTTCTATCGTCGACTTCCCTTACTTGTGCAGCAATATACCTTCATCACCCGCATACGGAGTTCATATATCTCAATTAATTCGATACACAAGAGCATGCTCTACGTATGAACAATTTCTGAAACGAGGTAAATTATTGACAAACAAGTTGACAAGAATATCAGCAGTCTCGTTTAAAGAAATAATTTCTTAAGTTCTATAGTCGATACAATGACCTTGTCAGCAAATACAATGTTAAGTCAAATGCTGACTGACGTTTTTCATACTAAAATTAAGTCCATTATTTATACACTGAGTTGACGACGGATTTTTCCGTTATTTCCCGATCATAACAAGGAGCACACGCCGGATGTGACTGGTCTTCAGGGGACGCTCACTCCACCATGGCACCTGGTCCCTCTTCTGATGTTTTGGAGGTCCGTGTTTGCTTTGCTTCTATTTTGTATTGTTTTATGGACTTCTGATCTTGCATACTGTTCGCTATCTCAATAGGTTGCATGTAAAGAAGGCATCTCGTAAATTCTATGTTCTTTTTAATGACCTTGTAGCAATGGGTCGTATTTTGGCTGATGCGTTTCATACCAATTGTAAGACCTTCGTTTTTATACTTTAAAATTTTTTTTTAAAAAAATTAAAAAAATTATTAAATACGAAGTTCCATCTACAAAATTAATACAGTGGGTTCACGGCGGGTGTATTTGGTCAACAGGGGGTGCTGCGTGATTTTTACTTCTCATAGGCAATTGCGGGGGTGCGTGTTTTATGCCCTTTTCATGGTGTTTTTGGATTCTTTGAAATTTCTTACTGTTTGTTATCTTCAACTTGTAATTGAAGTCTTTTTTAAAAACCAATAAAAATATTTGCATTTTAAACATAAATCTTTTTTTTTCTTTTAATAATGCACAAATCATGATAGTACAGATCGACATAAATTTGTTTAAGTTGATTTGACTGTTGCACAAAAGAAATCTTATATTACATATATGTTAACGTCATTTCCAACATTCACAATAGCTATTGACATTATACTTCAAAATATGACCCAAATATGTTACAAGTGCTTAAAAGATCATTATACAAGTTTTATTATCATTTTTTTAATTTCAAGATTCTTCATATTTAAATTTCGACGAGGGAACATTTGGAGTTATAACGCATTGAAATTCTACAGTAGATCAATTTATTTTCACATGTACTGTAAACATTGGCAAACTTTCAAGGAAGATAAAAACCAGCGTTTTGATTTTATCTACACCTGTACAACAAAGATACCTTATCTGTTACTCTTCTCAGATATTCTCCTATCTTATGAATATAATATATCCACGTTCAATGTAAATTTCAAACATTTTCCGTAAAAGACCCCTTATACCCTGATAACTTAAAGTAGAATAGAAATTATAGCAAGTAAAATATAAATTTTCTCGGCACAAATCTTAAAATGGTTATTCATTCATTTATTTATCGGCATTAAAAAATGGATTTAAACACGGTTTGCAAAAAATATTCCTTCACAGCCTTTGTTTGAAAATTAAAAGACTTAATTAATTCATAATTAAACCTTATTTTTAGCCATACCATACTTAACATTTCAAGTAACATTTGAAGTATTAGAATTAAAAAGTAGCTTTTCTTTCATCTAAATTATTTTCTTTGAATCGATTTGATAAGTAATACTATTAAGCTAAAGAATAGAAGAAACAGCTGTTTCCTGATCGATATAAATGTACTTATGTTCTTGTTAGGATAAATACCTTATATATATGCCTCCATAGCTCAGTGGTTAGAGCACTGGTCTTGTAAACCAGGGGTCGTGAGTTCGATCCTCACTGGGGGCTTTTTGATTGGATTTTTTTTAATGCAAGGGTAAAAACATGAAAATAATTTCACACATATACACATACACACCCTCACCTACATAAACAGGCAGAGGAGATTACTTTTTTTGACCACGCCTGATGTCCAAACCAATAATGTAAATCGACTTTACAGGTTAAATACTGACTACACATTCAGAGATTACATACTGTAATCAGATACAAATATTTTTTTTCATTCCAGGGGGAACAGTTTGGTGTATATGAATGAACAATTAGCACCAAGAAGAGGTAAATCTCCGTGTAAATTAAGAAAAATAAAGACATTCCTCAGATTTCCGAATGAAACATATGGAGATAACGAACAGTATTCAAGATCAAAAGTCCATAAAACAATGCAAAATAGAAGCATAGCAAACACGGACCTCCTAAACATTAGAAGTGGCATTAGATACCATGGAGAAGTGAGCATCCCCTGCCGACCGGTCACACCCGCCGTGTGCTCCTTGTCTTGATCGGGAAATAATGGAAAAATCCGTCGTCATTCAGTGTATAAATAATGCCTAACAATAAGTATCATTTTGACTCAATGATAAATTGTATTTTCTGGCAAGGTCATTGTATCGACAATAGAACTTACGAAATGATGACTTTAAACGAGACTGCTGATATTCTTGTTTCATCAACTTGTTTGTCAATAATTTACCTCGTTTGAAATTGTTCATATGCTCTTGTGTATCGAATCAAATGAGATATTTAAACTCCGTACGCAGGCGATGAAGGTATATTGCTGCACAAGTAAGGGAAGGTGACAGTCGAAAAGTTGAAGTCATCACGTTTATGAACGGTCTCATCCGTCATGAAGTTTTTGTCATGATCGGGCAAAAGGTAAAATCCGTAGAAAAAAACAGTGTGTAAATAAGGCTTAACAATTAGTATGAAAAAGGCAGTCTGCATTCATCTTTGACTTGGATGACACGGTCATTTTGTCGACCATGGGACATTCGAAATATTGACTTTAATCTAGACTGATATTCTTATTTCAAGAACTTGCTTGTCAATAGCATGCATCGAATTAGTAATTGTTGATACATAAAGTAGCCTCTATAGACCAAATTTACAACTTTTTAAGTCTACATACAACCATTCCCTGCGATAAATTAAAGTCCAACTTTTTGATATAATTAACAGCTGTTTTTTTTCAATAAAAATATAACTCGAAAATTTACTTTCCTTGTCATTAGGTCAGTTGCAATTTTTTTTCTGTTAAAGCATTCTGATTGTACACACAAGCACTTTAAAGTTGTTATTTAAAAGCTATTTAAGTTTCTGATTGACAATATTTATGTGGTTTTTGGACTATGTCTTCTAACAATCTGTCGGAATTTCCATCGGTACCAATTGCGTCAGAAGACTATTTTGTATTCATATAAAGCAGAAATTATTTAAAATCTTATCCATGACAAGAAGAAAACACTTGCTGTGTTCTTTATCTCGTTTCAACTAAAATAGTTATTTCCATTCACATGTCGATACGATACATCCCAGTGAGCTTGAAATGAAAGATAACACACTGTCTGTTTTATATTTGGATATTTTACTAGAAAAAGACGCTAAAGGTGATCTATTAACAACAAAGCTGTATGTTAAACGTAATATAGCAATATACATGTACCCAGGTCACCTGCAAATGAGATTTACATATCTCTCAATTAATTCGATATGCAGCATGCTTTAACAGCTGTTTAAGTATGATTGATTTCTAAAAAAATTATGACAAACAGGTTGATGAAACAAGAATGTCAACGTATAGGCGTCGAAGCAAATTGAAAGTTGGACCCAATTTTCATGGCAAATTATCATATATTTGCAAAAAAAAGTGATGAAACAAGAATATCAACGGTCCCGTTTAAATTTATCAGTTCGTATGTTCTATGTCGATTCAATGACCTTATCAGCAAATACAGTCTATCTTCATGTCAATTAATGCTGATTGACAATTTCAATACTAATTGTTTGGCCATTATTTACGCCCTATTAGTCGGCGGATTTCTCCTTAGTTCCCGATTATGACAAAGAGCACAGGGCATGTGTGACCTGTCAGCAGGTGATGCTCATTCCTCCATGGCACCTGATCCTACCTCTGTTGTATTAGATGTCCTTGTTTGCATTGTTTGATGGACTTGAATTATCTCCATGTATTTCATTCTTAACTTCAGAAAAAATGTTTTTAAAGCTGCACTGTTTACATATGAAACAGCATAATAAATTCTTCACTTTGTGTTAAAAAAAAATTTGTTATTTTAAACTTCTTGCAGGAAAAATGAAGTAAAATTTGATATTTATATGAACGGCTGTTTACTTGTCATGATTGAGTGATTATATAGGTCACTTTTATTATCGAATTATAGGTGTAAATAAGTTTAGGGAGATTAAAATATATCACCCGTCGTGACGACGACCGGAGGATAAACTTAAAATAAAATGGCGAATTTATTAATGAGGAACAATATTGCTCAACCATCTTTGTCAGAGCATTATCCTCTCTGATCAAGTCGCATTAAAGGTCGTGTCAGAATAAACCTCCATGTCTAAGCCATTTGAAGTTCTTTGTGATCTTTTAAAAGAATTACAGCTTTCATGTTCAATGTTTAACTCTTGATATATGATAACTCATACTATACTGGATTTCAAACTACATAAAATTCTTACAAACAAAAATACATTGCTGATTCTAGTATCTCTTCCTTTACACCTCACTAAAATGTTAGCATACTTCAAATAACATTAACATTAATGATTCGATATACCGAATATAAATCAATTTAGGAGCACAAGGCGGGTGTGACCGATCGACAGGTGATGCTTACTCCTTCATGGTATCTGATCCCGCAAATATGATGTTTTTGAAGGTCCCTGTTTGCTTTGTTCCCATTTGTATTGTTTAGATAGATTCAAAGCTTGAATCCTGTTCCTTGTCTCCATATTTAATCCTAGAGAAAATGAAAAGCGATGCTACTGAAATGACCAACATATAACATTTTTCCGGTACACAAATTCCTTCTGGCATTCAACAATTTTTCTCCTTATCAAGAACCCTTCGCATCCCCCTCTCCTAATTTGTCAACAATCTCACCTATAAGGACAAACTAAGCGCAGTGAATCATACGCAGCTTTATACGCAGTGCATTTCATTCATTAAATCTTTTAAGTAAACGTAAAAAAAAACAAAACATTTTTCTACTCTTGTTGCATAAAAGTTAATGATACTAAATTGAATTAGATTTACATTGCATCCATGTTCACGTTCTTTCTTTTAGAAATTGCGAAAAGTACATGACATTGTTCATAAGATATTTTAAAAATATAAATCTTCAATTTATTTCAAACCTTTCACTCCTTTATACCTTTAACGGTAAAATATCTTGACAAAATTATACATTTTGAGGTTAAAAAACATTTAGGGAAGGTAAATAAAAAAAAAAAACATTGAAAACTATATGCATGTATATACAATTATGCTATATTCGCAAGGATACGAATCGTAATGTATTCGAAAAATGCCATTATAAGATATAGATGATATGAATTTTTCTATTTCAAATAGCGCCTATTCAATTTAATGCCCATTAGCCATAAATAACTTGTATATTTTCTAATTCTGTAGTATAAAACTACATTATATTTCTGTTTTATGATGAAAAATAAAGAAATAAAAAATATGCAAATAAAAATTTTATATATAAAAAATGTGTAACCTGTTCTTTTTAAATCACTGTATATAATTTTTAAATCTATTTGAAAGTAATTGTTTTTAAAAATAAAAACAAACACGACCCCCCCTCCCCTTGCAATCCAAATCTTATCTTAAATGAAAAGAAAGGGCCATTTTACGTATTTTGTATTCTAACCCTTTTCCCATTTTTGAGGAAAAATTATACCAAGCTTCTATTTTCATTCTCTTGAAATAAGATTTTTTTCATGGAAAAATGTTTCATATCAAAGTCAGTGACATGCGTGAATGAACACATGTATCAAGAAAAATCAAGTATGAAACATTAGAACTTTCTTCACATTCAACACGATATAAGAATTACAAATTGCAGATGAATATATACACTTAGACAGTTTTTCCTGAGTTTATATTGCGATAGAGAGGAATAAATGTGCCGTAAGACTAAGGTACAATATCAAAAAGAACCAGAAAGCCAAGGAGTCTATGGCGGATGCTACGTCCTTCCATTCACAATCGTTGGTTTCCTGTAAAATTTCCCCAGGCATTTCCAGAGAATTGTCAGTGTGCTTCTCCTTGTCTGATTTTAAAGGAGATGTAGAAGCCTTCGATGATAGACAAGACTTATAGCACTTTAAGCATCGTTCGAAATTAACAATTATTCTAAACAATCTTGATATTGGAACAGCTGCATCTCTGTGGTGAAGACGAATTTGCAAGGCCGTGATTACCAAAATCAATACGCCCATTGACATTTGAAGTAAAAGGTAAAAACTTAAAACTGACGTGCTGTCTGAACTAACGGGTAACTGGGTATTGATGATTGTAAGGAAAACTGCAAAAGACAGAAATACGGTCATCGCATACGACATCTTTTCCCCGCTGTCAACGGGTAAAACAAAAACAAGAATTGTGAGCAATCCGAGAAACAGGATAGGAACTATGATATTGAGTACAAAGTATAAAGGCTTTCTCTTCAGATGGATTGAAAACGTGACCTTAGATTCTACCGAGTCTTTGCTTACTCTGGCTTCTGTGTGTGTTATTTCCCAAACGCCACTTTCTTTGTAGCCAATAAGATCGACTCCTTCAGCAGATTTACGAATTTCCACATCAAAAACGGTGTAACTCCAAACAAGGAACACTATCTCACAGACTTCTTTATCGTACGGAAAGTAAGTTGTATCGATGGCGCAGTGACTTTCAAATACCTGGAAAGGCTGCCATAATACATTGCCTGTATTGAGAATATCAACAAAATAAAAGCTTCCTCCAAACTCTTCAAACTTTTTAAAACCATTACCGAGTACTAGATCTGGTTTCCAAATTTCGTTCTGAAAGACAAAAATCTAGAGTCAATATAAGGTTAGAATAACAAGTTACTATGGCAGTTATCATTTGAGAGCTCATGGGTTTAATGGTCGAGCAATACTGTCTAACTTTTGAAATACCAAAACTTTAATAAACTGTTTTTTTTTAAGTGAAACATGTATTGTTTTTATCCCCTACAAATCTTGATACAAAGTAAAATGTTTGCAAGTAAGTTATGAATCCAGAGAGCAGAAATGTATGAATTTCACTCTTATTTTTAACGTTTCGTTGTTTGAAATACATGTGTATACCAACCTGAGGCAAAAATATTCTTTCAATGCCATTGTTAACTGCAGGATCCCATGTAAGCATGGAATCCTGCCACTGTACTGTTAAATATCCCGAGGTTTCCAGTTTTTCGTTCACTTCATCTACTCCGATGATGCTGATGAGGTTTAAGCTGACATCCAGAATCACAGGTAATGACTGGTCAGACACCGGCCGGATCCTCTTGTCATAGCTAGAGAACAGATCAGTGATAAGACTTTTAACCTGTTGAGGAGTCTGTCCAGATGCATGTCCAAGAACTGCAATAGTGAGATAAAGCACCGCCACAGTCATTCTTTATTTAATAATGAATTGTCTTAAACTGTTGAACTATAAAAGGCAAAATATTTTTACGTACAGCATGGTAAGTCATGTGAATACTTTTTAAGTGGAAAAAGAGATGTTTAATTTGTCAGTTGATGGGAAAGAAGAATTTAAAATACCCTATGATTAAACGCTGTTATCAAGATTGAACTCTTTCATAAGGTTATCGACATTTAGTAAAGTGGGGAGCTAACAGGAAAAGCAGCTTAATGTGGAATTGGGGAATTAAATCTGAAATTTACCAACGATTTTGCATGCTTTAGTCATCACAAACATTCAGCGGTAGGACAAAGTACTCGTATTCATTGTTAAAATCACATCATCTGACAATATTTACAAAAAATCAAATTATAATTCAACTCAGATTTAGTCAATGAAATCAATGAGACTACATAATTATCATATAAAGATATGTATTCAGCTTTTGGATTTTATCTAAAAGATAAATAAATCACTCATTTTTTCAATGCATCAATGTATTAATCAGTCAATCAAATCAATTTTTCAAATATTATTAATTTATTCAAATCAATAATATCATTGATCAGTCAATTAATAAACCAAAGAAGCTTAGGTATCTCTCGCTCACCATGAAATACACATTGAAATATACTGGTACTTTGGATGTCATCGCATACTCAAATATATAGACAATTTTTCTTTCATTCAAATATGAAATTAAAATTTGAAAATTTGTTTTTTTTTCTTCAGATTTCATTAAAATGGATAACTATGGCTGATTTTTTTTTTTTAATATTGAAAGATTGTTGGAATTATATCTATTTTATTTTTTTATCAGACATATCAGTTTCTATCAAAACTTTCTTTTTCATAGACCCTCGAATTTTATTGCTTTGAATTTGGTATATCAGCTGAAAAAATGAAATCTCTCAGACTATTATTACAGAAAAATAGTACTAAATATCTGAACATTTAACGACTTATATACAAATGAAACATTTCTTTAATTGTTAATTTACTTATCAAATTAAATTTCAATGAATACCGAATAAACGGTTGTCTATAATACCCCGGTAATATTAAGAGCTCAATCTCATAATCTATGTACGATACTTTACCAAACTAACTTGGGTTGTTCATTTTATGTTCCTGTGCTTTTACTTCTTTCGAAACTTTAAATTAATTTCCAAAAAAGCCCGATTTATGAAAGTGTTTGTTCACATTAAAAAACAAGATTAAATGATAAACAATTTATTTATTTCATTATCTTTATAACATTTTTTATAAAATATATTTCAATATCTCATAAGTGCATCATTTGAAAATACATGTTTATGCCGTCATGTATACATGGTCGAGCGTGCTTGTGCTTTAGTCCCACACATTTTTTGTTTGTTTATTTGTTTCATATCTCGTCAACAATTTTTTTTAAAAATATTAATCATTTTTCGTTATTTTCCCCTTTTTCATTATTATCAAAATGTTCATGTGGGGAATCTACTACAGTATGAATCTGATCTTCTTCAGTTTTCTGATTTTTGTATATGTCTGTTAATAAGAATATTAACAATTAATGGACAACTTGAAATAAAAACTAGCGTTCGTTTTCATCATTCACACGACATTAATTTTATTTGTGATTAAGATATTTTTAAAAATCATAATTAAATAAAATCACTAAAAGTAGTCTTGTTTTTGTATTTTTCTTTCTGTTGCGTTTCTCCAGTGTAGCATTACGTATATATTTATATCTATATATATCTATATCTATATATAATACCTTCGGAAATACCTGACCCAAAAAAGGTATGTTTATAAAATTTAAAACAATATCTTAATTTATATAATATTAAGTATCTTTACACTTCAAATAAGATAAATATTAAGATGAATAAAATATGTTGGTAAAATCAATTTAAATCTTAAAGCTACCTGTATGTATATTATTTTTATTTTTAATTTATTTTCAAATATTTTAAAACGAAAGTAGAATTCAGTTCAGGTATAAATATAAATACATGCCATTCTTATCACGCAATATTTATTTCACTAAATATTTTTCAGCAACATAAAAGAAGATGAACGACAATCTCTGCATTGGAGAGAATTTATCGTGGTTAAAAACTACAGTAGCACCTTTGTTGTGCATATTGTTTACTTTTAAAGGCATTTTGGCGACACACAACAATGGATTTAAATTGTTGTAAGTGATAAATATCTAAATACGCAGTTTGAGCATGTCTGAAACAAAAGAAAGGAAAAAAAAATTAAATTTGAATGTTATAACACTCCAATTCATCCATGGGTACTTTCAGTGAACAATTAATTTTAATTTACTAAACAGCTGGAACAAACATTGCTTTAAATATGCACTTTTTTCTGTAGGTCTCTACTTTCTTCTGGAAGTCTAACCAAGATAGTATGTTCCGCCATAGTCCTCAAGGTATTTGATTTGAAATGAATCACGTTCGATATTTTATTGGGAATTGTTACTTTGTAACATTAAGTTTTTTGCTTGTTACAGGTTTTGTTTGATATGGTTTGTTTGATCCTTAATGTCAGTTTCGTCCGACGGAAGGTCTTCAAACCTTACAAAACTAAGAAACTTACTCTCATCGTCACAGTTTTCATGGTAGGTTATCATTTGTGTTGTCCAACTATTATTGTACAATATTCAGCTTCAGCACCAACCAGTAGATCATCTTCCTAGAATAGGGACTATTCTTAGAATATGGAGTAACAATTAAGGCGTCACAGCATACCGGTAATATAAAACAAAAATTAAAGCTGTCGATCATGAATGCTTGCTATCCTCACATCTTCAGTTAACTTAGCATTTCTTACGAACATCATTTCTTAAGAACAAAATATCAAACATGTTGAGTTTACTCGAGCTGTAGTTAAGATTAAAGATTTCATGAATTACTTTTTTCCAGACTTTCTCCACTGCTGATTGTCCAGAGGGTTTATTTCGTCATGATGGACAGAATGGGACCATTGTTTGCTGTAAAGGTGTAACATGTTCTCCAGGTACCTGTACACAAAAATTAAATAAATTAAGAAAAAAACCCAGACAATCAATTTCAAGATAAATCCAACATGGTTGAAATTTAGTTTTTGTCGTACATTTGTAGAGCCTTAATTGGTAGACAAATAACAAATATGAAAAAAATGAATGAGAAATGAATGCAAATTAGAATAGTATTCTTATGTTTTTCTTTTTTTTTTTACCGTAGGATCATACGTTCGAACTTGTTCAGTGAACAAAACAGAGGATACTTGTCTGCCATGTCCATCTAAAAGTTACCTATTGGATTCTACAAATTCTGGCTTCCCAGTCCCTTGTTTTGAAGTTAATTGTCCTCCAGGTATTATTTTTAAAGATGTCCATCACTTATTTTTTTTCTTCACTTTTTGAATTTACTATAAAGAAAAATCTTCATATTAAAAAATCAGTAGTTATTACATTTAATGATTAATATCTTTTTTGATTATCCTTATAATATTAAACATTTTATACAAAGCTTTGAAAATTAATATAGAAGCAGCGTTTTCCACAACATTCCCGAAGACCGGTTGCAGACTAAGATGTAGATGTGATTCTTCCAGAGGATTTATCGGACATGACCCGTGCAATTGCAAACGGTACAATAACTTTTCATGATGATTATTCATTAACCTTTTCTTAGCAGAAAAGATAATAACAACCAAACATTCAGTTTTACTAGGATAGATTTTTAACGGGAAAAAATAATTTCGTACTATTTCTTAAATTTGCAGCGTGGTTCAAGTGAATGAAGCCAAACAGAGAGAACAATCAGGTATGACTTTCTATTTTAATAATGGGGTTTATCCAATATGGATAAACCTGGTTATTTCGTGTAGCTTAATGTTTTACATGCAAAGATAGATAACTCTTAGTTTCTTAACATTGAACGTCATAAATCATCGGGCTCGGTGCTTAAAAAATTCTTGATATTTCTTGTATGCGCATGTCTTCTAGAATATTCCTTTTGAATCTGTAAATTGAACGAAGCAGACGCAAAGATTTTTTAATCAAAACTTTTAATGACTGTAAAATCAACATTTTAAATTAAAATTGTCTATGCTTTAGTAATAATTCTAAAAACTGTGTTATTGCCTTAAAAAATTGAATGATTATTTAACAGATTTAATTAGTGAAATATGATCTTTGGGTTGTCTTTTTAACAGAATTAGAAGAAAAAATGCATGATGGAAGTAAATTTTCGATACGATATGTTTGTATATTGATACGTGTAAAGGTGATAAAACCCTACATCAGCAGCCTGCAAATCTTACATAAGACCATTGTTGTAAATTTACCTTCATATATATTTTTATATTATGACACAACTTTGCAATTCAAATAACATTTACTTAATTCCCACAAACTTTTATTACATATATGGTCACATATTTTGCCTCAAAATAATTGATAAATTGCCTTGCAAATTTAGTTGAAATAGGATTAATAGTGCATGTGCTTTTGTGGTACATTTGGGTCAAATCCCATTTATCCACATATTAGACAAAGGACAACTATTAAAAACAATTTTAAAATTTGAATAATGATATCAATTGTGTAATTTTGTTTTGTGAACATTTCTGCATGCTTGTCATGAGTAGTGTGCGAGTCATATCATTTTCAATGCAATTTGCATTAATTTTCAAATTTCAATCTGAAGGCGCAATTTGTGCCTTTCACTTACCAATTTGGTTATTTGGTGCGATTTGTACTTTTGTGCACGATTTGTGCTTTTAACAAAACAGAGGATGGGTCATGCGACTATGTCCCTTGTCCCATTTCAAACTTATATTTTTTGTACCTAATTTGTGCAAATTTGTGCTGTTGTTACTTTCCAGCCTCTTGTTTTGGCGGAGCTAATTTGTCCTCCCATTTGGTAATTTTTTAGCTCTCCGGGGGGTACTGTTTTTTCACTTGTATTTAAGATATTTCTATCATTATTTTTTACCTTGCTGCCATATAATCTTTCAATTAAAATTATTAAATGGCCATGACAAGCAGAAAACAAATAAAGTCTTCTTTTTATGAAAGAATTCGTAAACCTTTTACTGGGGTTAATCAACTGTCTTTATTGCATTTTATCCATAAATATCTCTTTTTCGATTATTTTTACATACAAAGATGACAGTTGCTTCATTGAAGTCATAAATATGTCCTTAAAAAATTCTTGATATTTCTTGTATGCGGTTGCTAGAATATTCCTTTTGAATCTGTAAATTGAACGATGTGATTTTTTAAAACCCACCCTTCCCCTTAGATATTTTATCCCCCATGCACCTCTGCCATTCTTCTAATGCATTTTCATTAAACTGTTTTTTTTTCCGTACGATACTTTTCATAGTCAACTTAGGAAAAAAATGTATATAACAACCAAATATTCAGTTTTACTACGAAATATTTTAAAAATAAAAAGCTTCTTCAAAAGTTCTACAAATCATGTAGTGGTAAAAAACTCATTTCGTACAATTTCTTAAATTTGCAGCGTGGTTCAAGTAAATGAAACCAAACAGAGAAAGCAACCAGGTATGACTTTCCGTTTTAATAACTGAAGTTGATTAAAATATCTTAAATTGAAATATAAAATTAACTAAAACCATGTCATCATTCAATAGCTTATATTTATAGAGGAAGACCATCAAAGATTTTCTTGTGCTTTTAACACCATCCAAAAACCCATGTAAGTTGTTTCAGATATACTTTAATATGAAACTGGTTTTGTGAGTTTGTATGTTTTTGTTGATGCATTGTACTTTTTCTTCCTAAAATAGAGTACTTGTTACAATTACCACCGGATTGATTATACTGGTTTGGTGTCTATACTTGCTGCATGACAGATTATATCACGGTACTGAACATTATATTAATAATACATACATGTGAATTTTTTTCAGAATATACTGCATATGTAATTTTCATCGTGCAATGTTTTCTTGCTTTGACAATCTTAATATCATAAAGTTTAAATAAAAAATATTCACTAATGAGTACTACAGTAATTACTTGTAAACTGATTCGGCTGGGTGTGCTCACTAAATTAAAAATCAACAATTCGAACAGAGAAGTAGATACTATTTATTATGTTTCTTTTAGGTCACAGAATGCATGAGCAGAATGTATAATGACGAATGTAAGGACGCGGATCTGATATTTACACGAAGATCTCTTTGCGATTTTTTAAATGAAATAAATTATTTTCAGTGTCCACATCTGATTCTGGCATATGTTAGCATTTTTATTTTTATAGGAGAATCTCTTTGTAAAGGAAATGAAATTGTATGTTTTTTGATTAATATAAATTATTAACGCATGATTATATGGTTTCGTTTTTTATCATATAAAATCAATTCAATTTAATTAAAATGACCTATGGGAGAGAACAATTTTCCGGAAGCAGTTTAAAAATAGGTAAGATTTTGACAAATAAGTTGATATCACAAAAAACAAAAAAATCAATCTCGTTCAAAGGCAGCATATCGCAAATTATGTATTTTATGCTGCAAATGCAGCGATTGCTATTTATCATTGAGTCGATTGTTGACTGATGCTGTATACGCAGAGCTAACACGGACCTTTAAAATCATTGGAGGTGGGATTAGTTGCCATGGAGGCATAATCGTTTACTGTTGACAGGTAACAGATTCCGTTTGGTCCGCGTTATGATCGGGCCCTTAATGGAAAGATCTGTAGACAATTCAATGTGAAAAAAAAATTCGTAAAAGTATTTATTTATTGTAAACAAGGTTAATTTTAGTAAATCGATGTCAAATTCTTTGTGACCTAAAGGTCTTCCTTCGTACAAATATTAATATCTCGTAAAGTGTCATTTGTCATTTGGTCTTGTTTTGGCTGACTTGATTTGAAACTGAATTCGACTGTGGAATGCTCCATCTACATAATCAATCCATAGGGTTCATAGCGGATCTTTTGGTCTACAGATGATGCTTACCCATCCTAGTCACCTGTTCCCACATATGAAACATCCGTGTTAATGCCCTGTTCACAGATTTGTATTATTTAAAGATTTTTTTAGATCGATCATTAATATGCAAATCTTCTAATGTTGTCTACGGAATAGAATGTAATCTATGTGGGATCATCTATGCTGGTGAAACCATGGATTCAGTTGAGATAAAATTATTATGGTTTTCAAATAAGCAATGAGGCTCACAACTTCTTTTTACTCACTTTAATTTAACTTGTCATTCTATCTTATCAATGAAAACAAATTCCACATCACTGAATATACCTTTTCGTAGAGAACAAGAAGAATATGGAATTAGAAAATTATATAGGTACGGCTTTTCTATATGAATACAATGGCAATGTTGATAGTGTTGGGAATTTTTTCAGTCTACAGTATCGGTCCTGAATAAACATAATGTTTCCTTTGACTCACTACAATCTTATAATTATAAGATTTTTTATTTGCACCAAACTTTACGCTATCAATTTGACAGATTCAAAAATTCTATTTGAAAAAGTCAAATAAAGTCCATATATGGATTCTTCTACACCAGAATACTGGCTCGAATCTGTGATTATTGATATTGCAAATCATAGACTCAGTCTTGTATTCCACCATGTTTCAACTTAAATTAAGTCCAAACCTTATATTTCTTTTGAATATATACCTCAACATTTGCTTCTAAATTCTACAGGGCCTAGAAATCGTTCATCTAAAACATAATTCTCCAACGTTTTCATGTTCTTCACCCTAAATCTATATAGTCATGTTGGACACGTCGTGACTGGTAATATAAATGTAGATGATAATAAAGACTTTCAATCACTTATTTTTAAAAGGGCTAAAATAAAGAGGAACCCTTATCATTCAACTGCTGTCATAATATCAAAAATATGAATTCTGTGAAAAATTAAGTCAAGGGATTATTTTAAAAATGTAAGATTAAGTTAACATCAAACAGCATTTTATCATGTTAACGTAAGCAAAGTATTGTGAGATGTGTACATTTAATTAATGACTAAATAAATATTCTCCTGGAAATAAAAAAAATTCAAACAACACGGACAGCAAATATTCACACTTCAATATATGAAAAAAAATTATTATTTCTAACAGCAAGAGAAATTAGATACTAAGTAAAGTATCGAAAGAATGAAAGGCAAACATAAACCTGAAGTGAACTTTATATATATTTCTTTATCATTTCTAAAAGCAAACAGAAAAATATCTAAAAGCAAATATAAAACAAAATATATATTATTTTTCATCAAAATACATCAAAATACATTGTAGTTTAATGAAAAGGAGATAACGAAACTTAAATAATATTTAGAATGTAACATATACTAATATGTATTATTGTTTTCACTGAAAATTAAATTCCATTTGAGATCCAATGGTTTTTCTTCAAACAGAATAATATCAGCATTAATATGCTATTAAAAGAAATAAAATGAACGTTAAAATAACATACACAATCAGGAAGAAGTGGAAAGCAAAGAAATCTAAAGCAGCTGTAACATCCTTCCATTCAACTTTTTTCTCTGGCCATTTTTTGCAACTTGTTTCTAGGTTATTACTTGCTTGGTCATCTAAAGTCGTCAGAGATCCAACGGCGTTTTTGGATAATGGAAAAGATTTTGAGCACGTCATGCATTTTTTGAACTTCACCAATATTACAAATGCTGTGGATATTGGAACAGCTGCATCCCTGTGGTGCAGACGAATTTGCAAGGCCGTGATTACCAAAATCAATACGCCCATCGACATCTGAAGTAAAATATAAAAACTTAAAACAGAGGTACTGTCTGAACTAACGGGTAGTTGGGTATTGATGATGGTGAGGAAAACGGCAAACGAGAGAAAGACAGTCATCGCATAGGACATCTTTTCCCCGCTGTCAACGGGTAAAACGAAAACAAGAATTGTGAGAAATCCGAGAAACAAGATAGGAACTATAATATTGAGTACATAGTATAGAGGCTTCCTCTCCATATGGAGATAAAATGTGACCTTAGATCCCTCCGTGTCTTCACCTACTTTAGCTTCTGTATGTGTTATTTTCCAAACGCCACTTTCCTTGTAACCGTAAAGATCGACTCCTTCAGAAGATATGCGAATATCTACAGTATGAACGGTCGAACTCCAAATACGGAATTCAATCCCGCAGACTTCCTTATCGTACGGAAAGTAAGTTGTATCGATGGCGCAGTGACTTTCAAATACTTCGAAAGGCTGCCATAATACATATCCTGAGCTCAAAATGTCTACAAAATAAAAGCTTCCTCCAAACTCTTCAAACTTTTTAAATCCATTACCGAGTACCAGATCTGGTATCCAAATGGTACTCTATAAAATGAAGATACAGATGATGACATTTATTACTATTGGTTTAAACAATTGTTATTCAGAATATTGAATAGCTTGGATAACAGGTATATTTATAATGCCCATAAATATCCTCTCAACACAAAAAATTACATGTATTATTGATACTTATGATAAGCTATATGTCCTAGCAAAAAAGATAAAATTGTTTCATTCCTAATAACTGAGGTCAAGATCAAGTAAATGAAAGATGCCTACATGAAACAACCTTGAGACAACGAACAGTATTCAAGATCAAAATTCCATGAAACAATACGAAACAGGAGAAGAGCAAACACGGACCTCCGAAACATTGGAGGTGGGATCAGGTGCAATGGAGGTGTAAGCATCCCCTGCCGACTGGTCACACCCGCTGTGTGCTACTTGTCATGATCGGGAAATAACGAAAATATCCGTCGTCAATTCAGTGTATAGATAATGGACTAACAATTAGTATAAAAAATGTCAGTTAGCATTTGACTCAGTGTTAAATAGTATTTACTGACAAGGTCATTGTATCGACCATAGAACTTACGAAATGATGACTTTAAACGAGACTGCTTATATTTTTGTTTCATCAACTTGTTTGTCAATAATTTACCTCGTTTTAGATATGGCCTCAGTCACCGTCCGAATACTGCAGGTGTCCGGCCGGTGTAACGACGAAAAGTGACCCCCGTAGAATATTGACCAGGGGGTCACACTTCGTCGTGTGACCCTGGGTCAATTTTCTACGGCAAGTAGGGTCATTTTTCGACTGTAGAAAAACATTCCAGACCAGTAATTCTACGACTCCACACACGTTGAAAAATGACCCCCATAGAAATTTGACCCCCTACTTTTTTATACAATGAAACCTTGTATATGTGTCTCCTGATATTTTTCATACTTTCAAATGCAAGTAAGGGAAATTTTTTTATGTACTTTAATCCTTTCCAACATATATTCAATTGCATATCTTTAAAGTAGCATCACAATCAATTTATCTGGTATGGATATATTTTTGGCTTGCAGAATCCCAATGAATATTTATTCATTCAGGAGCATAAATTTATGATTATATTTTAAGGTGTTTTTTATCACTCAAAGGTTTTATTCCGAAATGGCATGATATGTTTCTGATAACTATAAACTTTGAAAATTTTTACAAATCCAAAAACATAGCACAGAAGCAAGAAAAGCAACGTTATTTAACTATATAAATCCAATTACCTTAGCTCTTACCTTAAAACATATACATCTGTATGCATTATTTTGCTTTAAAATATACACTTTTTAACTACCTTCCATATAGTACTATACTTTTTCCTTTATATACAGGAAATACCATACACATAGAGAACGTTCTTATAATGATATTAAAAATTTCCTCCAAAACTGGCACAAAAAATACATCTGAGTGAATAATAGTTCGACCTTCAGTGATATCTAAAAATTAAAAAAAGAACTTAAAAATCCCTTTTGAACACTTTTTTTTAGCCCACAGACACCTGACCAATAGTTGCTGTTACAACCCCTTTCTTCTGAAATTTTATAGACACTACCTTTGCAAATTATTAAGGAAGTCTTAGTCATGCCATTACTTCCACAGTCCTAGCACATACCGTCCAAACGTTAATGCAAAAGTAAAAGTGTGGATTGTAGATTTTTTTCCAGAATATATTAAATATATCAGATCCATGTTAAAGCCGCGTATTAAAAGATTGAGGGGCAATATGAAAACTACCTATCCTTCTGTGTTAAATAATCAAGAAGTGAAATAAAGATTAGATAGATTACATGATCAGTACGTACTGGTCCCTGCCGCCAAACCAGGTGACAACATTGTCTTCGTTTGTGAGGCTCATTAAATTGTATTTTAGAAGAATTTGTACTTAATTTACAAGTAGTAATTCTACTTATACTCATACTTCCCTTCCTAAGGAAGAAATTCTTCAAAATTATATGTCAGTTTTAAATATTTTTAATATTCTACAGAGCCAAAATGAATTTGAATTATCCTATATATATATATATATTGGATTCCAAACAAAGACACATTGCGGGTTCCAGTAAATGTTCAACCAAACCTCTTTCGTTACTCCTCAGTAAAATATTGACAGTAGTGAAGGAAAAACTTCAAGAGTACTGCGCAACAATATATTCAAAAAGTGGTGTGAACCAGGAATTTTGATATCATTGACAGCTGCTTTTTTTTTTTTTAATAAAAATGGAACTCTTAAATTTTCTTACCTGGTCATTGGTCATTTCCAAATTATTTAGTTAAACTCCATTCTTGTTACACACACAAGTACTCCGCAGTTGACATGAAAGAGATGCTTGAGTTACTGATTGACAATATCTATGTGGTTTTTGAAGACAAGGTAGTCCAACAATCTATTGGAATTCCCATGGGTAGCAATTGTGTTCTGTTATTAGCAGATCTCTTTTTATATTCATATGAAGCTGAATTTGTGCAATTCTAATGCGTGAAAAGAAGAAAACACTTGCTGTGGCCTTCAACGCAACATTTAGATATATCTACGAGGTATTGTCAATTAGCAATGGTAATTTCATTCCTACGTCGATACGATATATCCTGGTGAGCTTGAGATGAAAGATACCACAGAGTCTGACACATCTGTTTCATTTTTGGATATTTTACTTGAAAAAGACATTAATGGTAATTAACAACCAAGCTATATGATAAATGTGATAACTTTAACTTTTCTATCGTCAAATTCCCTTGCTTATGCAGCGATATACCTTCATCACATGCATACGGAGTGTATATATATCTCAGTTGATTCGATATGCCATAGCATCCTCTACGTATGAACAATTTCTAAAACGAGGTAAATTATTGACAAACAAGTTGATGAAACAAGAATACCAGCAGTCTCGTATAAAGTAATCATTTCGTAAGTTCTATGGTCAATACAATGACCTTGTCAGCAAATACAATTTATCATTGGGTCAAACGCTGACTGACGTTTTTCATAATAATTGTTAGTTCATTATTCATACACTGAATTGACGGCGGATTTTTCCGTTATTCCCTGATCATGACAAAGAGTACACGGCGGGTGTGACCGGTCAGCAGGGGATGATCACTCCTCCATCGCACCTGATCCCACCTCTGATGTTTCGGAGGTCCGTGTTTGCTCTGCTCCTATTTTGTATTGTTTTATGGACTTTGATATTGAATACTGTTCGTATCTCCATAATCTTCTTGTGTAAAAGTGTGTCAAACGCCAAGGTCAATGTCAAAAGGTCAAACATGATTGTACATAGAAAAGGTCTTGTCACAAAAATACACCTGTGAAATATGAAAGCCATAGTCCTACCCAGTCTAAAGTTATGGGCAAGGTTCAAGTTTTTGCAGACAAATATACAAAGAGACAGACGTACAGGTAAAAAACCTATATACCCCCGAAACTTCGTTTACGGGGGCATAAGTATAACATGTAAAGCAACAACTTTTTCATCATTCAAAATTTGTTTTTTTTTCTATTGGTAGAAAACATGATAGAACGGACAAAACGATAATGTATGCGCCCATTTTGGAAAGACGAGCACGTCTTTTTTTTAAGTTAATCATCCAAAACCACAGTTTTTACCACAACTCCCATTTTGTTAAGGTTTAGTTGACACTAGCAAACGACAAAAACATTTTATAGGCTTTGAGCTAATAACTTTTTGTTTCCCTTGTATTATACATGTAGGTCAGAGGCAATTTAATTTCGTACTTATTTTTACAAATTAAATCATCCCTATTTTTTCCAAGAGAATTTTGAAACTTCATTCAAAGAAAATCAAATATTCGAATTTTCTAAAGCTGGAACCCTTTTTCGTGCCAGTTTTAAAAGAAGGGATAAAAAACGTTAAGCTTTTGAAAAATTATGTATCCAAGATAAAATCAAAGAGATTTATAATTGATTGATAACGGAAACTTTTTTCTGACACCAGCTAGAAATGACCTATACTACCCATAGTCCTCTGCGTCTTCGCACACAGAGATTTGAGATTTGGTTTGGTACAAACGAACTGGAAATTTAGAAAGAACCTTTTTAAGATTAAAATGGCAGCTGTGGAAACTTACTGTATAATAAACGTATTCTATGAAATCTCGTA
The DNA here is from genome assembly GCF_032062105.1 of Saccostrea cuccullata. Classification (NCBI taxonomy): domain Eukaryota; kingdom Metazoa; phylum Mollusca; class Bivalvia; order Ostreida; family Ostreidae; genus Saccostrea; species Saccostrea cuccullata. The sequence continues at coordinate 240,300 of NW_026939726.1, read as the reverse complement.
TCTTTGCTCTTATAGCCTTTTGTTAGAACATTTTGATAACGTTTTCCTTTAGTGGGGATAAAACAGTATGTATCATTAAAGTAAGGTATTTTATAGCTTTGATTTCCTTATTTTAGCTTAAAAGCTTTCAGAAATTAACACTTTGCAAAAGGCAGCTTGATATTACCCGTATGCATTCGCCAAACAAGAATATTCCTTCTAAAACGAATTGTTTTTGCATCAAAAAATGACAAGGGGTCATTATTCTACGGGGTCAATTTTCTACATTGCACACGGAGAAAAATGACCCCAAGGCCATGATTTCTACAGAAAAGTGGGTCATTTTTATACGTAGAATATTTACCAGAGAGTCAAATTTCTACGTAGAAAAATGACCCCCGGTCAATATTCTACGGGGGTCACTTTTCGTCGTTACACCGGCAACCAGGCCATTTTATCAAAAAAAAAACACATCGGTTTCTCATCGTATACCCCATCGCTGGATAATGTGACTGATACTTTACAGTGGTCTTCAAATCGACATTTAGATATATCGACGGCGTATTGTCAATTAACAATGGTTATTTCTATTCTTACGTCGATAAAATACTGGAGTTTATCCCAGTGAACTTGAAATAATAGATACTACAGAGTCTAACACATCTGTTTCATGTTTAGATACTTTACTTTAAAAAGACGTTAATAGTAAATTAACAAAAAAGCTTTATGACAAACGAGCTGATTTTAACTTTTCAATCGTCAACTTTTTTTAGTTATGCAGCAATATACCTTAAGTTCGTTAAAGAAAATATATCATCATGCAACATTCAATGTCACATTCATTCAAATCCTAACTATATAATAAAACAATTGTGGACTCGCAGCTTTCCCATGGTCAATATTTATATTTTCCCTGTGAATAAGAAACCATATTCACAATCAAAAGAGTCCATGAATGTATAATATTCATTTTCATTCATACAATTGTACATTAAATTCGATATTTATGTCACAAGGTATGGGGCATTAAACAACATACAATCAATCAATCAATAGAGTTTGACACATGTGTTTCAGAGTTGGATTTGGATCTTATGTTGGATGACATTATTCATACAATTTATAACTGTTTTTAAATGCTAAATTACTATAAGATTTCTCCTTTGTACCCGATTATGACAAGGTCCTCGCGGATGGTGAACAATCGATGATTACTCCCTTATTGTACCTGATGCCGTCTTCGGCGTCTTAACATGTTTGTTATGCTCAGATAAGAAATGATATTGTTTAGTTGGACTTTTTTAACGATAGATTTATAAAGTGATACAAACCTGGGGTAAAAAAATTCTTTCAATTCCGCCGTTAGTTTCAGGGTCCCATGTAAGCATCGCGTCCTCCCACAGTACTGATAAATATCCCGAGGTTTCAAGCTTCTCGTTCACTTCATCAACTCTGATGATACTTCTAAGATTAAAGCTGACATCCAAAACCACCGGGAACGATTGGTCTGCAATTGGTCGAACTTTTCTGTCATAACCTGATAAAAGATTGCGGAAAAGACTTTGGACTTGTTCAGGAGTTTGACCAAAGGCCAGTCCAAGAACCGCGATGCTGAGGCAAATAACAGTTACAATCATTCTCTTCTAAATTGGTAAAAAAATTCTTTTAAATATGTAGAATGATAAAAGACGAAGCAATGTTCAGCAACTGGACAAATTCGTGGGAGTACTTTTCAAATGGATACATGGAATTTTAGCCTTTTGTTAATGAAGAATAAGAATATATAAATCCGAAGACGTATTTACTTTTGATTGATCTCTCTGAAAGATAAAAGGCATGGAATGAAGTAGACAGTTTAATTACAAGTAGCCTGGCCAAGACATCCTGTCCGGTGTTTCAGGTGAACCCAATAAAAGGACAATTAACACTTGTCACCGATTTCTCCAATAGGGTGGTATTTTGCAACTGTTGGCAGCATCTTTGAGGAACGGATCCTACAGTTAGCAGGTTTGAATGAGAATTAAAACTTGTTTATAATTCTACACCAATACATGTAACTTTCAACTTTATAAAGAAACTTTTCTTCCTTTTGTTACGTTTACTTGATGAACTGACATTACATATTTGGGTACTAATATTTTTGGTGGTGGTGATTGGTACTCAAACATGAAAATGTAGTTTCTAGGAAACGGAAATAATACTACCAACCTAGACGGCTAAAACCTTCTAAACTTGGCAGTGCCATATGGATTTACACAAAATTTGAAATTTTAGAGGTTTTTTCCATCGTTTTTGTGCAGCAATTTGCCCTGCGAAAAACGAGTAAGTCTAATGTGATTGTTTACTTCTGAAACTTACTCTAGAGAAATTTTGGAAATTTTAAGCACTAGATAAGTACTTAATATTTTCAGGACAACAGAAAATCAGATTATCATGTTTAAAGAGATTTCATTGTTGTTATCCAGGGTTCCATAATACATTTTCCAGAGATAGTTTTGGAACTGGCTGTTTTTATAACACTTATCGTTTACATGGAACCAAAACAACAAAAGTCTTAAGAAATAGTCCTTAGTGATCGTGTTAAAAAAAACTAGGCTAGTTTTAGTGCCCTTTTAATAATCCAGTCAGAATTAGATACATAGCCACAAAAAGGCAAATATAGTACACTGTACCAAACTTCTAAGTGTTCACTTAACATTTTTCAAGTTTTAAAGAACAAATGCATAAAATAAATAATTTCTTTAATTCATGATTAATGATGCATCTTTCAGTTCGATGTTGCGTAAATTTCATGAGAGTATCTTGTCAGAATTTTAAGCAAAGTGTGAAGGAAATGATGTACCCTCATAATGAAAATTCACACAAAATAATCTCTATGGAGTAAGACAACCACTCGCTCTAATTACTGCAAGACATCCTTTACTGTAGGATACCATGTACCCCTGACTAGGAGATTGACCCATCTGCTGCCACATCTACTATATAGATTTTTCCAAACCGTTTATATTGTGTGGAGGGGGTTTGACATTCCTTATAAAAATCCCAAATGTGTTCAATGGGATTCAGATCAGTGCATCACCAAACAGAGGCCTTTTTTGTCAATCTCCTTGGGCGTTTAGCACGTAAGTGCACCGCTTTAGGGATGATTCAGCCTGCTTGAGCCGATATTAGATAGTCACGAGCACCGATTTCTTATCATTTCATACGATTGAAATTGTTTGTTTTTATGATTCTAAGACTTTTTCAGGACAGTTTAACACCCTTTTAATCTGGTGTGACGCGAAATTTTGGCCTCGGACGAAGATCAAGGTCACTTCCGGTTTGGTTAAATTTTGTCCAAAGCTTTCAAATTGTGATAAATTGGCGAAGAAAAATGACGCACCGCCTATAGAAAAATCTATTTTAAAGGTGTTAATTTTGAAAGGTAATATCTAGGACAATTAAACACTAAAATAAAAGTGAGTAAAACGTGGTGCAAGGATGGTCCAGATATCAACATTCCAACGGCTCTCCCTTCTATCTAAATGGTCATTTTTCCAATGTTTTGTGCTTTTATAGTGAAACCAGTTTTTTGATAATGGTCACAAAAGGATTCTATTTACACAAAACACGTGCCGAAAAGTACACATTTCTTGTTTTTAAGCTTCGTCACGAAACATTGATTTTCATCGGTGATATTTGATTTTCTTTCTACACTTGTTGAGAAGACTTATTTGTTGTAATAATTTGAAAATCTCATACCATTCTATAAAGTAGTTTTTAAATAAATACATTTATTAAAGTGAACACTTAAAAGTTTTTTTAAATGTATACTAAATCAGAAAACTACATGTATACACATTTTATTCTGATTACAAATTAGAGCTTGATCATCTTTTGTTATCTCCATATTTGATTGAACTGGAAATTTCGACAAAGAAGGGTTATAGCTGGATTTTTTACTATAGAAGGATAGTAATGGCAAACTAAGAGTTTTTTTTTTGTAAATGACATATTATTTTTTTCTCTCTCGTGAATTTTCCTTATTTGTGAGGCAAAAACACCATTTACACCTTCATATATTGTCTATGTCTTCCAGCTTAGTTAGTCGATAGGAAAGAACAGATTCTATATTGGATGACTTTATAATCAAGTAAGGCAATTGTCAAAAAGTAAATAATAAAGATTTTCATAAATATATCAGCATTTTTGCAAAGTTTATGGTCAATATGATCTTCATTTTCATGATAAATCAATTATATTCAGAAAAATTAATTAGGTTTAATAAATGTTTAAGAGATATTCTTATTAGAAATAGGCTAATAATCAAAGATTTTTAAAGAATATTTACATTCTTGGACAGGATAAAGTACCATTATTTGCAAGTGTTTTATTTCAATGAAATGTTTTGACAGAAAATATGAGGTCTGTCGTTTAGTTTACATAGTTTGTCAAAATTAAAAATCTTAAGCTTTCTTTATCTTATAAAAATGACTATGTATTTGGTTGTTTTTGAAAGATAAAAAAACTCTTTAATTTTTTCACATTGAGTTTCGGAATGTTACGCTTTAATCAATTGCTATAAGTCCTTCAAATATTGTAAACTGCTTTAATTATTTGAAGCCTTGACCTTTTTACTTTGATCTTCCTACATAATTCTCAAATAAAACCAATGTTAAATAATCTTTTATCTTCTTTTCTGATTGAAGATCTATGAAAGATGAAATCGGGTATAAATCATTTACGTTCATCTTACATTTTACTTTTTTAGGTGACCTGAAGTTGTGTAACAGGATGAATACTTAGGTATTCTTGGAATTGAGAATCTTAAGAAATATTTCAAAATACATGTCATTTCCGACAACAAAATTATTTATGTGACATTGTGTGTAAACAAAGATAATCTTCTATTTTTTTATTAAATTATAGAAATTAAGGAAATGGTTGTTTTACCAGCAGATTTCAAAAGACGAATTATATTTTATTAAATATTTAATTTTATAACATCACATTATATTTCAATTTGTTGCAAATAAAATTACAAATTATACGAGGCACGAGAAGCGTAAGAAACATGTCATATTCTTTAAAGCACTGCACCGTGTGTTTAACAGTCCTCGAATGGCGACTTACATGTACATTGTAGGAAGCCTCTAGAATTTTGGCAAGCCCTTTTGCTATTCATACGGAAAATAAGATTTATCTATGAAATGCGATAAGTGCCAGAAAGAAAAATATTTAATTTGGCGGCCGCCAGAAAATTATATGGCGGCCACCAGATAAGTTTCAAGCGGCCGCCATTCATTTATGTGGAGGTTAAAACATTATTTGAAACACAAATGCAATTACAAACTAATTCTCCACTAACATTCTATGGTGGAATGTCTCATCTTTGTTGTTTTACTTCTCTGAAGTGGACATTTGTTGCTTTTTTATTATATACATGATATTCCTATTGATTTATGTGATAATACATTGTAGTCTGCGTGTGTGTGTGTTGTGAAAACGTATGTTATTTAGAAAATGTAAAGGAATGAATTGCTTGTTTTTGTCACCGTAGACTTTTAAAATTTATTGCAAATTGGTGCTTTGAAGTGGACAAACCATATTCAGAACAATTTTGTAACATCTCATTGCACCGCAAACGCATTTTACGACGTTTTTGCAGAAAACAGTTGGAAAATAACGACACCAATCTTCTGCCTCTGATGTTAACTATGTAAAATTCTGATATATCAATATTTTTCTTTTTTTATTCAACATTGTATACTTCAAAATATTAGAGAAACATGTGCAACTGGAATAGTTACATACATAAATTATTACGTGCTTTGTTTATGTGCCGACAGACCATACCGGCCATCCTATATTAAGCAATGTAAAGATATGCCAAATTGGTTTAGTATTGGCTGAATGTTAACATTATCAAAAGTGTTCACTACTTTTTAGGACAACCCTAGCTAGGCCTCGTATTTCCAATCTAGCCAGCTAATGTTCCGCAATCTTATTTTTTTAATATATAGCAAATATTTGTTAAATAATGGGGGAGACACATGCCAACCACTTCCTATGGGTTTTAAAATTTATATTATGTCCTCAAAGAGTATTGAATAGTTCCCGCGAATTGTCCAGGGCACGTGATGCTTTTACGATAAGGCAAGAAAGTGAACTAGGTCAACTTCTACATCCGGTGTAAACAAACGTCTTGTTTCGTTTTCAAAAGTGGTAAATATACACTGCATACTGTATTCATAAGGTAAGAACAAAGTGCATAGCTTTGTCTGATGCTTACAGTAATGAAAAATATAAAAGAAAGCATGTTAAATCTGTGCTTTAAATTTAGTACGTGTGATGAATTCTTTTTAAATAGATAGTTTACTTAAAACTGTGCAACGTTTGATCTTATTAATCTCTTGGAGATAAGCGACCCTCTACTCCTTTATTATCTTAAACCGTGTCAAATTGTTATATCTCTGACTCTCCTAATATTGTAGTAGAGAGAAATAAAATGAACCAATTATTATACATGTATTTGTATATTAAGAAATTAACTAGCCTAATAGCTATTGGAACGGCTCGTGTTAATGCATTAATTAAGTTACTTTATAAATTAGAAATATATAAACAGATGTATGTACTATAGCATGTAATGATGTATAGCTAATGGCACAATTTAAACTGACCAATATGCGAGATACTTCAGTTTTTGAATGTATTTAGTTAGAAAAGAAGTACATGTAACAGATTATTTATTTTTTCGGATATTGCTTGTAAAAAGTCTCTTCAAACTTTTCTTCTGGATAAAGTTATGTTTGTGTCTGGTAAAGCAGCCTTGATAACTGGGTCAACCAGTGGGATCGGACAAGCTACAGCCAAACTTCTAGCAGCAAATGGATGCTCAGTCATAGTAACAGGGTCAAGGTCAGAAGAGAAGGCCAGAGAAGCTCTGCAGGATATTAAAAGCACGTGCGTCGCTACTGAGAAATTGTATCTTTAAAAAGTACAGATATCCCGTGCATATTTCTTTATCAATGTAGCCAGGGAATAATATACAAATTTCATAATATTTTATTAGCATTATTTCCTCTTATAGCAATAAAACTAAATAACATATCATAATAGCCGAAACCAAAACCATTTCAACAACCATCAGAAAAAAAAATTACAAAAAAAGACAAACAGCAGAGAGGTATGGCAGTGCATTCATATTGTAGACATTATAATCTAACTTTGATTTACGATAATGAAAGATTCTTTTCTTCGTTCAAAAGGGCTGTTGGCAAGGTGCATTTTATTCAGTGTGATCTTCGGGAGGCTAAAAATGTTGAAGATTTATGTAACAGAGCAGACCAATTATTTCCAGAGGGCATCGATATTCTAGTGAATAATGCCGGTAAGTGTAAACGTATTTATCTTAAGTTACAACTAAAGTCACTTGTCTCATTTATCAATGCTTCCATTGGTATATAACATTATTCCAAGATAAGGAAAAATGGGAGTGACGACGCTGACAAGATAGCTTAAAATGATTTTCTTTATTTTTTAAGTAAGAAAATCGAACAATCGATAGTAAATCATTTGCACTAAGACACAAAAAAACACATGTGCTTCATTTAATCCCTTTATTGCTTTAATTTGTACTTTCTGGAGGCCCAACTCGTCTTTGAATTATTTTGATCAAGTCGTAGTGAAGTGTAATTTTCAATTATTTTTATTAACATGCATTTTTATAATTCCCTTCCATCTCTACCATCTGTTTCAGGACTTCAGCATGTAGCTCCTGTCGATGAGATGCCTCTTGATAAGTGGAACGATTTGATACAAGTAAATCTGACGACGCCGTTTATGCTTAGTAAACATGCGGTAGCATCAATGAAGAAGAAAGGTAAACACTTAAAATTATCAATTGTATATAATTAAATAATAATATACATTATTGTATATTAAATTGTATATAATTAAATAATAATATACATTATATATGACATTTTATATTTAATGTAATTGTATTCTTAAAAACCCCCAAGTGATAAGGATGGTAGGGGAGGCTGGAAGAAATGAAACAAATCACCCAAGGATTCACAGAAACATAATTTTTAAAGCAATTTAAACTTCGTGAGTGATTACTTTAATCTTTGTTTTAGTGTACTATATCGTAATAATATCAGTTACTCTGTTTTTCCCCAGATCCTACTCAAAGTCTCAAAGAAAACACATTTTTAAAACAAATGACATTAAAGTCACATGCAGATACAAAGACGAAAAGACAGGTAGCTAAGTGGTCAAACTGACACACAATCACAAAACAAATAACCTATTAATTTTTCTACTGGATTCAAAACAAATTTTTCTTTAAAGATACACGACAGAATTATTTGTTAAATACGTATTGTTAATATTGTTTATATTTACAGGCTGGGGAAGAATTATCAACATCTCGTCCGTCCAAGCAATGATGGCTCACTCCAACAAAACTCCTTACATATCATCGAAGACTGGACTGGTGGGACTAACGCGGGTAAGGAGATATATCAATCTTTTAACGTGGTTGGTTTTCTTTTTCTTCCCTATTCAAAACAGTTTTATTAATCTTAATTGATATACTTAGTATTTAAGGATATCCACTCCCCAACCAAGAAGGTCAACTTTCAAAATCATTATTTAAATTGAAAATATTTGAAATTAAAATCTTGACATGCATCAATTTTCTTTTCATGCATGCAAATGGTTTAAGATTCTCAATTTAGTCTAAGAAAGAGTCTTGTAAAGCATTGAATTAATTTATTCACTGAAAAAATACAGTTTAGAAAATTCGAGCTGTCTCAAATATAGCTTTAGATACCAATGTTTATTAGTGTTGCGATCAGTAATAATTGTAATGATATAACAAGCTTGATCAATAGCAGACCTATTTTGTATTCATATGAGGCAGAATTTATTATTCAAAATTCATACATTAAAAAAGAAAACGCTGTAGCCATCAACTCGACATTTAGATATTATCAGTTGACTATATTTACTTCCAATCACATGTCGACAAGGTGTTACAATAAGCTTGAAAAAATACCAAAGAGTCTGACACATCTGTTTCATATTTGGATATTTGACTAGAAAAAAAAAACATTAATGGTAATCAACAACAAATCTTTATGGTTAAAGTGATAACTTCAACAACATGTAGAGTTTATATCTCTCAGCTGATACGATACGCTAGAGCTTGATTAACAGGTGCGTATGCAGTTGAACAATTTCTAAAACGAGGTAATTTATAAAACAAGTCGTTGAAACATTGGATATCTATGGGATCGTTTAAAGTCATAATTTCGTAAGTTCTATGATCAATACAATTACCTTTTCAGCAAATAAAATCAGTCATTAAGTCAAAAGCCGATTGACGTTTTTCAAAATAATTGTTGACCATTATAAAAGCACATAATTTCTCTGGATACATGTACTTTTTTTCCTCAACGAAATTTGTCATCAATTTTTAATCAAAAATTATGTAAAGGATTTTAGTCACGGTTCCTGAACATCTGAGATTTGATAAATTGTCCCTATATGATATGATAAAAATCTATTTTTTTTAAAATAAAATATCACGTGTATATACACATTAATATGTGAATTCAGAGACTGTTTTGTAAAAAATTTCAATTACTTATCTGCTGATTTAAAAAAAACCTGGGGATGGGATTACTTAAATTATACTGTACCATTTACAGTTTAGATAAAGCGGTCCTTACTAATACCTTCTAAAGGCAATGCGATTATCTAAATAAACGATTCTCAACACTTTATTGTAAGCCGTTAAAAGTGAATTCTTATAATTCCTTATAGAAAAATACATAGCGGGTTTCAGTAAATGTTCAACCAAGCCTCTTTCTTTATTCCTCAGTAAGATATTAACAGAAGTGAAGGAGAAACTTCAAGAGTACTGTGCAACAATATATTCAAGAAGTGGTATAAATCAGAATTGGATACTTAAAAATTCCCAGGAACTATTGGAAAATTTGAAATCGCAAGATTTTACCAAAATAAACAGTTTAAAAAAACACTTGAAAACTTGAAAGCACTTGCTGTGGCCTTCAACTCAACATATCGATATATCGACGACGTATTGTCAATTTAACAATGGTTATTTGCATTCTTATGTCGATACGATATATCCCGACAAGCTTGAAATTAAAGATACCACATAGTCTGACACATCTGTTTCATATTTAGATATGTTACTTGAAAAAGACGTTCATGGTAATCTAACAACCAAGCTCTGTGATAAATGTAATGGCTTTAACCTTTCATTCGTCAACTTCCCTTACTTATGCAGCAGTATGTTTTCATCACCTGCATACGGGGTTTATATCTCACAATTGATTCGATACACAAGAGCATGCTCTACGTATGATCAATTTTTAAAACGAAGTAAATTATTGACAAACAAGTTGATGATATAAGAATATCAGCAGTCTTGTTTAAAGTCATCATTTCGTAAGTTCTATGGTCAAAACAATAACCTTGTCAGCAAATACAATTTATCATTGAGTCAAATGCTGACGGACGTTTTTCATACTAATTTTTAGCCCATTATTTACACACTGAATGGACGGGACAGCGGGTGTAACCGGTCGGCAGGGGATGCTTACTCCTTCACGTGACACCTGATCCTACCTCTGATGTTCTGGAGGTCCGTGTTTGCTTTGCTCTAATGTTGTATTGTTTTATGGACTTTGGGGCTTGGGTATTTTTCTTTATCTCCATATATTTCATGCATACGAGATCAATCTTATTACGAGATGTATAACGTGTACATTGATTCTTCTACAAGGCACTTATTTTCATACAATTCAGTTGAAATAACCGTCACCCAACACCTCCACTGACAAAAAAGGTAAACATGTATATGTGGTGACATAAACCTGCCCAGTAATCAGTATATTAATTGTATTTTCAACCCTTTTCAGGGCGTAGCTATGGACACTGCTACTTTTGGAATAACCTGCAATGCTTTATGTCCGGCATGGACTGATACACCCCGTATGTTAAAAACATATACACACAATATAAAAATGAAAAAAAATCTTTTTAAAAAGTTTTCCTTTTGCAATAAAATTATTTTGAATAAAGGCAAATAATTATGCACTGCTACCAAAAATAGTAATTATATATACGTACACAGTGCGTGATGGATTACCATTCTTTATACATTTACATTTCATTGGTTTTTCTTAGATTTAAATTATCAATATTAACGTGTACATATTTAGAGAGTTTCGGTACATTAAAGCTAACCTGAATTAAAACTTTCTACAGTTGTAGCTCCTCAGGTGAAATTGTTGGCAGAGAAATCGGGCAAGTCACTGGAGGAGGCTAAGGTAGGATATCACAAACATGTTAACAGTTTTTCTCTGGAAATCAGATATTCCTAATCATCCCTAATAAATAAAAAAAAGTTACCTAGATTTTGTATTTTTTTTAGCATGATTTGTTCACAAATGCCACACCGACCGGTAAAGTAAATAAACCCTCCCAGGTGCGTATACGATACCTTCTCCAATTTATTGAATGTTTTATTCGTATATTAAAAATAAGCTGCATGAAAACTATGAAAATTGTCAATGAAAATCAAACGTCCAGGTAAGCAAGGATGTGGACCAGTTAATTGCTTTTGGTCTGTCCGTCTGTCTGGGTAACCGTTTGTTTCAGTCTGCAAAACATGAACGTTGTCCATAACTTTTGAACGGTGGGTACTAGGGCTTTCATATTTCACACGTGTATTTCTTATGACATTTCTTTGGGGCCTCTTGACCATCTGACCTTGACCTTAAAGTTCTATCTTCTTTTGAAAATTTTAATGATCACTTTTGAACGATGGCTACTGTGACTTTCATAAATCACCAATGTATTCCTTGTATTAAGACTTTTTTTGGATACCAACACTTTCTATATTTCTTATCTTGACCATTGAATTTAATCTATCTGTAAAATTCTTAATCTTGGTCATAATTTTCGAAAGGTTGGTGTTAAGACTTTCATATTACACTTACGGTAAATACTTTTTGTTACAAGTCCTCATCATTTTTTTTTCTCATGACCTTAATCTTGGAGTATGACATACTTGTGAAAAACTAACCTGGTCATGTTTTTGAATAGCCGATGATAAGGCTTTCTTAGATCACAATTGCAATCCTTGTGACAAGACCATTCTTTGACCATCAACTTTTTTCTTCTTTAAACTTTTTATCTAGATCTTGGAGTTGAACCTACATTTGAAAAACTTTTAACCTTTGCCTTTAGCAACCATACAGGGGAATCCGTGTTTCACACACATGGTGTTTTTAATACAAATTTTTCAAATAAAAAAACATTCAAACTGTTTTGAAATGTATTAAATAGCTCTTTTATAGGTCAATACAATCTTATTCATCACTTTGTTTCTTTTAGATAGCTAATATGATTCTGTTTCTGTGTTCTCCGGACGCCGATAATATGACGGGGACATCTATTCCCATGGATGGAGGAATGACAGTGCAATAATTCAATAATTTAAATTACACTCAATAAAATTTTTTATAAACTATAGTATCAAATTCTAGTATATTGTGTTGCAATTTTAAAAATCAAGCATCGTTGAGTTCTATTTTAATTTCAATTACAGAATCTGCATCAATGCGCATATAGTTGACAAAGTTTTTTTTGTAGTTCATGTCAAATTTAAAGCAAAACAAATCAAAAATGTTATATTTGTAGCCAGCATTTCATTTCTCCTCAATCTTCAAATCAGCGAAGTCTACTTTTTTCCGAATCCTTTGAATATACGGCGAAATGTGATGCTATCAGGGATAGTAAAATTAGTAAAGCCTTATACGGTCTGCCTTAACTCTGATGATCAGTATTAACCAGCCAATAAAACACGGGGACGTTTAATTACATTGATAACATGGATATATCGGGTAAAATATGCCAATAATCTGAAGATGAACCTACTGAAATTCACTCAATTGATAAACTTTTCGTCGATGAATAAAACCCTGTGCTATGAATTATAAGTTAAGTTTTGCTTCGGGTTTAAAATGATAAAAGTGTAAAAAATACCGGAAAGTGACTTATGTGAAGAGGAAATTGCAGTTACTGAGGCTATTTGTACTTTAAAACAGTTAATGTAGAATTCGATAGACTACTAGTATTCGTGTTGTTTGAATTTCTCTCTTCACTTTTCATTAAGAATATTTAAAAAAAGAAGTCTGCACCATATCCTTAAGAATGTAAACTGATTTTAAAAAAAATGAAGACAAAACATAAATGGATGTTATTAATTTTAAATACGTGTTTTGAATCGCCTGCGTGGTGCGTGGTGCAGTGGTAATAGTACTTAGAGTCGCAGTTGATCCTTGCATCGCTGGTTTTAATCTCACTGCGGGAGGTGGCGGTAATGTGGATGAGAAGGTAAAAACCAAAGCACTGTGTCGAAGTAGGTGCTGGTACGAAAAAGACACCCCACATGGCACTGCTCAATGGTTCTAAGTATCTGTTACGCTCTGAGTTACCCATCACTTATACACAAGTCCTCTTATACAGCTGAATGAAATTTAACACACGTATTCTTTCTTCCATAGTGCCATTGTGCATCTTCTACTGTACTCTTTGATCAGACGCATAATAATGAGTAAAATATCACTTAGTGAGCTCATTTCTCACAGTACTCCTTTAGTTTAAATCTTGTGTTTTATTCCACCCTTTTACTCTGTTCTGTGTATATTTTTTGTAGAGTGTTTGATATGAAAATCAGAACATTTAATTTCATTTTGTAACGTTTTCTTCATACTGAAGCAAAATTTGAAAAATTAATTAAAGACCATTCTTTTTTCTTATACGTGTATATACTTTGCACATGTACCCGTAAAGTATCTAAACAAACCATAAAGACAGTCAAAACTAGAGGTGCAGTGAGCTATGAGCTCACTAGATGATAACCCCCAAACGCCTCTCATATGATTATAAAGGCAAACATTTGCCCAGTTATACACATAATAAGTGTTAGATCACCAAGTGTTGGTTGTACACTGTATTATAGTGTGCACATGGGGAATTGGGCCGTTATTTTTTCATTGCCTTGTTATTGATAACAAACATAAAATCATGAATAGAACTTTTAAAAATTCGGTTTATACTTTGTCTTAATGATCGTGATCAGGTTTAATTTTTTTTTAATTTCTCCTCAGATTTTCATTAATTTATATGATCTTATAAAAAGTTGTTTGCTTCAACTGCTCCCCCATACGACATGAAATCAAAACGTATCGAGTTTCCGGATACGAATAACAATGCCTAAAATAACCAATAACTTGTACAAGTTTTAAAGAAAAATGGCCTTAGTTAATATTGTTTTGAAAACATTAATTTTTACAGCTGCAAATGACATAACGAATTTTTAAACATCTTATTTTGATAGAACATCAGCATTATCACAAAACATGATAAAGATCCACGATATCAGCAGGCTGCACATCCTTTTTTGTCAACATTCTAAATTAGACATTTTTGATACTTGTGGCACTAGTATTTGATTCAATAATTCTATGATGACATTATCCTTTTTTCATCCTTGCAAGCCTGAGTCAACACGTTGCTATTGGACCAACGACAATGCGTTGACCTAGGACCTTTGGCCTCAAGACCATAAAATGAGAAGCGACTTACGTCAAAAATTAAATTTTTAATATCTTTTAAAGAATCACTTAACACATTTGCTTAAAAATTTGTAGTTTTGTATGTCATTTTTATTCAAACATAGGGTGACAATTTTAATTTCATTATCGAAATTATTGCAAAAATTATATTGTTTTGAAATTTTGACTTAAGTCAGTTCTCAGTTTATGGAGGCCTGACTTGCGAGGATGCCCTATCTTATATAGATTTATTTACTCGTTTGGTCACTCTAAAAAATTAAACAAATATACGTACCATGCATAGTGCGTGTACATTTTTTCCTTAATTTTTTTTTATGGATTGGTTGTGAAAATTATTTTAAAAAAATACTAAAATTAAATATTTTTGTTGCCGATTTGATGCTTTGCATCAATTTAAACTTTTAAATTTTTGATCTCTCTTAAAGGGGTCATTTTTCAACGGGGGTCAATTTTTTATAGGACTCACATATAAAATAATGACCCCTATGGCTTTTTTCTACAAAAAACGATTTTTTTCTACGGGTGGGGGTCATTTTCTGCCGTTGAAAAAATGATCCCTGGTCATTATTCGATGGGGGTCATTATTCGTCTTTACACTGGCAGATGCATGTTTACATCTCCATAAGAGTGGATATTTCTTGCGAGTGACGTTCATCAAGAAAAACAATACAAACGTATTTTGAAAAAAAACCTTGTAGGTTTGGATTTAATGAAAACTTTCATTATCTTACAAAACCATGATGCTGTAGGCTCGGGATTTTTAAACTTAGATTTGAAAAAAGGACAAGATGTTGTTGGGATCTGAGATGGACCTTGCAGTTTACCTGATAGAATAGCATAACAGGGGTTGATGAACTACGTTTCTCTCCGTTTGTGTGTTTTGTGTATTTTACAAAAAATACATTATTCACAGTTGCATAGCATATGTTTTTAGGTAAATAAGCTAAGCACTTTCTGTTCCTTGCATGGACGCAATAATGAATACTTTACAAAGCATGAGATAATAATACCATAAAGAGTGCTCTGCTCCAAAGATGACTTGAGAGACCTTTAACAATTGTGTTGAGAACTTTTAATTACTACAAATTTAATTTACTTTTCATTTCATTCAGAAAATGAGCATAAAAATTACGTTAAACTCGATCGATTTTAAGCCTAGAACTTATTTTAATTAGTTGGTTGTCATGGTACCTTCAAGATTTCATGTACACGTGCCAGAAGTAGAATCTTGACATAAAAAAGCAAATTACATATAAATATTTATCATAAACAAAGTACAAAAAAGCAAAGTTTTTTAAAAAAGTATTTTTGCCTTTTCATGTTGGCTTGTTTAATTGGTAAAGATGTTGACAGAACAAACATTTATATATGTCATATTTGACATTATGCCGGGTATTAATGAACCCGTATCCAGTGCCTTTTAGAACAAAACATGATTTATTCGTTACGTTTGATATAAATCAATTAAATCAGCAACAAATGACGCAACACTGCAGTGGAACTGGATTATGATTTATTAAATGTTCAGGTTTATAGTCTTTTTTTTAAACAATTGACCTCCGTCCAAGGTTAACTCAATTAAATTGTCATTGCATTTACCAAATATGGATGTTTATATAAGTAAATTTCCGGTTATTAACGTAGTTTGCATGTTCAGCATGCAAGCGTTGTTTTAATTATACATATGCTAGACCCTGAAGAATACATTAATTTTACTTTTATGCTGTTAATGTTAAATAAATGTTGAATTAAATTTATGAGTCATGGTCTTTTTCGCACCCACAATGTCCCTAGCAAAAAAAAAAAACTTAAATAGAAAAGGACGGAAAAAAAAAGATTTTTTACACAATGTAGGTCAAGTCATGAGCCATAGAAAATTCTGAAAACATAATATTATATTAGTAGTTGGTTTCCCAAAGATGTTTTTAGGCATTAAAGACACCAAACCTTTATTTTATGGGTACAGTAACATGTACTTTTCTAAAATGCTGCCAGTTTTAACAAAAATTCTCTATACTTGCTCAAAATGTCAACTTTTTGAACTTCAGCATGTTTCCATGAGAATTTTGACTCCAGCAACCAATATTTGCTGAAATAACTTAAGATAGGATTCTTCTCAAAGAAAACTATTTCTTGCATTTAAAAATTAATGAAATTTTCACAGAATCAAGAAAACAATATTACTAAGTGATTGTATCAGTTAGATTACTTTTGACCGTTTTATATTAGAGTCAAGGTCAGGTCAAGGTCATTACCTTTTCCTTGGACATTAAAATAACTGCATCCAATCATGCGATAGGGTCTTCTATTTCAAAAGATTAAATGTTTTTCTTTTTGCATAAAAAGATATTACCATATAGGTCTATAAGATGATGTTATCAAGTTAACACAAATAGTTTAACAAAAATGGGTTTTGGCTAATCCGAATTTTCTCTTTTTTCTTAAATTTTTAGGATTAGTTATTTTAATATGCGCCCTATATTTAAATTTTTCTTATTTTCACATATGGTAAATAAGTCATATAGAGATACAAAATGATACAAAAACAAGAGGTTTTAACCGTTTACTTAGAGAGTAAAACACTTTCCACGGATTTTTGGCTGATATCTGTACTTAGATTGGAAGATTTAAATAGCTAAAATAATTGTACTTTGTTTGGAAAATCATATTTATATGATATATTTTAAAACTTTAGTTCCTTATTATTAATTTTAGCTAACATTTGAAAAATTCTTTAAGTCTTTGATTGTGTAAAAATTATAACTCAATTCGTTATTCTATAAAACATTTGAGAGGCAGAAAAGAAGATATTTTCATACGCCACCATTCCTCCAAAAATATAGTCCCAGCTAGTTTTCGAACACAATTTATCTTTTCTATTTGTATTTCTAGTTGTACAATTGTGATGAGGAAAGAAAAATATGGTCTATTAAATCTCTTTCACCTAAATATATCAGACATAAAAGCGAATATATATTTAATATTTCATCTACTCAGAAACCAGAGAAGAATCCTACCTTAAAGGTATCCAAGATTTCTACCATAGAGTGTTTGGAGAAATTCTGCGTTTACAGCTCCTAGAAATATTCGCCAGTAAAGAAATTAACTTACATTCTCAATATTTATAGCAACTGCTCTATTTCTTCTGAAAACATTAATTGAAAAAAGTAGCATCTACTGATTAGGTCAATAAAAATAGTTTAAAGTGGGGTGTGTACCAGGTATACTCTAAACACCAAAATCGACAAAAAGATTCTTTTAACTAGAAATATAGCGAGTAGCTTTAAAAGGATTAAAAATCTACATTTCAAACTACACAAGTACAAGTGAAGTACAAGTCTTATGCCAGTATTTAAAATGCCGATATAAAATTATGCCATCCAAGTTATACCAAACGTTCGATGCCTTGCAGTTACAATTTAGCTAGAAGAATCTGCACTATTGTTAGCGACAAGAAAAGAAGAGACGAACGTTTGAATGAATTAAAAAGAAATATATCTGCTTGACCAATGCTAACCTCTTGATATAATTGAGGACAGAATCAAAAAGGTTGTAAAAATCGATAAAAACTTAGTAATTCTTCAAAAAAGTGACCAATCTGATTCCACAATACCGCTTACTACTATTCAACCCAAAGAACAGGAATATGACCCTTACAGCGAGTCACCTCAACATCATTCTACGGACTGAAAAGAAAATGTCTACTGTACTGGAAAATACAAATTCATCAACAGTAAAAGACAACCTAAAAACCCGAAGAATATTGTGTAAATCTACATCTCACCAAAGGAATTCATATATAGTCATAAATGGTCAATCGCCGCCTCGGGAAATAGTGTCCACCCTCTGGGAACCATAAACTTGCTATTTCCCTCTTACCATTTAATAACTGCATACCATTTTATCTGAAATGTTTTTGAGGTCCGTGTTTCCTCTACTCCTGTTATGTATTGTTTCATAGACTTTTGATCTTGAATACTGTTCGTTTTCTCCATATGATTCATCCTTCATTATAGATTTACCCCAGGTAAAACCAAAGTTACCAGCTATATAAATAAGCGAGCATTTATTGTGGTTAAAGTGTAATTTATTCACTTCTTTGAAAGGCTAAGGACTGAGTAGTTTGCCTTGAATGAGTTTGCAAATTGCCGTAGATGTAAACAAACTACGACTGCTTTATAAAAATGTGTGTATGATTAAATTTTACTCTTTTGAACCTATAACATGCCCTAGTCTTGTCGCATCGGTATCAGACATGTTTGGATATTTTACTAGAAATAGATGGAAATTTAACAATAAAGCTTTAGGATAAACGCAATGACTCTTAATCGTCAATTTCTCTCACTTATTTAGCAATATACCCTTATCACCTGCATGTAAGGTTTATATCTCTCAGTTGATCCGATACGCAAGGGCATGCATTTCGTACGTTTAATTTTAAAACGATGTTATTTATTAACAAATAAGTTGATGAAACGTGAATATCAACAGTATCGTTTAAAGTTACCAGTTCTTCCGTTTTATGGTAGATACAAAGTCCTTGTCAACAGATACCCTCTATCAAGTTAAAGGCTGATAGACAGTTTTCATAATAATAGCTAGGTCATTATTACACACTGAATGTATCTGTTTTTTCCTTTTATTTCCAGGTAGCGCACGGCGGGTGTGACCGGTCGGCAGGGGATGCTATCTCCTCCATGACACCTGGTTTCACCTCTGATGTTTTACGAGGGGTGATCAAAAAGTTCGCGAACTATCTCTATATCTACAAAACCACAATTCAGATTAGAATGAAATTCGGTACACATATAGCCATACACAAGGTCTATAAATAGCATATGCTGAATAAAGTTTTTTTCCTTGTTTGTGACGTCACAATGTGAAAATGATGTCACTATGTAGGTCACTTGTGACGAAAAATGGTTGTCTCAGTCGAACTCGTTCAACAAACGACTGTGCAATTTATTGTATATCTTAGAAATCCCTTTGCAGTATCATGTAATGATTTGTACACAGTTTATTGAGATAAATGAGTTCCTAAAAATCCAATTAATGATTGGATTGATCGTTTTAATGAAGGAAGGCAGATGGTTAAAAATGATACTTGTCATCTTGCCCAGTGAAAGCAAGTTTGAAAAGATATGTATTTTTAATTAAGCAATTTGCTATCAAAGACCTCCAATTAACACTTTTAATATTTGAACAATAATATAAGTATTAAATACCTAGGTTATCGTTTACTTTAGATTTTAAACTAATTAGATATGATGAAAAGGAGGCGTCCATTCTCTATCCGCCTTGAATAAAGGTCTCTCCCGAGACAAAAGATTTGTGTTTTAATGGTCGCCATGCTTATTTTTGGGAAAGGATATTCTTATCCACCCATTCTGTTGCCGAGATATGACCATTTCTGACAAATGAACTGTTCTTGTCATAAAAATTAACTCACATGGAAAGAAATATAAAACTCAGAAAAATCTTTCAACTTTTGTGGCAGAACGCTACGTGACCGCCAATATCACGTGATTCACGCATGCGCAGAACGGTGGTTGATGTGCATTAAAATTGGGGAGGATTAATTTAAAATATAATCAACATTAAAACCAAATATTGTTTCTTTTATGGAAGTTATTCAATTAGTTCGGGAACTTTTTGATCAAACCTCTTAGAAGTACCTGTCTGCTCTGCGCCTGATCTGTATTGTTTAATGGACTTTTAAGAATTCTGTTCGTTATCTCCTTGATTCATTCCATATGATTTAAAGAAGTGTACATATTTTGTAAAGATGGACAAGATATTGAATTTAAAATTCTTATTTTGAAATTAGACAACTATGTATTTTTAGATGTGCTTATTTCAAAAGTTTTGCGTGCATGGTTATGTAAAAGATTAAACTTGTTGACTTTAATGAAACAAAGTCTAGCGATTTGAAGAAAAAAATAAGACCTTATGAAAAAGGTGCTTTGATTGAGTTAAAAAAATTGTCAGTGCCTTATTTCACTCCTTCATCAATTCATCTGTAACATACATTGACTGATATATATATTCCATGACCGATATCATAGTCCCAAGGCTGTGACCAATATTCTCCATCACAAAACGAAATCCTCGTTTATACACCAAACGACATCAAAATAAACAATAGATATATGTGATGAATAAGAATGTATACTACATGCTCCTAAAACGACCTACTGTTAGAGTTCATTTTTCTTGATATTTATTTGTTGCTTCGAGACCAGTGCAAGAATTTACAGAGTTTGCCACACAAATAGCATTTGATCATTAATGATTATCATTTTGTAACAAAGTTTCATAAAGCATTGCCCATGTATAAGTGCATTTGTCCCACCTGTATCAACCTATCAATAAAAGGAAAACCGTTTTATCTGTCTGTTTGATAACCTTCTATACAAAGACAACATGTGGTCGGGAAAAAAAAGCATATTGGCTTGAGGTCAGGAGATAAAATTGTAATGATGGGAGTAAATAATGTTAATAACACAGAAAGAACTATTTTAACTTTCAATCACATTTTTGCTACTGTCGTGAAATTGGACCAGAAAGTAGTTCTGCTCTTAGGGTCTAAAACATTGATTGGTAGACTATTAAAGATTGCTTTTTGAGTATTCTATCTTGCATTTTGATGAGTTATTTTAAATTAGTGTGTATTTATTGTGATGTGAAAAGAAGTTGTGCGAATTTATTTCAGATATCTAAATCTAAAACAATCTAAATTCTATGGTCGATATAGAATAAACTTGTTTGCAGAAAAAACCTGTTGTTGAGATGTATTTTGACTGATTCCAACGACATTTAAGGCCATTGCTTTTACCAATACTTTGACGTGGTATTACTCCATATACCTTATAAAACAGAAGGATCTCGATGGGTTTTACCAATCTACAATACAAACTTATTCAGACTAGACGCCAGGCCCAAAGACCATAAAATGAGAACTGACTAAAGTCAAAATTTCAAATTAATATAACTTTTGAAATAATTTTGATAACAAAGAAAAATTTTACCATATGTTTGAAATTATAATGTTATACAATACTGCGAATTTTGGATAGAGTATGTATAATACAAAATAATAATTACATGCTATTCAAAATCAAAATTTTGAGTTAAGTCTGTTCTCAGTATTTGGCCTCCAGACCTGGCAACTGGAACTTATATAACATTTTTAATTAGTTTACAGGGGATGTTATTTTGCTCTGTTCACGATTTGTTTTGACTGTAGAATTCATAAGATCAATAACTCGCTAACTTTACTTTCTCACAAAAACATTTATCACATTTCGATTTGTTTTTGGCTTTTTTTCTGGTTAGTCCATTAATTTTAGATTTTATAATTCTTTCATAAGAAGTAGAAATCATTTAATCGAGAAATAATAACTATTTAATGTTTGACCTATTATGTTATATTTATCGTCATTGTTCTAACTTGACACTGATTGAAAAGTGCAATTGTCAAAATAATTACGAAATACAGGTTTAAATTTGCATATCTGACATTAAAATATATCTCTAGGGGATCATGTCTTTATCTTTTAATTGTTGGAACTAAATGGATAATGCATGTCAATGCACTGAAAATGTCTATTTCATACTTTTATCTTCCAGGGAGCCTTTTCAACAAATATTCTTCATGTGTATAACTATATATACAGTGTATTTATACTTTTATTAACTTTATCAAGAACATTTGATCGCGTTTATCAAAAACAATACAAGTGTAAAAAGCCATAGCATTTATCAACAAGAAGCACTGATACCCACGTATGACATCTCATTGTGAAGATTAAAGTTCCTGAAATCCAAGTCAAAAACAAGGTTATGTCAAAAGATGCAAAAAAATGGTATCCAAAGAAATGTCTCTTCACAAGGTGTTCACCTTTAAAACCCTAGCACTGACTGTTCAAGAATTATCAACAAGGTAAGGTCAGGCCAATTTTTTTTAAATTAAAAAAAAAGTTTTAGTTGCCCTCTCCCGACGGACTGAATAAAAATGACTCGACTCAAAACTTTTTGTTAAATTTCAGAACACAATTCTTTTTCTTTTTATTCCTCTCATAACGTCCACAAATATGTTAAAAATTTCCGGAAAGAAAGATTTTCCCACCTACTTACCAACCCAATAATTTTACCATGAGTCAGGAGAGCAAGCACACATTATTTTAAAGATGGCCTAAAAGAGTTTCAAAAGTATTAGTATGCCTTACTCCAAGGTTAAGGGGTCAAAAAGCCATAGGACCAACCAATAAAATGTCAGGCCTAGGTAAACTGTTTTTTTTTTTCAAAGAAGTCAATCTTTCAAATCAAGGAAAAAAGATCAAAACCTTTGGTAATTTAGGTTATCTTAAAAAAATGTTTTGTTGCTCTCACCCGACCGACTGAATAAAAATGGCCAAATTCAAAACTTTGTTTTAAAATTCCAGGGCACGTTAATTTTTCTTTTTATTCCTGTTATTTCGTCAACACATATGTTGAAATTTTATGGAAAAAAGATTCCCCACCTACCTACCCCCCAATAATGTTTTCCTGAGTCAAGGGAGGGCAAGCAAACATTATTTTAAAGATGGCCTTATGGAAGGTCTGCCATATTAGGACACATCTGTCAAATATTAAAGTTCCTTAGCTAGCATCAACTGTTTCTCATAAGTGAGTAAAACTTCAGGCCAAAGACACTTAAAAGTTGTACGTTTGTTTGTAAGAGGTGCTGTCTCTGTGCAATATTGACGCCATAATTCCAACCATGGAAAACGAATGGCTCAGGTTAAAGTGGGTCAAACTGGAATGTCAATTTGAACCAATTAGGGAAGTTCCTTTTTCAAACTATATGCTCATGAATTAAAAGTAAAATTTTCCAAAGTTAGAGTAAATTCCTTGTGACAAGACCTTTCTTTGAGTACCAATTTACGTAATTGGTACTCAAAGATAGATCTTGTCACAAGGAATACACAAGTGAGATGTGAAAATTATAGCTTTAACAAAAGTTGTATGACGATGTGTTTTCGAGGCTAAAGATTAACAGATAAGAAAAAACATATAGATAGACAAAAGGACCGATTGATAAAATACGGACAGACGGACAAAAATTAGTTCCCAGAATTTTTGTATACGGGGCCATAATGAGCTATTTCAAAATGAATAACGAAAAAAGTCTTAATTCACAAGAAATCATTTTTATAAAATGATATATGTACACGTTAACATAACTGTAGCTTCAAGCTACCTAACTCATGGTCTTCAGGGCCAGCTGAGACCAAGACAGCTAGGAGTAGAGATTTAAACATAATTTAAAATACAATTGTGTTAAAAATACCCAATTAAACTCAATAAACTGTAGTCTGTAAACCTCTTGGAAGGTTTCTAGTAGCATAAGATGTACAGAAAGAATTTGTATTTTTAGTACCATAACGAGTCTAATGAGGCAAGGAAGAATGTGTCTCTCATATCAAACATTTCTTAATTTATACGTGCACCTACAAGTAAATTTACATTTTTTGGGAAGTTCCCTCTCAGATCGTCGCGAATCCGACGAGGAGGAGGAAATAAGTGGGTTTGACAAAGACCTCCGAATTCGTTCGTGTCTGAATCGAGAATTCGTCTCTCTTGTGTATGGGTCATCAACTTCATGGGAGCAATTTCGTTTTTTAATCGTACATCTCAAACACGTCACGTGTCTTTTTATCTCTGCGCGAAACGACTGATTCATCCAACAATACAATATAGGGTTTATACACGAACTTGCTATGGCAATCCAATGACATACAAAAAAGGCAGCACTGCTGTATTTGAATGTGATCCTGTTTGGATGAAGATCAGTCAGAAGGTGATAAAAGTTAATGGGTGCCCAGCACACTGTGAACACTATCACCACAGCAACCAATAATTTTATTGTTTTCCTTTTTTTCTGAATTTCCATTCTTCTCTGAGTCTCCGTTACCACACCTAAATGAGTCCGTAACCAAAGTTTTTGAATCACTCGAATGTATGCCACAGCAATAACTCCAACTGGTAAAAAGAATTGTAAAACCGCGGTACTTATCGTGAGCGCCTGTTCCCACTTTTCAGCTGGCTGGGGGAAAACGGTTGTGCACCTTTTCAATTTTGCAAAAATGAAATTAGTTTCCGCTACTTTGGTAAAAAATCCGTAAGGCAGTGCTAGTAAAATTGAAAGAAACCATATAGCAAAAATAATAACATAGCTGATTCTTTTTGTGATTCGAGGTTGCAATGGATACAGTAATACCTGATGTCTGTCCAGGGCAATGGCGGTTAAAGTAAAAGTGGACACATAGGTTGACAACATCAGAGAAAAATTCAACATATAGCACAGAAAGTCTCCCAATGCCCATTCTCGCGTCACATGTCTCGCAATATTTAATGGAACATTCAGAAAAATTAGAATTAAATCCGAAATGGACATATTCACTATAAAAACATTAGTTACAGTTCGCATTTTCTTGTTCTTTCCAACTACGTAACAAACAACAACGTTGCAGATTAAGGTTACCACAACCAAGGGAACGAAGGCAGAAATAAGGACCGTCTGAGTGGATGGATCTGAACTGCTTTGAAAAATATTTAGCGTTGTCGAATTTTTCAAATCATCCGGGAATATATCATGAAGTGTTTCATTGTCCATGGAATCAAAAATCTTTTCGATGTCATCCATTTTAAAATGTAAAACCGACATCATGAAACTATACCACTTTCCAGAGATGAATGCAATTGAGTTATCCCTCTGGTGCCATTTCTTTGTTTTATTTTAGCGGGTAATCTGAAATAAAAACAATTCAAATTAATAGATGTAAAATTGAATACATTTTGTATATAAAAAATCTGCATATTAGAATTTAGATATTCTCTGTCATTGAATACCATATTAAAATTCAAATCACCTTTGCGTTCAGACACATATACACAAACATTTTCCGTTTCTTTCTACCGATCAATCAAATTTGCATAAAAAAAAAATCGTATTCGAACAATTATGACCACTCTGTGATTACCTCCGATATTTTTCATCCTGTAAAATTTCAAAAGAATTTGTAAAATACAGAAATTCCTTGTTCATATGTCATGCATTCCATTAATTTTCCATGAAGCGTTCATTTCTACTAATCCTTGACAGCAATGTATCCGATACATCATACATTATCGAAACATCCTTTCGTTTTGCTAATTAGGCAATAAGTCCTTTATTTCCTTTGTCAAGAAACAGGATATATCCATTTTTGATCTGTAATTTCCTCGCCTTGATCAATTAAATGAAATTTATTCACACATTCCGTATCTAACTGACATTGGACATACACTTGAACTGTATCTCATTCAGAGGAAAGGGTAACATTGATAATAAATGTTGTTTATTTGTAATTCGTCACAATATGTACAGATGAAATTCTATAATCTATTTAAAAAAAGGTTAAATACTGATTTTTATAATTTCACGAAAAATAACTTTTAAAATGATGTATTTCTGTGCTAGAAAGACAAGAGATAGGAAACAAGAAAACTATTCCGATATTTGCATGATCGGTACCAGGTACGAGACGCCTGGCTTGCCTTAATATCTCAGTGGTCTCTATCATCCCTTAGTTGATTCACAATGCTTTATACAATAAGACAAATTAGCATTTCTAAGTGATTTTTGAGGTTTCTGATGCTATTGATCGGGATAACCTTGATATGTATATCTACTGCCTCTGAAGGGTATATCATCAGCTCTCCTGATTCCTTTGATCATTTCTCGGTCCAGACTAATGGATTATTTATTTCTTAATCCATCAAAAAGCAATCATTACATAAGTGTTTTTATAGACACCTGATACGCTTTTTATACAATACTAGCAGAACATTGGTTTGTTCAAGGTAGTGCTTTGTTAAGATGTTTCAAACACGATTTTAGCTCTTAGTATTAAAGTATGAC
The DNA here is from genome assembly GCF_032062105.1 of Saccostrea cuccullata. NCBI lineage: Eukaryota > Metazoa > Mollusca > Bivalvia > Ostreida > Ostreidae > Saccostrea > Saccostrea cuccullata. The sequence goes on along the minus strand of NW_026939726.1, from coordinate 213,711 downwards.
ACTGAATGTCATTTATGATTTAAAGTCTCTGACATGTCTAGAAGCTTTATTGTCTGATGTTGGGGATAGTCATTTCTGAAATGTCCGATGGTCAGTCGTTACTTATTTTTTGATTAATGTCATCAATTACATCACTATCTAATAATTAGTCAGTATTTTTAAATGTGTGATGATAGTTGAGTCATTATTGAAATGTCTGATGATAGATCAGTCAGTTTTGAAATAGGTGATTATGATAGATCAGTCAGTTTTGAAATAGGTGATTATGATAGATCAGTCATTATTGAAATGTCTGGTGATAGTTTAGTGATTATTGAGATGTCTGATGATGGGTCGGTCTTTATTATAATGCGTGATGATAGGTCAATCGTAACGAAATATCCCATGAAAAGTCAGTCATTATTGAAATGTCTGGTGATAAGTCAGTCATTATTGAAATGTCTGATGATAGGTCAATCATTATTGAAATCTCTGGTCAACTTATCAATAAGTAGCACGCCGTGCTCTTAAAATGTATCGAACTCTGAGCAAGCTCTTATACTTAGAATAATATTTATTCAGAAAAACTGAATGGATTAGGCAAGAGGCAGGCAATGCATATAAAAACCCTCTCCATACAAGAAGCAACTCTGGATTAGTGAATAAGTTGGTAGGTGGTAGTGGAATATTACTACATAAATAACCAAGTTGAGGATAAAACAAGCTCAAAACATCTCGTTTATCACAAGGTAAAGTTGTTAAATGAGCCCAATCGGCTATAGTCAGTAAAACACCCACATATGATCGGGATCTGTGGTGTCTTTTATTTCAAGCTCACTTGAAAATATTGAGTAGAGATGTGAATTAAAAACAAATTCATTGATAAAACGTCATCGATATATCTAAATTTCGAATTTCGAGGCCATAGCAAGTGATTTCCTCTTCTTTGCTGCTTTTCTGCTACTTATAAATATCTTTATAAAAAGGTAAGCTCATAAAGGAGAACCATCGGTATTCCGACCATTTGCTGGAAACTAGTCTCCGAAGACTACATAAATACATGCATTGCCAATGAGGAACTCCAGCATCCTTTAATATCAATTTCTAAGCACTTGTGTGTACACTCATAGTAGTTTTTAACAAAGCGTAATTTTGCAATGACCAATCATAAGATCAGAAAAATTCCACGTCCCGTTTTTATTGAAGAAGAAGTTGTCTTTGATATCAACAGCTTAAAAACTTACGACTTTTCAACTTTGTACACAACCATTCCCGACGATAAATTAAAGTCCAGGCTTTTTGATATCATTGACAGCTGCTTTTTCAATAAAAATGGAACTCGTAAACTTACTTATTTGGTCATTGGTCCTTTGCAAAATTATTTTGTTAAAACACATTCTGATTGCACACACAAGTACTCTGAAGTTGACATCAAAAAGATGTTTGAGTTTCTGATTGACAATATCTATGCGGGTTTTGGAGACCAGGACTTCCAACAATATATTGGAATTCCCATGGGTACCAATTGCGCCCCGTTATTAGCAGACCTATTTTTGTATTCTTATGAAGCAGAATTTATGAAAAATCTTATGTGTGAAAAGAAGAAAACACTTGCTGTGGCCTTCCACTCAACATTTAGATATATCGACGACGTTAATTGTCAATTTACGAAGGTAATTTCCATTCATATGTCGATACGATATATCCTGGTGAGCTTGAGATAAAAGATACCATGGAGTCTGACTCATCTGCTTCATACTTGGATATCTTACTTGAAAAAGATGTCAACGGTAATCTAACATCCAAACTCTATGATAAACGTGATGGATTTAACTTTTCTATCGTAAACTTCCCTTACGTACATCAATATACCTTCATCACCTGCATACGGCGTTCATATATCTCAGTTGATTCGATACGCGAGAGCATGCTCTACGTATGAGCAATTTCTAAAACGAGGTAAATTATTGACAAACAAGTTGATGAAATAAGAATATCAACAGTCTCGTTTAAAGTAATCATTTCGTAAGTTCTTTGGTCGATACAATGACCTTGTCAGCAAATACAATTTATCATTGATTCAACTGCTGACTGACGTTTTTAATACTTATTGTTAGTCTATTATTTATACACTGAATAGACGATGGGTTTTATCCCAATCATTACAAAGAGCACACGGCTGGTGTGACCGGTCAGCAGGGGATGCTCACTCCTCCATGGCACCTGATCCCACCTCTGATATTTTAGAGGTCTGTGTTTGCTCTGCTCCTATTTTGTATTGTTTTATGGACTTTGATATTGAATACTGTTCGTTATCTCCATATCCTTCATTAAAAAGTCTAAATTTTAATTTATCGAGAAGAATTGTTGCATTAAGTGTAGAGAAGTCGTATCATTTGATGATATAGAACTTTTTTTAAAAAGTTATGATTTTAAGTTTCTGAAAGTTCTTTAGAGTTTTTGAAGATCCACATTTAATTTTCGCCATCTCTACAGTACACTATATCTTATTTCTAACATACCTTTTTCTCTTTTTTCATTTAATATTAAGCTTTTAGGCGGACTCAAACTTAATAGAGTTACAAAAGGGTGGGTCGATCAATTCCACAATTTGTAAAGTGGTTGTAATGAAACTTTTTTAAAAAATTAAATAAATATCGAAGCATGACAAATTTCGAAAAAATACAACAACATTTCAGTCGTTTGGCAACTACATGTATATTAAAAGAGATTGTGACGCAGTCAGTTTGTTATTTGGTATGTGTCCTTTCTCACCTTGAGTCCAAAGATATCATGACCCACTAGTTATATATATCTTAGCTCCAATTCCTACAGGATTAAAATAAATAATATTTGATCAGTTGTCTTGGTTTATGTTTATTCGATTTGTCAATGGCTACCTAAGTATTGTCGTCTTCGTTACCCCCTGAGAAAATGTCATTCTTTTTAGAATTCAAGAATTGTGATTAAGGGATTTTCTTAGGACTTTGATATATTATGACATATCTCAATTATAGTTTTATTACTTGAGAAATATTATGAATCTGCACTTTTATGTAATGCCACAAGAGGATGAATAATTCTTTGTGTCGTGAATAATCTCGAACGTGCTGAAAAATCAGGCTTGAGTAATGGCTTTGCACTTTCGATTTTCTCTTGCCAGGAAAAACAGTGAATTTCTCTACAGTGCAATGTTTATTGGTGTGAATTTATTGAATTTTTTTAAAACAAATATTTTACTTATATATATATATATATATACTTGTTTCAAGTAATCTTAAATTATGAGAAATGAAGGACCTGTTTTATTTCACAAATAATAATGATGAAAAGTTTAACCATCACTGGCACCATATCAATTTTTGTAAATCATTCAATTAATAGCATAAATTTTCAGGAACCTGCAATAAACTAAATACCTAATCGATCGATAGACTTTCTCACCAACAGGGTGCTATAAAAAGGCAGAATTTTGGTCATGCATTTTTATTGAAGAAAGTTAAAAAGGCGTTTCTAATTTAAAATACCCCCTGTAGAATTCCTTATAGATGGTTTTTTTTATTCAACAGGAAGTTTTACGTTCAATGAATCTCTAGTGAAGGAAATCAGTTTATGTTCGTCAAGCAGGCGGCTTACAAGCATTGCCTTTTTAAGGTTTCGACATTAAATTTAAGAGTCTTGTAAGAATCTCAGCGTCCATCTCTCTGTCAACTCTCTTTTTGTGACGTAATGTAAAGTTTAAAAATATGTACAAAAGTGCTTTTCTGTAAGAGTAAAACAAGGTCATATTTCCTCGCCTATCTGTCTTTTTTTGTATTTTATGAATACAGACTGTTCATTTTATTATTTATTGATTCGTCTGTTGTGACACAATTACCCGGGTACTTTTTAACATTGAAATTCTAAATGTAACGAAATAATAGATACATATGAGGAAGTCGAGTCATAGCGCATTGACTTAAATACTACTTGCAATTGGAATAAATATTGAAAATTTCTACCTCCACTTTCTTGGAGTACAGTCAACTATACGTAATATTTAAAAACTGTATTTTTCTAAACATTACTGAATTAAAAACAGTCAGCGCTGGATCATTCTCGCCTCATCGATGCTACCAATAACTACAAAAAATTTGGCACAACCAGTGACAACCAACCCCAGCTTTTCCTGCCTTACTTGCATTTATAATGGCATGTTTCTTTTTGTTTTTTCATCCTTTTGCTGTATACATGTACCCACTGCTTTTGAAAATAATTTTTTTTTCAAATGTTGTTTATCTGTAAATTTAAGTGATTAGTATATTGAAATGTTTTATGCGACACCTTTTGATCTCATCCCCTATATCTTTCTTAAACACTATTAAGTTGTGGTGCCATATGACAATCCCTAGCAGATCCCTCTTGGACGATGTCAATTTGTTCATTTTACGTATTTTTACCATACTTCAAGATTGACATTTGGTTCAAGTATGTATGAAAATAACTTTTTACGCTAGAGGAAATAGAGGTTGGAATAGATAAATATATCGATTTAATAGTCTTGAAATGGGCATTTTGGCAAACCAAATTTTAGATATATCATCGAAAAATGTCTCGTGCAATACCGTTCTCACCATTAGAGGATTTTGACCTAACAAAAATCTACTTTGGTAAACTATGAATTGCTATAATTTACTATACTTAATACTTTGATTTACTATGAAACTTTAGATTTTTTTCTACACTAAGAATTTAACCTTGATACTACATGATCAGTGAAGTTTTCTTTGCTAAGAATTGGAAGTATTGTTACTATGATTATTTAAGCCTTTTATGCTTTGTCAGAGCTTATTTTCAAACTTTGTCTAAATCCTTAGCATAACTGGTGCTGCAATCATTCACAAACATAAAGATTGTGTAACAGGGTACATGTATTTGTAAAAATGGTTACAGAAATAAACTATTGAAGTCAATGCTGTCTACCACAAATAAGGAAGAAAAATATCATTTTCTTCTCTGGATTTTTTTTAGCTTAAAATATACATGTATATGATCTGTACGGTAATATAACTTTCGGCGATCATATTCCTTTGAAAGATTGTATGTCTGACTTTAAAAAGAAAATAAATTAATAAAATATTGATATTTCAAAAACATGCAAACACATATATGTTTTGTTTGAAATAATTAGCACTTATATAGCTTGTAAATATTGAACGCAATAAGTATGACGAAGATTTCTTTTGTTCTTGTTTTCGTATCGGAAATTCTGTCGAAGTCTCCGTTTGAATTTTTTGTCACTTATTTTTACAATATTTATAATTTGTACAGTAGTATCATTTCTTTCGGCGATCATATTCCTTTGAAAGGTGGTATGTCTGGCTCCAAAAGAAGATAAATTAAAAATATATTGACATTTCCTTAACATGCAGACACATATATATTTTGTGTCACATAATTATTAACACTTTGAAATAGCTTGTAAATATTGAACGCAATAAGTTTGACGATTTCTTTTGTTCTTATCTTTTTTATGAGAAAAAGAAAGAGAATCCTGACATAGTCACCCTATTAAATTTATTTCACCTATTTTTCTTACAAAATTTTCTTCCTTCACTTGAACAAATGTAAGAGGAAACTCATTTTCAAGTGGAAAGTAAATCTATAATGCTACCCGCTTGTTTTAGTGGCTGCAAATGACTAGTAACCAAGCATTTAGTAATAAATGTATACGAGGGTTGTTCGGAAAGTTCGTAGACTATCGTAATAGAATTAAAACCGCTTTAGATACATCAATGAACTTTTTTAACGTTTAATAAGCATCTATCGTATTTTTTATTTATATAATAAACTATATACCATTAGTTATATTTTTAAAATAAATTGTTGTTAATAAATTGTTAATGTTTTTGAAAGCAATGGTTTATTAAGGCGGCACAACCTCGAAAATTAACGTTTTTTTTCTACCTAAATGTAACTGAGAAAACACTTTTGTCAACTTGTGTGACATTTTGCCCGATTATGTCGTCAAATATTTTTTCTGTGCAACAAGTCTGCGTAATTTTTGAACGACCCTCGTCATCCAAAAATGCTGTTAATTCACTCATGTGATATGACATAATTGAACCGTAAAGTTTATACCATTCTGTAAGTTCTTTGATATTTTATCGTAAATTCTATATGAAATATGCTATCCAAACAATGAAGATTTTGTAAAGATGCCAGAAAGGGAGCTGGGTTTCTTTTTCCAACATTCTATAAAGTTTCACTCCCTGGAAAAAACTGGCATAGACCTAGGATATATTTAATGGTTTTCTGAAAAAATGAAATGCATTCAGAGTACTTGTTTTTAAATGCCGAAAAGATTTGAGAGACGAAATATGTAAAAAAAAAATAATAATGTCAATTTGAAGTAAGGATGTTCAAGGTTTGTGACGTTGATTGTGTTTGGTAGATGTCGAACTCCGACAAGCAAATATGCTGTTATAATCAAGTGAGGATCTTTCACTATGTGTACGAGATCTATTTACAATGTTATATGCATTGAGTTCAGTTGGTCATGACATTGTAAAATTATACAAACAAGATTTGTTTAATTCTTTACTTAACTCTAAGAAATCTAATCAAGATAAGTGTATGAGGTAGAGAATGCGGACATTGAGAAATAATGACGTCATGAAACTAAATGGCGACAGCGCCGAGTGATCATATATCAAAATGATGTCTTTTTAATTCTATAATAATTTGTTTAATAGTCAAGGTATCAACTTAATATTTTCAACATTTCATTAGCTTTTGTTTTTTATGTTCCACAAAAAATTTGTAAGCATAACCTACATTGTATTTATTTTATTACATCAGTCCACGAAGCTTTCGAACAACCCTCGTATTTATAATATTTGTCGAAGAAATCATAATTTCAAAGCATTTTCGATAAAAAAAAAATTTACGAAGTAACTAACTATTTACTAGCCAATATATATATTTATATAGTTCTATAATAGTATGAGGGAAATGCAAATTTATGGGTACCCGAGGGAGGAAAGGAAATTATTATCCAAGGTGGCGAAATACAGGTTTGATATTTCCGAGTGCCCATTACATAGCTGCTTCATTATACCGAAACTATCATAGGCGATTTAGTTAACCAGATATTTAGACTTTTGGAAAAAAAAACAATATAGAGGCATGTAAATAATCCCAAATGTATTTTAATCGTTTGTAAGGTGACAAATGAAATACATGAAGATAATAAACAGTAGCTCAAAAGTCAATCAAACAATACAAAATAGGAGCAGAGTAAGCATGGTTCTCGAAAACATCAGAGGTGGAATCAGGTGCCGTGAAAATTGAGCATCCCCTGCCGACCAGTCACATCAACCATGTGCTCCTTGTCAAGTCGGGAAATAACGAGAAAATTCGTCGACAATTCAGTGTATGTACAATTGCCAAACAATAAGTATGAAAAAAGTCACTCAGTATTTGACTTCATGATAAATTGCATTTTCTGACCAGGTCATTGTATCGATCATAGAACATACAAAATGATTACTTTCAATGAGACTGCTGATATTTTTGCTTCAGCAACTTCTTTTTCAATAACTTACCTCGTTTCAAAAATTGTTCATACGTAGAGCATGCTCCTGCGTATCGAATCAAGTGTGAGATATAAACCCTGTATGCAGGTGATGAAGGTAAATTGCTGCTGGGAAAGGAAGGTGACTATTGAAAAGTTAAAGTCACCACGTTTATCATAGAGCCTGGTTGTTAGATTACCATTAACGTCTTCTTCAGGTAAAATATTTCACTGTAAACAGATGTGTCAGACTATGCTGTTTCTTTTATTTTAAGCTCATCGGGATATATCGTATCGACATAAGACTGGAAATAACCATTGATTTTGTCATTACGTCGTTAATATATCTAAATCTCTAGTTGAAGGCTACAACAAGTGTTTTCTTCTTTTCATGTATCAGATTTTGGACAAATTTGCTTGATATGAATACAAAAATAGGTTTACTAATAACTGGGCGTAATTTGTACCCATGGGAATTCCAATAGACTGTTGGAAAACCTGGTCTCCAGAATGACCTTAATGGTAATATATCGTTATAAAGAACAAAAAAAACACTATTTGGGGGAAAAAACGATTTCAGTGGCTTCGCTGCCTCTAGGAATACTTTACTCAGTCAGGTAACCATACTTCTTCTATTTCTCTTATACCCATTAAAAATAAAAACACTGTTATTTTGTTTAATTATCAAAGTAAAAATTATAGTAAAACTAACACTGTAAGTAACGCATTCCTTAATTTGCATTTTAGAATTTCAGAGTACATTTCGTAATCCTTTGTAACCTCCATACCTCAACAATATACATGTACATGTATAATATAATTACTTTTCTTAGGAATCGTTTTATAAAAAAGATTTCTGGTCTACAAAAAGTTTATTCCTTGGAGGGTATATCTTTCCTAATACCTCTTCAGTGAGGAGATAATTTTTATATTGTAACTAATCGAAGCAGATTTTATTCCTTTCTTTTGAAATTGTTGGAATCCTTAAAAACGACTTGAAACAAGTCACTGAAATAATCCTCTAACACGGAACTGTTGTTTATTGCTTTAAGAATCCGAAAGGGAGACATCGCTAAGATTCCTTGTCTGGCTTCATCCAAAATAAGATAACTCATAGCTTAATCAATGGATTACAAAATGTCAAAACAAAAGCCTTGCCTTTTAGTACAGCCTGCAGGAATTATCAGTACATGCATTTGTTTCAATTTTAAATTAAAAATGTCATCTTCTAAATGCTGTTTATTCTTTTATTGAAATCAAAAATACTAAAACCTAAATTCAGGTCAATGTGAAAAAATAAAAGTATCATAAAATTTAAGACAAATTAGCACACTTTTTGAAATTGCGTATTGAAGTGTGTTTACTAAATTTATTACGTGCATTGAATGTCTATTCAGAAAAAAAAGACAGAATGAAGAAAGGATGCGTAGCAGCAGATCATCAAATTCTTATATAATATTATTTTTCAAAATTTTTTTATCATCCTAAAAGCAAATCGTTCATGGTTTTTCCTAAATGCTTTATTTATGAACGAGTTTTTGTATATCCCGGAGTACCAAAACTCCGTCACCATAAGAGGAAAACGCCCCGCGTTTCTCTTCAAATTATAATTTGATTTGTTTCTTGCTTGCTACACATAGTACTAACCTTGAAAATTTTGTTACTAGTGGAGTAACTGGGCTTATATAACAGCATTAAAAAGAATGTGTATCACATCAGTGTACATTTCGTCAAACGAACCTAAGTCCCTCACCAGATGCCTCTAAAAATGCCAACAACAAAAAAAAAATCCCCCCAGTTTAATTTCCTATGCTTCATTCTTACATTTTAAAACATAAAACATGTTTTTAAGATTTTACATAGTATTAAACTGTATTATTAGATAGGCTTCATTCGCATTCGTTTACAAACAGCGCGGAGTTTCCTGAAAGTGACAGAGTTAGGGGTTTGGCGATATACAAACATTTCGTGCTTTAATTCAGAGAATCATTTAGTGGGACCACTAGTGATCAATCTAATAAACAATTAACCAGAGATTACAGTTTAGAATTTTTTGGGCCTTTACAACCTAAAATATCAATACAACTACATGTACATATAAAAACAATGCTGTAATATAATGTTCTGTACATTTGGTATTGTATAATGGACATTGAGCTTGAATACTGTTCGCTTTCTCCATTTAATTACATCAAAACTTTTTAAAATTTTCAATATTTTATACAAACATTTCTAAGATGAATTAAAGCCAGGCATTTTGACATTGTTTATAGCTGTTTTTTTCAATGAAAAGCGGTTTCGTTAATTCACTTACATTGTTACTGGTCATTTGCAAATTTTGCAAATTATTTTGAGAAAACATTCTGATTGAACACAGAAGTGCTCCAAAGTAGATAAAAGGTATTCCAGTTTCTTATTGACAATATCTATGTTGTTTTTGGACACCATGACTTCTAACAATTTTTTAGAATTCTCATGGATTCCCATTGCGATCCATTATTAGCAAACCTAATTTGGTATTAATATGAATCAGAATTTATTTAAAACCGTATACGAGAGTTGTTAGAAAAGTTCGAGGACGCAATGATTTACGGGAAAAAGCATTGTCTAGTTCAAAAATGGTGTATGTATTATCAAATTCATATCTCTTGTTTATCACTATATGAAAAGTCAGGTTCATTTTAATAAAATTTTGAAAATATATCATTATGTTTACTTTGTGGTCATAGGATTTACGGAGCAGTAACATGACGTTAGTTAATAACGAAACAATCTGGTCCCAATCCTGTTAAGACCATTCCCAGTTCTAAATATCTTTAATTTCTATAAATATTTCGTTTTTTTAATTCAAAAATTGAACAATTATACCAAAAAATGCTTGTTTCTTTTTTTTAAATGTCTTTTTATGCATATCGGATATTAGTGAGATTTTGAAAATCAGTGTTTATCAGATATAGAAAAAAAGCAGAATAGGCGCATCCTTCATGCGATAACTACATGTAGATGGGGTATCGAAGAGTATCATAAATGTCAATCTTTCCATTCCCACAAAACTACTACCATTTGAAAATATGTGTAGGCAATTCCAAGCAGAATCTAAAACATTCTATTCTCTGTCAGGCATTTCCTGCCTGCATACATATAATTTTTTATACCTTGATGCTCCAAGACGTTCAATGACGTTGCAATTCTTGACTTAATTTTTACGTATTGATCATCTTTAATTAGCGATAAAACGGCCTGAATACCTGCAATTTAATGCAAAATATGCGCTGCAACCACGAAATTTGCAATTTAAAAAATATCTATGAAATGTTAACGTGCAAAAAAGTGAATACTTCGTTCAGCATATTTAATCTGAATGAAATAGATGAATATTCTCCAAATATCATCGCAAAATATAAAATATTTGCATATTTATTGGAAATTACGTATAGTTTTTTTTCTTTGGTTTTGTGCATATACTGTAGATTCTTTATTTTTCGCCTGTCCTTTTTTATGGCGAATGGGCTCTTTAACGTCAGATCGCAAGAATAGTATTTAATTGAATTGACGGTTGAAGAAGAGATTTTACATAGATATCAGCATCATAAATATAAAGGCAAGTAAATTATATTTCGTGTGTGTTGCTTCTCGCGAAATGACGCGATAATTAATTCTACGCGTATATTAAGGAATCTACAGTAACGCGCTCGAAATAGAATATGTCCGCGAACTTTTCTTACAATCCTCGTACACGAGAAGAAGAAAACACTTGTGTAGCCTTTAATTCGACATTTAGATATATCGACGACGTAGTAACTTTGCAATTACTATGGTTATTTCCATTTATATGTTAACTCGATCTATCACAGTAAGCTTGAAATTAAAGATACCACAAAGTTTGACACATTTGTTTCACATTTACATATATTACTAAAAATGGCATTAATGTTATCACAATTTTATGATACACGTGACGACTTTAACTTTCTATCGTCATTTTTCCTTACTTATGTAGCAATATACCCTTATCACCTTCAAATGGGGTTTATGTCTCCCAGTTTATTAAATACGCAAGAGCATGCTGTACGAAAGAACCATTTCTAATACCATAAATCTATTGACAAACACATCAATGAAATAAGAATACCAATATTCTGGATAAAAGTCATCACTTTTCAAGTTTTGTGGTCGCAACAATGATCTTGACTGACATTTATCATACATATTGTCAGGCCATTATAAACAAATTGAAATGTCTACAGATTCTCAACCCCTTAATCGATGACGAAGAGGACACGGCTGATGTTATCAGTCGACAGGGGATGCTTTCTCCTCCATGGCATCTGATTCCATCTCTGTTTTAGAGACCCGTGTTTCTCTGCCCCTAAATTTTTAATGTTTAAAGTCTTTGGGTATGATTACTGTTCGATATCATGATATATTATTTTTATCATCTATTCAAAGCCCTCTGATTGGCTCAAACTTGATCACATGATTAAGTATATATCAGCATAAAGACTTGATCGAGTTACTATTTATAGAATCTGATATGCATATCGACTTGATGTTTTCTTATTATTTTCTGTAAAACAAAAACAGCACTGGTTTGACAATTATAGCTAATAAAGTGTATAATTTGATGTTTCTGAAAAAATACGATGTATATTCTTCAACTTGTATTAATATGTTTTAGTGTTCTGTAATTAATGAGACGTAACAATGCCATGCATTAGGATCTACTTTATATTAAAACATATTGAATATGATTGTCAAAAATTGATACAAATAAATGTAGTACATGTATTTTGAATAATAAGTAAATCCTCTAAATCACTCCATCAATATTAAGGAAACACAATTACATAAAACAGCTTAATTTATTTTGATCTCGAATCTCTAAGTGTTAAAGAGAGGAAACTTGTGCTTTGTTTCCATTTCTTTTTCAAATTGTGTCAATCTATGAAAAATAATATAACAAATGAAGCCCTTTGATGCGGTCGATCCATAGATATATCAACTTCACAGAAAAGCATATAACGAGGTTTTTATATCTATGGATCGACCTCATCAAAGGGCTATATTTATATAATAATATATACCATACTGGTCTCTCCAAGGTATGTACTTGATCAACTCTCGGTCATGATTTGTAAGACTCCATTAATTTTTTAACCTGATTATTGTTTAATGCTTATATCTTTACATTCATTCATTTACATACATTCACCTGATCCCATCTCTGATGTTTCGGAGGTCCGGTTTGCTCTGCTCCTATTTTTGCATTGTTTTATGGACTTTTGATCTTGAATACTGTTCATTTTCTCCATATGTTTCATTCATGTCAACAAAAATACCAAGAGGGATATAAATTATAATACATAGATTGTTTAAAATTTGTTTTTGGAGCATGAAAATATGATTATTAGTAAATTATTCTTTGCAACACGTTTCTATATCAAATTGAATAATTGATTTATGGAGAGAGCAATTATAGGCCTTGCCATATGTTTACCCCTTTTTAAATTAATTTATTTATCATCTAAATTGCAATTTTTTTTTCATAAAATAGTAAGACAAAGCATATATACTTGCACATGAATATTAAAAGATAAAAAAACCCATCAATTTAAGATAACATTTTCTTAACATATTGGGTATTCAAACAAGTGATTAACAATGCGCTTGCATAGGGAAAACCATTATTAAAAAAATATCAGTATTTTCGAAATGATAAGTATAGAAAAAAAATTATATAACCTCTGCAGTAAATAAATTAAAGTACATTGTAAAGTATATAAAAATTAAACAAAAAATGATTTTTTGTTCCTGAATCAATTGGAGATCGATTTTCTCTCAGCTTTGTCAAATGTATGTACACGTATACGTGATTCTGGGAATAGGAAAATTTCAGATTTCGTTGGAAACAAACCAGTGAATAAACACGCGCACATGACCATTTATCATAGAAATTTTGTGAACAATGGATTTGAAACAACTTAACGCACAACATATAAGATATTAAATTTATTATTCGTCTTTTTTTCCATCTTACATACCGGAACACTCAAGTATCTTCATTAAAATTATGAAAATTATAGATTTAATTTTTTTCCTTAATATCAAATGGTGCAGCAACTCAATTGCAGAATATACGAGGGCTGTTCGGAAATTATTGAGAGATTTACTATAACTTCTTAACGAGCAGGGCTAAATTTACGAAAATTCGTCAGCATTTTATAAAGAACAAATAAAACAATTATGCAAGTTTTCTAATTTATAGGACAATTTGATAAGTTGCAGTGAAATTTTAAACATGCATATATCTGTCGACCTGGAGCAGCATTACGACGTCATTTTAACGTCACGTCAGCCGGAGATGTTTTCGCATGTGAAACAATCGGAAAGCATTAACCCTTTTTTCTTTGTTACCTTATATAACTTTACAAAATTCAAGTTGTTTATTTTTTTTCTTAAATGATTCTTTAAAAAAAATGTGTGCTGTTGCTACACCAGTGTAAAATTTTCTAGTGCCGATTTCTTTGCAGTGTAGGTCAACGTTATGAATTCTGTTACGTTAAAAATTGATGGTCGTCCGGAGCTTTTGATTTTACTCTGGTTGAATTATTGATCAGAAAATATATATATATATAGATATCAATGAGATAACAAATCCTTAGACATGTGTTTTTTCCTTGTTATTGTTTTAGCAGATTGGTCAGTCTGGAAAAGAGTTCTAAATAACGCTACACAACATTTTAGGTCACTAGCTGCTCCGCCTTAACGTCAAAATCCATTTTGTCGTCGTTATCAGATTTCTTTACCGTGCTTAATTTTCTTAATATTCTCCGTATTTCCGATCAGAATTCTAACAAACTTCACAACATGAAGTCAAGTGAAAAATTATATGCTTAAATTAAATTATTTTCGCTCTTATTATGGGTACATCGTGATCGGGGGTTTGAATGTTGATGTTACATGTACATATTTTCATAACCTGACTTCGTGACTGCGCCACGTACCCCTACCATTGACACATTTATATACAACTGAAGAAAAGAATTTTAATATTTGTAAAATATGTCTTGCTTTTATAAATTCTTAATGTTTGTACAACGTATATGCAAATTTTCACCGAAAAAAGTTCATTAGAAAGAAAAATATACACAATGTCTCAATAATTTCCGAACAGCCCTCGTACACGTGTTCTTCACTTTACTGGCTTTTGTCCACCGTGTTATCGCTTTACACGTGTTTTCGTATTTTGCAACATTTTTACTATTAATTAGACTACTTGTGTGTCTTCTGATTCATTATAATTTTGTCATGTGTCCGGTAAGCAAGCTTTTAATGCAATTTAGTATATTTTTACACTTTTAATAATTAATTGATAGCATTTCCAATTTTTCTGAATTTGAGTACATGTATATTAATCAATGGATATTTGTTTAATATTATCTTAAATGTAACTGTGGTCATTTGTTCGTGTTTAATAAATGACAATTTAATTTTCACATTAGGTCATCTTTAAAATAATATTTACGTGCCCTTTTCCAACTCAGGATAATATAACTGGGTCGGTAGGAAGTTTGGAAACTGTTTTTCAAAACAATTTAACAATTTTTTGTTGCCTGGAATGTATAAAAATAAGTTTTGAGTTGGATCATCCATTTTATTCAGTCGGTCGGGAGGGCAACCACACAATTTTTTTCGTCAGTTTTGCATGAAATATAGTATGTGGCGATAACGAACAGTATTCAAGCTCAAAAGTCCAGCAAACAATATGGAAAAGGAGCGGAGCAAACACGGACCTCCAAACATCTGAGGTTGGATCAGGTGTCATGGGGGAGTAATCATACCCTGCCGACCGGTCACACCCGCCGTGTGCTCCTTGTAATGTTCGCGAAAAAAGGGAAAATCCGTTGATAATTCAGTGTGTAATTAATGGCCTAACAATCAGTATGAAAAACGTCAGTTAGTATTTAACTTAATGTACGAGGGACATTCATGAATGACCCTCGTATTTGCTGGCAATATCATTGTGTCGACCATAGAACTTCCGAAATGATGATTTTAAACGACACAGCTAATATTCTTGTTTCATCAAATTCTTTGTCAATAACTTACCTCATTTTAGAAATTGTTCATACTTAGAGTATGCTCTTCCGTAACGAATCAACTGAGAGATATAAACTCCTTATCCAGGTGATGAAGGTATATTGCTGCATAAGTAAGGGAAGTTGACAATTAAAAAGCTAAGATCATCACATTTACGATAAAGCTTTGTTTAAATAACCACTAACGTCTCATTCTAGTAAAAGATCCAAATATGAAACATAATGTCATCAGCGCAAAATTACAGAATTGATTTTCCTTTCATTTTTAAATAGGA
Source organism: Saccostrea cuccullata (assembly GCF_032062105.1). Taxonomy (NCBI): domain Eukaryota; kingdom Metazoa; phylum Mollusca; class Bivalvia; order Ostreida; family Ostreidae; genus Saccostrea; species Saccostrea cuccullata. Next base: position 197,803 of record NW_026939726.1, on the reverse strand, counting down.
AAAAGGACATATCTATATTTATATATTGATGATGATATAAAAATTCTATAATTAGTTGATGCTTTGTCATTTGATTGACAGGGTGTATAGAGAAAGAAAACACAAACATACATTTTTTTCACAGTATTGAACGAAACTTCTCTGATAACAATTAACAAAATTAAAACTACACTCTATATAATTTAGTCACTGTCTACCTTTTTGGCGTTTTAGGGCCACACATTCTTACTTATATAAGAATACTTACTTATATAAGAATATTAACTATTACTTAACTATATAGTGTTTTAAACTGAAAAGATTTATACTAAATATATTGGCAGTGACTTTAAGTTATGAGTAAACTCTACAAAAAGCTAAAATAAAGTAAATCAAGTAAATACTAATTGTTATTACCTTTAATTAAGATGAACCTGTATACTGTTATCTGCGCTGTTTTGGTGTTGATAAGCGTAAATCCTATCACATCTATGCACAATTAACTTCTGAAGCAGTAATACGAAGCGTGGGTCGATGAAATAAATAATTCGTATACCTCATAGCAAAGCCATGCATGCATTCTTGGACACGTATAGTATACTTGTTATTGTGTTAAACTTTTACAAGGTGTGAATGAACCCCCTCCATTTTCTAAATGTGTATTTTTAAGTTATACAATAACTCTGAAATTAGATACCATTTTGAGACAACGGATGCTGGCGTACAGGAGTATTATTCCAATTCTGCTCAGTAGGACGGGCGATGAATCAGAATATTGCCCCCGACCGTAGTTTTCTATTTCCAAGTGACAGGTCATTAAAAGATATACATTGCTAGACCTTATGGACAGGTTCCACTTTACTATTTTGATCATTAATGCCAGGCCCTACTTCCAGAGCTTTTTGTCCATTTAAGCATTCAACTCCATCTTTTTGTATGATTACTATCTCGAGGCATCTGTTTTAACAATACTTTGATTAGATACAGTGAAATCATTTCCTTTTAACTTTTTGATGCAAAGTAAATGCGCTCAACAACAACAGTAGATTTTCACTAATCTTTTTATACTCTAACCTTCGATTCTTTCTTATTAGTCTGCTTTTAGGGCGTCCTTTTCAATTATTTCAATAATTGAATAGATAATTAAATTGTAATAGAGAGTAAAGGATTTTTTTATTATTTGATTGAAGAAAAGCCAATGTCATCGCCTCATAAAGGTGTCAAGGATAAACTATTGAGGTTATGAATAAGAAATAAAACTCAAATGGGTCAAACACAATGTTATAGATAATGACCGGAAAACATTGAAAGCATAACCTTTGTACTATAAAGAACATGAAAGAAAAAGTAAAGGTCAACGCATTTTCCACTTCTCTCAATGCTTAATAAATTAATTAAAAATACATGTTTGATCGAAAATGTTGATATACATTGTATATAAAATTATATAAATACTATCCTCGGATTTACAAGTCATGGTTCTACAAGTTAATGTATCATTTTTAAAAATGTTTGAAAACTTAACGAAAATGTCGTGTTAAGCATCGGTGCACAGCGCAACTTGGCTGTTTTTTAACTTCTGAGTATTTGATCATACATGCAATTATTCTACACTCATCTGCAGCCATGAAAGATAATACATCTACATGTAATAAACTCTATAAAGAAAAAAAAAGTTAGTTTCATAAAAAAGCAATTATTTCAAAGTTAGACTCTCCCGGCGTTTTTCACATTGATCAAAATGAACACTTTCCTCGTAGTATTTATTCAACGTTCAAATTCTTCATTGTCTAGTGACCTTATGCTCCTATGTGTGTGCTAAGAGAAAAGTGTTCATTTTGATCAATGTGAAAAACACCGGGAGAGTCTTTCCCTTCTAGTAGCAATTACTCTTTTGAATGACAGAGACACAAGGTGTTTTACCAATCCTTTTGTCAACGGAATCAATTTTGTGCTTATGATCGTCAAAGTTTCTTCATTACTACTTGTCATCATTTTTCGAGTTGAAATTATCAAAATACATGTTAAATGATGTTAATCAGGAAATTGAAAAGGACATTTCATACGGTAAGGAAAGACGACTTAATGTCTTCGTTCCATGGCTTAATGAAGAATTAATGTCTAAAATCCAGAAGGCATATTCCAAACTGGTTAGAATAAATCTTAAAACTATCTTAAGACCATTAACGTAAGCAACCCATTATTCGAACATAGGTTAATGAGAACATTTATTACTTTCAACGATTTAGGGTGTTATCGTTCGTGCTGAAGAATCATTTATTGTATTCCCTGACAAAAATTCCTATCGTAAGCTTTATTATCAAAGATTTCACAATACAATGTAGTAAATTCTAGTAAAGTTTATTCTAAAGTTAATCAAAGTATTGAATTATTACTAGTATATCAAAATTTTATTTCCAAATCTTATTTGTTTGTATTTACAAACAAGTTGATGAAACAAGAAAATCAACAGTCTCATTGCAAGTCATTATTTTGAAAGTTTTACGGTCAATACAATGTCCTTGTATGCAAAAACGAATATATCATTGAGTTACCGTCTGACTTCTTTGATACTTATTGATTGCCTCTAACTTATAAACGGAATTGTGGACAGATTCTTTCGTTATTTCGTGATCATGACAAGGATCACATGTCGGGTGTGACCGGTGTAAAGACGAATAATGACTCCCATCGAATTATGACAGAGGATCATTTTTCAACGACAGAAAATGACCCCCACCCGTAGAAAAAAAAATCATTTTTTTGTAGAAAAAGAGCCCCAGGGGTCATTATTTTATGTGTGAGTCTTATAAATAATTGACCCCCTTTGAAGAATAATCCCTTTTAGAGTGATTCAAAATTTAAAAGTTTAAATTGATGCAAAGCACCAAATCGGCCTCAAAAATATTTCATTTTAGAATAAATTCAGAATGAAGAATTTTCACAACGGATCCATCTAGGAAAAATTAAAAAAAAAAAAAAAAAAAAAAATACATGTACCATGGTACATTGTATATATTTTAATTCAATTTTCAGTGTGATCAAAGAAAGTAAATGAATTCGTGTATATAAGATAGGACATCTTCGCAAGCCAGAGGTCCTAAGTCAACACGTTGCCGTTGGTCTAACGGCAATGTGTTGACTCAGAAACCTGGCTTGCAAGGATGAAATATGGTATCAAATACAAGTGCCACAAGTATCAAAAATGATTTTGACAAAAAAGGACGTGCAACATGCTGATATCGTGGATCTTTGTCATGGTATGTGATGATGTCGATGATCTATCAAAATGGGATTTTTAAAAACAATACACATTGTATTTACTAAAGCCAATTTTCTTGAAAACTTGTACAAAGTATTAATTATTTTAGGCACTGTTATTCAAATCCGTAAAGTCGATACGTTTTGAATCCATGTCTAATGCATGTTCATCTTAGGGAGCAGTTCATGCAAACAACATTTTATAAAATCATATACTAATAAATATCTGAGGAGAAATAAAAAACATATTAAAACCTAAAAACAATCATTACAACAAATTATAAAGCGAATTTTTAACACTTTTATTTATGACTTTTATGTTTGTTATCAATAAAGAATTATTTCATCAAAGCAATGAAAAAATTCCCTATCTGCACATTCTAACACAACCAGCACTTCTTGATCTGACACTTATTTCGGGTCTCTACATATATTTTGCCATTATAACCATGGGGAAGGGGGGTATCATCTAGTGAGCTCATAGCTCACAGTAGATATATGTCTAGTTTTGATTGTGTATGGTTTATTTAGATACTTTACGGGTACATCTGCGAAGTATATACATGTATAATAAAAAGGAATGGTCTTCAATTAATTTTTTCATATTTAATGTGAAATTAAATGTTCTGATTTTCATATTAATCGCTCTTAAAAATATACACAGAACAGAGTAAAAGGGTGGAATAAAACAAGATTTAAACTATAGGTACTGTGAGCAATGAGCTCACTAAGTGATCCCCCCGCCTCCCATATGATTATATTGGCAAAGTCCATGCTTTGCTCTGAGGTCACAAAATGAACGTCAGATCATAGAGTAAAACAGCAGGTGCACAATGGCATTATGTAACATATAATCTGTTAAATTATCATTACATTTTATTCATTAATATGTGTCCGATCAAAAGTAAATTAAGTAGAAGATGCACAATGGCACTATGTAACAAAGATTCTGCACGTGAAAGTCTCATTAAATTTCATTGAGCGGTAGTAGAGGAGTTGTGGAATAGAGATGGGTAACTCAAAGCGTAACAGACGGACGGATATACCGATCACTATAAAACCTCCCAGTTGTCGAGAGGGGGTATGATACTAGTAATGTTTAATAATATTATACTTTCATGTAAATTACTTGAATCTGATATACATTTGATAAATAACACTACTACCCGCTGAATAATGAAGCCACGCCCTCCTGCGTAGCAACAGTCAACATTGCTTGACGACGGGTGGTATTACAAAAAATAGCGACTGCGCGGAATTTATGTGCGCACGGTTCACTGTAATATGTCTTTGTAAAAAACATTCAGTATAATATAATAAATATTGCATGTAGTTGAGTGTAACATTGAAAATTTTCACCCCTCGAAAACCATTGTCAACCTCGGCTGCGCCTCGGTTGACAATGGTTTTCTTAATGTTTAATATTGCTACATTTTTCTGTCAGTCCGATGATTCTCCATCATCAAAAAACAATGTTATCATCTTGCGCTTTAGAGTCTTGTTAATGTATAGAAAATACAGAAGTTACATTAGCTGCACTGTTTCTGTGTCTACATGTAAGTCAGGCGAAGAACTGCTTTTAAAAGAACAGTTACAAAGACTGCTGCATTTGACGAAAATCCATGAAAAGCCATTTGGGAACTATCTAAACCCATCAGCCAAGAGCATATCAAAATCCTACCAATTATTATGGTGAAGTTTGATTTAAGTTGGTGAAATAAAATCAAAATTAAGTTAGCACTTTTAAGATAAATTTTGTTGTCTCGTTACACAAATTCACATTGTAAACAAGTGACTTTAATATGTGCGAAAAACCATGTGAGTTTAGAAAGTGCGGGGAACTGTATAGAAGAAGAAGTGAGATTCTCTTAAACGTTTTAATATATGACTTGTTCTTCTTCCAAAGTGAAGTATTTTATATATTATAAATACCTTTTACATATTATTGGTTTTACATTTCGAAAACCTTTATTTTATTGTATGAAACCATAGAAATATTAAATGCATTTCATGTTTAATGCATTTCCCCCCTGATTTACATAGAATTATCGTCAAAGCATTCAACGAGATTTGATTAAATATTAAACCGACATTTATAAAGCAAAACAATTGTATTGATCAGGAAAATGTCGTCAACACCACTCTGTTTAGTCAACTGCAAAGAAATCGTGTGTCTTATAGGCCTTTCTACCCACTTCCTGTGTGATTCTGAGATGAACCATTAAATTATTATTGTATAAATTAGAAGAAATCAAAATATTTTTTTCCTAAATATGCATAGTGGAGCTAATAGAATTAAATAATATATAACTCGTCCTGGTTTACTAACTACAACTAAACAGTTCATTTCTCTGTGGTACTACATCAACACCTCATTATTAATGTATACCTTTTATCCTGAAACGGCGTTCGACTTTAGTGTAGGTGTCACTTAAGTGATAAAATGAGACTTAAATTCCCAGTGGGGACTTTTCCTATACGCTGTTTTTAACTTTCAAAATATGTCAATATCTCTGAGTAGGGATAGACAATAAGATTTTAATTTAAACCTTAGGACTGTATATACTAGTATATATTTCTTAGAGAGAGAGAGAGAGAGAGAGAGAGAGAGAGAGAGAGAGAATCTTTAGTCATAATTTTCGTATTGTTATACATGTAGCTAAACTGAAGTTGTTTTAGTATTTGAATCTGTAAATGTTCATGTCTGTGAATATATATTTCATCATATTTGATTAATTAAATTGTAAAAACATCAACAAAAGCAATATTTAAACTGAAATTACCCGGTGTCCTTGAAATGGTCAAGTGATTAAATGAGAGCTACTTAATTATTTATCGAGTGGGTTCGCTTGATATAGTTTGACACAATTCCAATTGTATGACATGTATAAGTAATCATGACTTTTAAGAACTCACTCTACCTCCGGGTCGCATTCATTCCCAGATGAATGAACATAGTAAACAAGAGTAGGATTTCAGCGCAATGACGTACTGTGTGACCTAATAGCTCTAAACACTACGAAGACATGTTTATCGATGCTGTCTTTGAAAATGTTTTAAAAAAATTTGTCATTTTAGTTGCAAATATACTTTCTTGTACTTTATTAAAATATTATAGTTATTTCCATTTACATGTCAACTCGATATATCCCAGTGAACTTGGAATAAAAGACTCCCCAGAGTCTGCCACATCTGCTTCGTTATTTGGATGTTTACAGGTTATACGAGAAGTTATAACTGTATGAAAAACAAAATTTGCTTCAGCTTTTCCATCATCATCTTTCCTTACATAATTAATAATATTCCGTCATCACATGCATATAATGTTTATTTCTCCTACCTTATTCGCAACTCAATATCATGTTCTCAGTATGATCGATTTTTAAACCGAGGCAGTCTATTCATACATAAGTTGATGTTAAGGTGATTTCAACAACTTCGTTGAAAGATGGTTGTTATATTAGCAAATGTAACTTATCACTAGGTCGTATTTTCGCTGATCTGCTCCAACCAATTTTTAGACCTTTTGTCTTAGAACTAAATTTGACTACAGAATGTTCCATCCAATTCATCAACACATAAGGCAGGTGTTGTCGGTCAACCGGGGATACTCACTTCTCCTAGGCACGTGATTCCAATCTTCCCACTCCTTCAATTTCTATTGGTCCGTGTTTCTGTCCTGTTTATTTGTTGTTTTGAAGAGATCGATCGCTGTTCATTATCTTCACCTTGTTCATTCATTCGAATTTGTTATCCAGAATCTTAATAATAGAAAAAACTTCAAAGAGAATGATGTTCTCGAGGTGAACTTTAATTTAACAGTCAGATGCATCGACGATCTTTTTATGAATTACCGATATTTATTTTCATGTATGTTTGTAGTTGAATTCCAAAGATCCAACTGAACCCGAAATAAAGGATTTGTCAGAGGTGCTAGACTTATTTATTGTCACCACGGAGTCTGAATCCTCTGATCTTTTTGTTATTAAGAAAATGTAGATATTAATCGCAGACAGGCAACATTATGAAAAACGTTAAGGCTTTTCTAATGACTATTTTCCTTTTAAAAGTAGCAATATTTCATTATCACTTGTATATAGTATTTGTGACTCTCAATTTAAGTTAATGTGATACAAAAGTGCATTATGATTCTTCCTAAACCGAGACAGGCTTCTTAAAGATAAGTGATGTTTCTTCATGACATCATTTTAAGATGACCTAATTTCCAAATTAAGTTTATCGGTCGAAATGTCCCTAGACGTTTCTCTAAAAAGGTCGTTTTCTCTAACAATGTATTGTCTACGGACTCTGTTTACAAATTTTAAAGTGTTCGCTGCTGGCGTGACATAATGACAGGGGTGTTTAGTCCTCAGTGACATCTGATCACACCTCTGGTGTTTCATTGGATCCGCTCCAAAGTATTATTATTCTAAGATCAATGATAACTGTTCTTTACTTGTGCATTATATGTAGCTTTTTATTACATTGTATTTGCAATTTTATTTACAGAACTGCAAATAAAACTGTACACTTTTATTATGGTTAAGAACATGTATAGCTTGTAAAAAGCATTCGATAATCTTGTGCTATATACTCAGTATTCAAAATCTTAGGATGTAGTTTGCAATATTTTCACCATAAATTTTATCAAACATAAACATTCCTACAATATGTAATAGAACACTATTACATTTATTCCATCGATCTCCTTGATTTTCAAATTTATGACTTCCATGTAAAAAATGAATACATATGAAATCTTATGTCTGATTAAAACAGCAACAAATTAAGCAATATTTTTGAAACTTCATTCATAGAATACATGGCATTAATTTTAATAGTCTTTAAATTCAATATAGTTTCAATGAACTGTGCATTGGGTTTAAATGGGAACAGAATGGTTTTAATGTGAAACAGGGATTTTAATGGAAATCATAGGTTTTTTAAGGAAGACAAAGATTTCGACAAAATTGCCACATTAATTTGTGTAAATGTTTTTATTGAAAAAACAACCATTTTTCTGTGAAATAAATCGTCAATTCATACGCCTGCACTTGCGGTGAAATTAAGCGAAATGTCAATGCTTCTGAGGGTAAAATGCTTAAAAATTCAATAATGATATCACTGATTCTTGGATGGTTTTATAAATAATTTAAATACTTAAATAATTGGATTTTTTAGAATATAAATGTCTATAATAACTGATTTACATTGCAATAACTTTACCACATCAAATATGACATTTCGTAATATTTAACATTAAAATACATTTAGTCCATATCACCTTAAATTATATATGTAAATTATTTCCTCGATTCCATGTTAAACAAAATCTGGAGGCCTGTATAAAAGGCAATCGTAAAACATTTAGAAAAAAGTTCTGAAATTCTTTATACTTCGGGATATTAATGAAAATACTAGATGTAATTACAGTAAATGTAAGGAATATACATTGTTTGACCGTATCCTTTGAAAGTACAGGATGACTGACTTGAACATAAATTTATATAATTTATTGTACAGTGTGTCATTATTTGACAATTTTTTAAACTTCTTGTTGCTTCATTTTAAAAATCAAACTACCCAATGACCTTTCCCTTTCAAAGAGGTCTTTTCATGCATGATCGTTATACATGTATGTTAAACATAAAATGTTACTGAGTGTGGGGAAAAATTCATCTTAAAGAAAGGATTTTATATTTTTAAAAATATACATAAACATTTTAAAAAAAGAACCGCAATCAGATAATAATTCAAGTACCAAGATTTAATAAACATTAAACTTCGACGTATCCAATGAATCGATATCACCATGCCGGATAAAACAAGAGGCCAATGGGACACAATGATTGAGTAAGTTTATATGGCCCTTCTGTTATTCAATAGCAGATTTTCGCTATTGATAAAATATTATGACCCCTCCATACCCTCGGGTATCATGGTTTTAAAATTTAAACCTGAAGATGCTTTCATCTATTGGAATTCCCATGGGTACCAATTGCGCCCCGTTATTAGCAGACCTATCTTTATATTCATATGAAGCAGATCTAGAATTTGCGCAAAATCTAATGCGTGAAAAGAAGGAAACACTTGCTGTAGCCTTCAACTCGACATTTAGATATATCGACGACGAATTGTCAATTAACAATGGTCATTTCCATTGCTACGTCGATAAGATATATCCTGGTGAGCTTGAGCTAAAAGTCTGACACATCTATTTCATACTTGGATATTTTACTTGAAAAAGACGTTAATGGTAATCTAACAACCAAGCTAAATGATAAACGTGATGACTTTAACTTTTCTATCGTCAACTTCCCTTACTTATGCAGCAAATATTACCTTCATTACATCATTAAAATTATCAGACTGTTTCAGGCCCGTTAGGGTCGAAAACTGTCTGATAATTTTACATATAGAATAGTATGAGGCATATATCTTACTTAAAACATTTCCATTTAAATGTTCAAAAGTTACCTGGAGGAGTCCGATAATAACACAATGGGAGTGTAGGATCCATTGTTTTCTACCCGTCTGATAAGTATATAAAAGAGATGAGACAGTAAAAAAAGTGAGTGAATTCTTGTTTCATTTCATTCATTCAATGGCGGTCGTTTAGTTTAGCAGGACAGGGGTCCGGTGGTGAAGGACTTTTTTGGGGGGAGCATTTTTATTTATGATGTGCATAAATTGACAATGATACTGACATAATTTTGGGTGATATTATAACCATCACCATGGAAAGTAAAAATGCAGATTTTTACCCTGAAGTTTTAGTTTAGATAATGAAAATATTCTCAGGTTTTAAAAGTGTGGCCATCGGGGAACAAATATAAGATGAGATTTTTAGACTCTTTTTCAGAAATGGACTTAAATTCGCTTATTCAAAGTGCTGTATCAAAAATTCTTTTAAAGAGTGGAAAGTATTAATGTTGTGAAATGTTTAAACTCGGATTTTTTTTTTTCATGGATTTGCTATTTTCTAGCAACTTAAATTCCTTGCGTTTGCTTTCATTGAATTTTTTTCCTAACATTTTTATTGGGGGTTTCTGGACATATTTAACCTCAATTTCACCCTTCTTTTTGTTTTTTAAATGCCGTCCAATTTTGTAATCATTGCCGTCCGATAATATATTATCAGACTGGTATATATATCTAAGGTAAATTTTTAGACTGCAAGAACAAAGGCATGACGTCACAGCAATGTTTTAAGCAGCAATATAGCTACATCACCTGCATACGGAGTTTATGTATCTCAGTTGATCTGATACGCAAGAGCAAGCTCTACATGTACATATGAACAATTTTTAAAACGAGGTAAATTATTAACAAGCAAGTTGATGAAACAAGAATATCAACAGTCTCGTTTAAAGTCATCATTTCGTAAATTGTATGGTCGATACAATGACCTTGTCAGCAAATACAATTTATCATTGCAACAAATGCTGACTGACGTTTTTCATACTAATTGTTAGTCCATTATTTATACACTGAATTGACGACGGATTTTTCCGTGATTTCCCGATCATAACAAGGAGCACACAGCGGGTGTGACCGGTCGGCAGGGGATGCTCACTCCTCCATGGCACCTGATCCCACCTCTGATGTTTTGGAAGTCCGTGTTTGCTCTGTTTCTATTTTGTATTGTTTTATGGACTTTGATATTGAATACTGTTCGTTATCTCCATATCCTTCAACTTGCTATGGCCTTCAACTCGACATTTAGATATATCGACGACGCATTGTCAATTAACAATTGTAATTTCCATTCTTATGTCGATACGATATATCCTGGTGAACTAGAGATAAAAGATACCACAGAGTCTGACACATCTGTCTCATTTTTGGATATTTTACTTGAAAAAGACGTTAATGATAATCTACAAACAAGCGTGATAAACGTGATGACTTTAACTTTTCTATCGTCAACTTCCCTTACTTATGCAGCAATATAGCTACATCACCTGCATACGGAGTTTATGTATCTCAGTTGATCTGATACGCAAGAGCATGCTCTACATGTACGTATGAACAATTTCTAAAAAGAGGTAAATTACTGACAAACAAGTTTATGAAACAAGAATATCAGCAGTCTCGTTTGAAGTCATCATTTCTTAAGTTCTATGGTCGATACAATGAACTTGTCAGGCAAATATAATTTATCATTGAGTCAAATGCTGACTAACGTTTTTCATACTAATTTTTAGTCCATTATTTATTAGCATAAATTTAATTTTCTTCTGGTCCAATAGTTGTTTAATAAGATTTCTAAATTAACCAAATTTCCTTTAACCCCTTTCTAAGCAGGAAAATCTTCATATTCATATGTCATATGTTTTGAATATTATTAATATTCCTCCAAAACCAAACTGAATTAGAATTAACATATCTGTATTGGGTTCCAAAAGTTCATAAAAATCTTTACAAAGATACATAAGGGGTTCTAGAAAATGTTCTACCAAATCTCTAATTTTTCCTTCTCACAAAAATATTAACAGTAGTGAAGGAGATACTTCAAGAGTATTGTATAACAATATATTAGAAAAATGGTGTAAATTAAATATGGAGGCTTAAAAACTCCATGGAATTTTTTGGAAAATTTAAAATCGCAGAATTTTACCAAAATTAACAACATAAAAATTTACGACTTTTCAACTTTATATACAACCTTTCCCCACGATAAATTAAAGTCCAGACTTTTTGATATCATTGACAGTTAATTTTCAATAAAAAAAATGAAACTCGTAAATTTATACTTGTCATTGGTCATTTGCAAATTATTTTGTTGAAAAACATTTTGATCGTACGCTAAAGTTGATATTGATAAATGCTGAATTTTTCATTGATTTTGTGGTTTTTTATGGACAAATCTTCTAACAATCTATTGGAATTCCATGGGTACCAGTTGCGTCCCTTCAAAAGCAGACCTAATTTTGTATTCATATGAAGCAGAATTTGTTCAAAAACTATTACATGAAAAAAAAATTCACTTGCTGTGAACTTCAACTCGATTTAGATATATCGACAACGTATTGCCAATTAACAAGTTTAACATTCTTAAGTCGGTACGATATCCACAATGAGCTGGAAATAAGAGAAACCACAGAGTCTGACACGTCTGTTTCATATTTGGATATTTTACCAGGAAAAGCCGTTTATGGTAATCTAACAATGCTCTGTGATAATTAACTGTGATCACTTTATCTTTTCAATCATGAACTTTGCTTACTTATGCAACAATATACCTTCATCACCTGCACACAGGGCATATATCTCTCAGTTGATTCGATACGCAATAGCATGCTCTACATATGAAAAATTTATTGAAAAAGTTATTTACAAACAAGGTGATGAAACAGGAATGTCAGCAGTCTCGTTTAAAATCTCATTTCGTAAGTCATTTGGTCGGTGCAATGTCTGTCAGCAAATACAAAGTAATCTAAAATCCTGAATGGCGTTATTCATACAATTTATCAAGTCATTATTTGCACATAACACATATATGTACCGTTGACGGATTTTTCCTCTATTTACCGATCATGGCAAGGACCGGTGTAACCGGTGGACAGGGGATGCTCATTCCTCCGTGGCACTTGATCCCACCTCTGATGTTTTAGAGGTCCGCGTTTGCTCTGCCCCAAAATTTGTATTGTTTAATGGATTTTGAGCTTGAATAGTCCAATACTGTTCGTTGTCTCCCTATATTTCATTTAGATGCATAAAATGAAAATTGTTGGGTCATCTTTTTTATGTTTGCTTGCCCTCTCCCGACTCAGGTTAAAACTAATGGGTCGGTAGGTAGGTTGGAACATCTATTTTTTAATTCTTTTATTTAGAAAATTTCAAATTGCATACAGTGAACCCCTTTGTCTATACAATTCAACCTAGACTTTTCAAGGTAAGAACTTGTAAAGAAGGAAGTATAAAGGAATCACCTCGTCCGGACACCTGTTCCTGCAAACTTCTCTGGGTAATAATTTCATTTTGTTTTAGAAAACAATGGAAGCTCGTACTTCAACTAGAGATTACATATGACCTGATGGTAAGTCAGGCCATTGACCAAAGCTCATTCAAGTAAGTTTAGGTCACTAGCTAAAAAAAAATTAATATTCCCAATGCTAAAACTTTGATTTACTGAAAGATCATACTGAGTACAAAGAATTCTTATGTTCCAAGGTGTATCTTGCAGAAAGTCACTGGGAGAAAAAGTATAAAATTCTTGTATGGGCTTATAACTTTGTAGTGAAGAATCTGGTACAGAGATTGATTCTGACACGATAGGAAATCATGACCTTATAATTAACCCAAGGATATTCTGGTAAGTTTAGACTCATGGGCAGAAAAAATAAACTCATTGTTGGGATATTTTTGCAATAGAGAATCGATGGAAGCTCATACTTGGTACAAGGATTACTAACGTCCTTCAGGTTTGTTATGACTTTAACCTAGTCATTCTTGCATATTAAAAGTCACATGCAAAAAAAAGGTATAAAATTCTTCTCCTCTGCTAGCCGTAACTTAGTAATTCTTGGGAGCCAAACTTGGTACAGAGATTATTTATGACAAGGTGTGTCATAACCTTATCATTTCATCAAGTTTAAAATGTTTGGAACAGGTGTTAAATTCATATACACAGCTTTTTTTTTTTTACTTTGAATAGAATTGAATACAAGTTCTGTTGACACAAAGGAAACCCAGTCTGCCATTACACTGACAGCTTTCGACTTGTTTACAATGTACTAGTATTCCCTTGTAAATCTTTGATTATTTATCCTTCTAACCCTTCATACATTATTTAAACTATCTTGATTCTACATTTTTTTCAAAAAGCTTTCACAAAAAATTATTTTACTTTTTTTTTTTTTTATTTTCTCCGTTTGGAAGAGGATTTAAATCCCCCCATTCAAGGAATATCCCATGCTCAAATTGGCCCAGTGGTTCTGTAGAATAAAATTAAAAGATAAAAATTTTACAGCCTTAAGCCAAGAAAGGAAAAAGGATTGGAAGGATAATTGGAAGATATATCTTTTATTAAATGAATAACTGTATTATAAATATGAAATCAGTCTCTTTTTCAATGTGTATTACATTGTAGATCATTACTTTTGAATATTACAATCATTTTGCAAGCACATGCCAATGGGATGTAAGGCTTTAGTGAAAATCAAATTTTATATCAACTATTATGACATTCAAGTTATCTGTAACACTCATCTTCTAATAATTTGGTAATAATTTAACAAATCACACATCATTTAAAATGTCCCAAATATTTCTTCATCCTGAATTTGAAATGCCCTTACAATTTCTTGTCTTGTCAATGGTGATGATTATGTCTTTCCATTCTCTGAAACAAAAATAAAGAAACAGTTTATAATATTTCATATCCTCAGCACATTTTTATACATGTAAAAAATAAAAGTCTCAAAAACTCAACCTATTTAAAGTCCTAAGCATAATTATTCATTGTTCAACATCTTACAATACTAATGTTAATTCATCTACCTACAACATAAATACAATTCTTTCCTGGAAAAATTGATATCCCCCTCTGTCTTTTGCCCTAATCCTGCATGAGCAAATACAAATTAATACACGTATAGATAAGTTTATTTTTTTCTTTACTGATTCTGCACCTTTAATGGAACTGGGGGGTAAGGCATCCTAGCAATACCAGGGGTCCTGAGTCAACATGTTGCCATTGGATCCCTAGCATACTTCAATAAATATTTAAGGGCTTGCTTCCTTCATTGAAAAGCACCAATCAAATTAATGCTTTCATAAATAGTTTGATAATGTAAACAACAAGTTGACATCTCAATTGCATGTGTAACATGTACAAGTTGTTTATCATAGAATGACTTAATGTGATGGGTTGAGACATAAGACAATAAAGATTTGTAATTTTTCCAAAAAATGTCCCTTTAGTCAGCACAGGAATGTTAAATGAAATACATGTATGTCAGGGGTCCAGTGGCAACATATTGACTTAGGACCCCCTAGCATTGCAAAGTGGTGTGTGTTTTAACATCACTACATTAATGACAATTTAATGTATCAACACTGTAAGACTTTTATGCTTTCAATATTTGTTCAATGCTTAAAACATGCATGTATCAGACTATGTAGCATGTATCATTAAACATGAAAACTTTATCTTGTTAAGATAAAGATCTATAAAAGAGGTATCATATACTATGCATGAAAAATCATTTAATCTTAATTCTTACCAAATTCTGAATTACCCATTAAATTTCAATTACAATGTACATGTATTTAATCTTAGACAATTGTTCTTCTTCAATTAATTGGGTATTACCTAGTATATTTCAAGAACTAGGAATTACCCAGTACAATAATTGTATTAATTTAAAAAAAAAAAGCATAACATGTTTATCTTATTTCCTTTATACATGTTTAATTTGTAAACAAAGCAATGAGAAATTTTGTTACAATGTGTACATTTGTTTAAAAAAAAAGTGTATCCATTTATAAATGAAAATTCTCTTTATGTTGTTTTTAATTTTTATTAAAACTATTATTTATTTTAAACTATTATAAACTAATATTTGTGCTTTCACAATTGTGTATTAAACAGTTTAATTTGTAGCAGGGTCTTAAATTTTGAAAGTTCTTTTCATGCAATTGTAAATTGAATACTGGTACTTGAAGGGAGAAAAGGACAGCAATCTCTGTATTACACACCTTTCATGCCTAGCAAGCAAGAACCCAAGCCTAAAAAATCTATAATACTTGATGAAATGCTTTATCAATCATACAACAATATAGAGAGCACTAGCAGACAATCCTAATGAGTAATACTGAAAATGAATTTTATTTGGCAGGAGCAATATTTGGCAGGTTTTAATTTTCAAGGTTAGCAAAAATTTGATTTTGCGCTTTTTGAAGAGCTTTATATGAAAATTTATTACACACTTAGTAACAAGAGATGTTTGTAAAACACTTATGACCCCTCCCCCCAAATTGGGATTTTTCCAAGTCCAAGGGGCAAAACTCTGTCAAAAATGGCACGATTGTACCCAAAACAGAATT
The DNA here is from genome assembly GCF_032062105.1 of Saccostrea cuccullata. Lineage (NCBI taxonomy): Eukaryota > Metazoa > Mollusca > Bivalvia > Ostreida > Ostreidae > Saccostrea > Saccostrea cuccullata. Next base: position 181,510 of record NW_026939726.1, on the reverse strand, counting down.
TGACCTATCTGATAAATCTGTATACTAAATTTCATCTCAGCATGTGCAACGGTTGTGAAGAAAATGAACGGAAACTGCAAATAATTGGAATTTTTCTAAGTCCAAGGGGCATAATTCTGTCAAAAATGGTGCAATCATATCTAAAACAGAACTTGACCTAGATATTAATGTGATATATCTGTATACAAAATTTCATTTCAGCATGTGCTACGGTTGCAAAGAAAATGAACGGAAACTGCAAATAATTGGAATTTTTCTAGGTCCAAGGGGCATAACTCTGTCAAAAATGGCTAAATCGTACCCAAAACAAAACTTGACCTAGATATTTATCTGATAAATCTGTATACTAAATTTCATCTCAGTATGTGCAATGGTTGCAAAGAAAATGAACGGAAACTGCAAATAATTGGAATTTTTCTAAGTCCAAGGGGCATAACTCTGTCAAAAATGGCGCGATCGTACCCAAACCAGAACTTGTCCTAGATATTCATGTGATATATCTGTATACTAAATTTCATCTCAGTATGTGCAACAGTTGTAAAGAAAATGAACAGAAACTGCAAATAATTGGAATTTTTCTAAGTCCAAGGGGCATAACTCTGTCAAAAATGGCACGAACGTATCCAAACCAGAACTTGTCCTAGATATTCATGTGATATATCTGTATACTAAATTTCATCTCAGTATGTGCAACAGTTGTAAAGAAAATGAACAGAAACTGCAAATAATTGGAATTTTTCTAAGTCCAAGGGGCATAACTCTGTCAAATATGGCGCGATCGTAGCCGAAACATAATTTGACCTAGATATTCATGTGATATATCTGTATACCAAATTTCATTTCAGTATGTGCAACGGTTGCGAAGAAAATGAACGGAAACTAAGTGGACCGACAGACCGACCGACAGACAGCAGCAAAGCAATATGCCCTCCCTTCTTCGAAGGGGGGCATAATAAATACAGGTTTTTTTGCATATGCGATATGGCTTACGTAACAATAGCTGTATCAGCCCTGCAGTGCTGATACGGCTATTGTGACGTCAATACCACACCCATAGTAAATTAAACCACAAAAACAGTACTTGTGATCATACACAATTTTTGGTGGGTTCATATTCTCTTAATTTTAACTTTTTGAAAATAAGGTTAATCTTAATTTACAAATACATGTAATAGATTATTTTCAAATTTATACGGATCGAGTGCATTGAAATAGAAGTAGAAACAAACCCAAATCGTATGTCAGAGACAATAGACCATGTACATGTATGTAAGAAGTCAATGCATGATTATTTACTTATTTTCTTCTCAAATTAATGTATACTGTATTTTATTACTAAGTATATAATAAACATATTAATTCATACCCTTTTCCACATCACATCCTGTATCAGCCTTCGACCAATATTAGCCCTCGGGCCTTCGGCCCTCTGGCTGATATTGGTGTCTCGGGCTGATACAGGATGTGATATGGAAAAGGGTATGTATTATTCTCTATATATACACAGGATATCTTATCAATGTACTTGTACATGATTAAGAGGAAGCTGCTTTCAGCGAAAGGTGCTAAAAAGAAAACAGAGCAAAATGTAATATATTTACAGTATACATGTCCTGTATGGAAAGTATGCCGAAAGAAATGCTTCATTATAATGTTAAAGAAAAAGCTACCTGATACTCCTTTTGAACATATTGAATGGTTTTCAATGAAGAAGTATATGAAACTTATCTTATGGGTTTCAAAAGTGAATACTTATTAAAGCTGTACAAATGTAGCTATTTATGACTCTCTTTTTATTGACCAGTAATTTTGACTCAATTTTGGTGGACTACTTGTACTTTCAAATAGCAATCCATTTTCAGCTCACTATTAAATGTGTTTTTTTTTTTTTTGTGAGAACACCAGACATCATATCTGATTCTAAAGGATTCCAAAGAAATAATGATTAGATAACAGGGTGGTTTAAAACCCACCATGGTACTGAAGAATTTTCTTGTATATAAAGTTGTTATATGATAATCATACTTTTCCAACAATATTAAAAAACAAAATTGCTAATGTAGGCATATAAGCTTGAGGACAGATGTTCTTATTTCAGAGATTAATTCTGTTTCATAACTCAGTCTAATAACCTACAAAGGAAACTCATTAATTTTAAATGTTCACCTGCGATTTTACTAGGCAAAGGAAGCAAGCAATTACAAAGGAAGGTGCATAATGGTTAACCTTGCCCAAAGCATTCAAATGAGGAAAGGTATTGACCACCAATAAATCCTACCTGTTAATGCTGTCTATACCTCGCTTTCTCCATTGACTATAGTTTAATAAACAAATAAAATATGATTTTCCCAAAAATTTTTAGCATTACATTTAGAAAACCTACCAAAGTGTATTGCAATATATTGTTACGACTTCCATGTTCATTTAATAATACTGCGGTAATAAGATGTTTCAGCTACAAACAATATCATGCATTTAAAATCACAATTATCTAATGCATTACTGCCATGCATTAAATCAGCAATTCAAAAGGCATGTGGTTGGCAATATATTAAACAACAATCTAGTCTTTTCAAAAATCTCTTACATCCTACAGTTTTACAAAAAAAACAAAAAACAAAACAAAACAAAACACCTTGTTGGCTTGCTTAAAATGAGAAATATGCAGAATCCTAAAAAATTACAATTTATTTTTAAGCATATGATGAACTGAACATGAGGCAGATGGGTTATAATTATGCTCTCTGAGTAACTTTAAATTAGTTAATCAACAACTAATCCAAGAGAAACAAAAAAAAGAGATTTCTAAAAAAAAAAAATTGGGAAATTTTATCTTATTATCAAAATTTCCAGCAAATCTCATAAAAGAAAAATCAAAGTTGAACTTTTTCTTAATTTCTTCTTTATAAAATCACTGCGTTGAACATTGAAACATAGCCTTCTTCATCGTCAGTTTACAGTATAATACCTAAAGCTGCTGATACCCACATAAAGACTGAATATATGGCATGGTCATATGCTGTAAATTGAGACTGATTGAATGTACACCAATATAAAAGGTGATATTTCCCCAACAGCTTAGAATCTTTTTTGCTCAGTTTCAATTTTGTTCACTTTTGATATCACACACACAGATATTAAATGGACAAATTTCAATCAGAGATACATCTACTCTGTTTAAACTCTGCATTAGTGGACTAATAATAAAACTTGTGTACTTACAAAATGAATGAATGGAACTTAGAAAATAAATATTTAAAAGTATCTGTGTAGAATCTGTGTAAAATAGCAATACGAGTATGTGTTCATTCTTTTCTATGCATTCCCTTTTCTGTAAAACATATTGGTAAGAAAAAAAAAGTGAGATAGTAATTCATGTATTTAGTCATCACATATTGATGATATGCTGAGTAAACAATGGGTAACATTTTAATGATTTATTCATGAGTCATAATAACACCGGATAGAACGGTGCATTCGGTGTGGCGGCGGTGCGTGACTCGGGGTGGCGGCACCGAAGCGAGAAAAACACCATCAAGGTGTGTTTACCTGCATTTTTTTCATATGTTCAGACATCTTAGATCAGAAAATTGTATGCTACGGAAGAGAACAAATATCAACGTACCTCTGACTGTTTAAAGCAGCCTTTGAGAGTGCTCCGTTTTCTCAAACACTCCTCCTCACTTTTCGGGGTATCAACGTTTTCGACTTCTGACATGATATTCTGTTTCAAAATTGACCTCAAAGGGGTTTTTTCCTCACTTCATCAACAGTAATAAAGTTATACGATAGAATTTAACTTCAATCCTACTTTAAAAGTCAATATATGTTACTAATTAAGCCAATTTAGGCTTCAAACTAGATGCGACGATCGGGGTGGCAGTTTTTATGCCTTGCGGGGTGGCAGCATATCCGAGAAATAAAGATTATTTTTTCATTCAGCGTTCTCCTGGCCCCCTTGCGAGACAAAAAAGATTCAGATCTCTTAGAGAAATTTAGATTATGGCATGGCATGTTATTTCGCTATAAATGTGGCTATGTCAAACTTTAAGAAGTTTATTTTTATAATCTAAAGTCCGAACTGAACAAGAAATTGACACTTTATCATGATCAGTGCATATTGCTTTATGTATGCAGTTGCTACATTTAAGTTTAGAACAAAAGTCCAAGTTAAGCAGTATAAATCACTATACATTATAAGAGAGAGAGGTATTTTTGTGGAGTGATTGTTTTGGGATTTTTACAATTTTTACCTATTGCACACATGATGAATAAGTATAAACAATTTAGTAATTCACTTATGAAGAAAGATTTAATATCTGAGGGGGGGGGGTCTTTTCACAAGTATCTGTGGTCCATAATTTTGTGACAAATTTCTTCAAAAGAAAACTCGAATTTATGTATTCTTACAGGGATGATGCAGGGATGTCAATCTTGAAACATCACAAAGTCACTGTCCATTCCGGTTCTGGTTGTCCAGGATAAGATTTGATAGTAATGCATTAATTAATTGGCGCACGATGTTTTTTCAGGAATATTTTCCAGCAAACCTTGCTTCATTGAGAAATATCTTTAGATAATTTAAAAGATTGTATTTTTAAAAAAAAATTGCCAAATGTCTTGTACAAAACAAGTGATCTGATTATATTGTTGGAGTGCCCATTATCTGATCTGCGATTGGCAAAAAGATGAGACAAAAATAGTAAACTTAAAAGAATAATAAACACAAAAAGAATAATTGGTAAAAAACGACTATGGTTTGTTATACTGATGTGTTGTTACACCACTAGGTTAGTGAAAACTTAAAAGTTGAATGGAAATCATGTTATTTCAAATTATATTTATCCCTGAACATTTTTCTTGTCCCATGTTAAGGGGGGAGGGGGGCTCAAGGACATTTTATACTCCTCCACATACATAATTATGTATATTATCGGTCTTGTAGAGTAGGCTTTCCCCCCTAAAATCTCCCCCCACCCCCCAGAAAACTGACTCTTAAGTAGACTTTCCCGGGGGAAGCTGGCTCTAGAGTAGAATTTCCCCTACGTAAATCACACACCAGAATCAATTTTCTGGGGGGGGGGGGGGGTCCTAATCTGTATATAGTAGTTATAGAGTTTGATTTCCTCAGAGTCAATCCCCCCCCCCCCCCCCCCCCGATGAAATATAATTTAAGGACAGATGATACAAACAAACCTTGAAAATTACAATTTATGTGCTACTGAAATCACTTTTTATTTTCGAGTAATTACGCGAGACAGTGTGCTCGCGAAAATTTGATTCTCGTGTATAATAGTATTCTATTGAATTTTATAGAGCAAGAACCACAATTCGTGAAAATTTGTCTTGCTTATCAAGAGTCAATGACTATCTCGCGAAAATAAGGTGTCGCGAAAATATAGTGATCTATAGTATTTAAATATGTAAAATGAAAGTAAAATTTTTCATTAAAAGTTTCAAAAATGGGATTTAAGGAGATTTAATATGACGAAAAAATTGTATAGACTAATAAGGATGGTTACAGAAAGATGGAAATTTTAACATAGTAAGTTTACAATTTTTAAATATTTTAGAAATTTTATCATTGTAATCATTTACAACCAAAATACATGTAGGTCCAAAAATATATACCAATCTAGACATCCATTTTTGTTTGTTTCATTATATTTTGAGAATATAATTTACATTTCATTTGAAAGCTATTGGTTGGAGATTACATGATTTGCCTTACAATATAAGTAATTAAACCCACTTATTTACCTTTGAAAAATCAGTATATCTTTTTTTCATAAAGATACTGAGTATTGCGGCTGTGGTTTACATTGACTCTATAAACAAGGAGGGGGATCCTACTCTGAGAACGAAAGAGGGGAAATTTTACTCTGGTATGAGTTTCCCCTCAATGGAAAACCCTACTCTAGAGAGCGATTTCCGGGGGGGGGGGGGGGGGAGCTGGCTATAGGGGAAATCTTACTCTACAACACCGGTATGCTCTGGTTGTCGTTTTTATGCTTTTTATTTCAGTTCATTTTACGTTTGTTTCAATGGATTAGACCGAACATGGTCGGGGGGGGGGGGGGGGGAGCATTCTACAGTTTCTTTTATGGCATAGCCCCACCCACTTTTTGCAAAGATAGACATAATAAAGACATTGAACATTTTGGGGGTAGTTTTAGCTCCCACCCACCCCACCCCTTTCTATACGCACAGGTTACAGTGTATTCAAAGAAGGGTGAGTTGTGCATGGGGTTTTGAAAAAGAAAATGATACTGAAAGAATAATTTTTTTTCCAGGTTTGAATTTTGTTCTCTTTCAATTAGCACCACCCCTTTCATTTTTTTCTTCTGAAGCTAATGTATGGTAAAGTTTTTGCCCATTATTGAGGGCCGTATTAAGATTTGTTAAAGTGAAATTATTTGTTGTTTTACATTTAGTGGATGGGATACCCCCTTCCCGCCTCAATTAAAAGATATAGGAATGGATAGCGATCATCTATGATAGATTTTCAAGTTTTTTGCCCATAATGAGTCAAATTAGGGGCTTTATAAAAATTGGCCAAACCTTCTGCACCTAATCAATGCATTTTACCAGGCGACTTCTTGTAAAATGCATTAATTAAGTGCAGAAGATTTGGCCAATTTTTAGCATTTAGTGTGATACACATAAATTGTCAATTTCAGTTAATTTCACATCTTTCGACTATGAACGTATGTCCAGAATAAACAGATAATCACAATATGATAATTTAACAACAGTCACTCAGTTGTTGTTTTGTTAGTTTGGGGACAAGTACAAAGATGTTTATATGTGTATAAAAACTGTGATTGAAATTATCTTGATTATTCTGCTTAACATGGACTTTTGTTCAAAAGCCACATTTATAGCGAAATAACATCATGCCATCTAAATTTCTCTAAGAGATCTGAATCTTTTTTGTCTCGCAAGGGGGCCAGAAGAACGCTGAATGAAAAAATAATCTTTATTTCTCGGATATGCTGCCACCCCGCAAGGCATGAAAACTGCCACCCCGATCGTCGCATCGAGTTTGAAGCCTAAATTGGCTTAATTAGTAACATATATTGAAGTTAAATTCTATCGTATAACGTTATTACTGCTGATGATGTGAGGAAAAAAACCCTTTGAGGTCAATTTTGAAACAGAATATCATGTCAGAGGTCGAAAACGTTGATACCCCGAAAAGTGAGGAGGAGTGTTTGAGAAAACGGAGCACTCTCAAAGGCTGCTTTAAACAGTCAGAGGTACGTTGATATTTGTTCTGTTCCGTACCATACAATTTTCTGATCTAAGACGTCTGAACATATGAAAAAAATGCAGGTAAACACACCTTGATGGTGTTTTTCTTGCTTCGGTGCCGCCACCCCGAGTCACGCCCCGCCGCCACCCCGAATGCACCGTTCTATCCGGTGAATAAGCATGAGAGTAGTGTTTGTCACATTGACTCTTCGAATAGAAGCAATTTATATATGACAAAGGAAAAGCAACAGTTTACGAAACATCTGTACCTTCTTTTGGATAGAGTGTCTAGCAGAAAAAAATCAAATACGACACAACATCACAAAGTGCTTTGAGGTTAATTTGAAAAATCACGCTTCAACTTATTTTTGCACAAAAAACCAAGGAAATATTAGTAAAATATATTAAGTTAATGCACAGAGTTCTAGTCAAGAGGAACAACTCAACAGCATACCTCTAACATTTCTTTTCCTATTTCAGCTGGAGACAATGTGACTGTGACACCAGCTGCTTTTAATGTCTCTATTTTTTCATCTGCTCCTCCTTTTCCTCCGGCAATAATGGCTCCTGCATGGCCCATCCTTCTGCCTGGAGGGGCGGTTAAACCAGCAATAAAGGAAACTACTGGTTTGGAATTTGGACCCTGCAAAATTTAAATGAATGCACTTAATTATTAACAAAATTCATATCTCTTGACATAACCAATGACAAATAAAATTCCTTGCATCACCCCCCCTCGCTTAAAAAAAATTTGAAAAATTTTTAGTTTAACTTTGTAAAAAAAATTTTTTTATATGTTTTGCATTAAGTCTGTTGTACCTGACTGTGGTTATATGTGTGACTTACATGGTTATTATTTCTCAGATACTCTGCTGCTTTTTCTTCTGCCCCACCTCCAATCTCACCAATCAGAATTATTCCTAGGTTTAAGAACATTGACAAAATCTCAATGAAATCCCTTTCAATTTTCAACTAAAGCTAAAATGTTTAAAAAAACATTTTAAATCATGTAAATAAAATAAACTCATGCTTTAATATGGTGTTGCTTTTTAACTTCATTTTCTGAGGATAATTTAAGATCTCTCACTAACTTTCCCTCCAGGTATTTGTGTGTTTATCATATTTAAAGAATTTACTGAAATGGACACTCTTAACAAATTAAGTTTTCTTAAACTCCATCACTTAGCATGCATCAATTCATACCTTCTGTTTTAGGATCAGCTAAAAACACCTCCAAACAATCGATAAAATTGGTTCCATTAAAAGGATCACCCCCGATTCCCACACACAGGGTCTGACCCAGACCCGTTTGTGTGGTCTGATGGACCGCTTCGTAGGTCAGGGTCCCAGAGCGAGACACGATTCCTATACATCCCCTCTGATGGATGTGCCCTGGCATGATGCCAATCTTACATTCTCCTGGCTGTAAATACAAACAAATGTTATGTATATTTCATCCAAGAAAAATTTAAATATTTTCCTATAAAGTATTAAAACTATCATTAAAAGAGCAAATATTTTTTTTTAATATTTTCTCTCTCAATATAACAGATGAATGTACTATTTGCAACATTTACTAGTACACTTTTTGGAACCTATATGCTTGTCCTCATACCTAGGAAAAGATAATTCTGTCAATGATTATTTTCAGAAAGAAAAATTTGACTATTAGTAATCTTAATTTTTCTCAGAAGAAAGTAATGACAATTTCAACTTTAAAACTAAAATTATGTTCCATTCAGTGAATAAATCAGTTCCTGGACCTACTTTAATTATTCCTGGACAGTTTGGTCCAATAAGTCTAGTCTTGGCCTGGCGTACTAATTTATGTTTGACTTTGACCATATCCTGCTGGGGAATTCCCTCTGTTATACAAACAACTAGAGGGATTTCTGCATCAATTGCTTCGTTAATAGCAGCTGCTGCAAATGGTGGTGGAACATAAATAACTGAAGCATCACAGTCTGTCTTGTCCTTTGCCTGTAGCGGATAAAGGATATGGTGAAATTATTCCAATAGTTAGACTGTCATGTATGACTCGAATACATTTAATTTCTATAAGTCTGAACCCAACGCAGCTTATAGCTTTCCATTTTAAAAAAGATTTTCAACAGTGTAAATGTAAAAACTTTTATTTCGTTTTACTAACATGTTATACTGTAAAATCACATTTTTTCGTGGGGTCAAATTTTCGTGGTTTGAGGAAAAACTCCTGGTTCTTGGGGATTTGAATTCGTGGATGAAGAATTGCTTAGTAGTTAAGAATGTAACATTTTACATTTTGTAGTGGACATGAATTCGTGGGTCTATTCAAACCTCGAAAACAACGAAAATTAACCCCCCACGAAAATTTGCGATTTCACAGTATTTCCTTTTTCATTTCATTTACATGTACGTAATATGTGTTACAAGAAGCCAACTGAAACTGTACTTACCTCCTGAACTGAATTAAAGACAGGAAGACCTAAGTGGACTTGGCCCCCTTTTCCAGGGGAGACACCTCCAACCATCCTCGTCCCATACTCAATGGCTTGCTGACTATGTATGGTTCCCTGTCGAGAAAAAACAAAAACTTCAGTACATAGTAAATAGGCTGAAATCACTGCTTGTACATGTTGAAAAGTCATTTTAACCAATTTTGTTTCAGATTTGATGCATCAAGTACTTTGCTTCTTCATATTTGTTATCTAATATCATATTACTTTTATCAAATATGCAGGATTTGAAATTCAGGCTCGTCACCTTGTCCTTTTCATTTGAATGTTTTTGGCCGACTGGTTTTTAATCTGATTTGCCTGAATGACGAACTAGTGACAAGTTGGGAACCTCAGCTGATTCTGACACCTTCATCAAACCTTGGCTGTACCAGGATACTTACGAGTCTACGCTTAACATTTGTGATAAGGCTGTCTGTTTATGGCTTAGGGAAAATGTAATGCTATGAAAATGATAATAAACAAGCATCTGACGTATGACAAACATAGGTAATCAGAGATTACAGAGCTCACCTCAACGAATGTTGTCTTTAAGTAAGGCAAAGTCACACAATTAACCAACAAAAAGTGTACATTCCAGAAATGAAAATATTTAAGCAATTTTGATCGAATACATCGAAATAGACCTACATAAAAAATTTAAACTAGTTGTTCATGAAAATGTAATTAAAATTAAGAATCTGAAGCAAATTTGAGAGTTTTCATCTCCTGATGCAACATTTGTGCAAGTTTGGTTTGGTTTATACAATGTTATATAAGCCTTCAAGTTTTTTGGTAATTGACCTGCACCCATAACTTTTACCTGGTCTATTATCTGAAAAAAAGTATGTCGAATTCAGCATCCAAAGTAAGTCCATTAGTGTGCATCCTAAGATGTATCGTCCATGCAAGTTTGCTCATTATAGGGCTCATAGTTAATTGGAAATGATACATTCATCACAAACTAACATTTTCACTCATCCACAAATGTAGGTCAGATTCAGCATCCGAAGCAAGCCTGGTAGTATGCATCCTTAGATGTATCATCCATGCAAGTTTGGTCAACATAGGGTTTATAGTTACTTGGAAATGAAACCTGCACCAAAAACTTTAACCTGTTCACTCAACCAGAAAATGTAGGTCAGATTCAGCATCTGAAGCAAGCCCGGTAGTATGCATCCTTAGATGTATCATCCGTGCAAGTTTGGTCATTAAAGAAGTCATAGTTACTTGGAAATGAATTATGCATCAAAAACTTTAACCTGTTCACTCAACCGGAAAATGTACATTGTAGATCAGATTCAGCATTCGAAGCAAGCCTGATAGTATGCATCCTTAGACGTATCATCCATGCAAGTTTGGTCAACATAGGGCTTATAGTAACTTGGAAATAAAACCTGCCCAAAAAAATTTAACCTGTTCACTCAACCGGAAAATGTAGGTCAGATTCAGCATCTGAAGCAAGCCTGATAGTATGCATCCTTAGATGTATCATCCATGCAAGTTTGGTCAACATAGGGCTTATAGTTACTTGGAAATGAAACCTGCACAAAAAAATTTAACCTGTTCACTCAACCGGAAAATGTAGGTCAGATTCAGCATCCGAAGCAAGCCTGATAGTATGCATCCTTAGATGTATCATCCGTGCAAGTTTGGTCAACATAGGGCTTATAGTTACTTGGAAATGAAACCTGCACCAAAAACTTTAACCTGTTCACTCATCCGGAAAATGTAGGTCAGATTCAGCATCCGAAGCAAGCCCAGTAGTATGCATCCTTAGATGTATCAACCATGCAAGTTTGGTCAACATAGGGCTTATAGTTACTTGGAAATGAAACCTGCACCAAAAACTGCACCAAAAATGTTAACCTGCTCCAAAAACATTAACCTAGCCATTCCTTTGCTGAAATTGCAGCATCTGAAACTTTGACTGGTACAATGAAACACATTAGAAGCATCTTCCATGCATGTCTAATCAATATAGGACATAGAAGTACTTAAAAAGAAAACTGCTCCAAAAAACTTAACCTGGGACGCCAACGCCGACGCCGACGCCGAGGGTATTACATAAGCTCCCCCAACTTCGTTGAGGTGAGCTAAAAATCTTTGATAGCAATAAAGGTAACGCTAAGAGTGACACTTACTAAGAAACATGCGCTTAGTATCTTTACATAATCATATGTTTGTTAACAAATTGAATTCAGCACAATGTGCTTACTTAAATTTAAGGTGCAGCCATATTGCCTATAAAGTAGCTCCAATTCAATAAAGGTTAACATGATACAGCCAAGGTTAAAGGTTGAAGTACGAATCGCTGACGTTAGCTGCAGAACTGTAGCTCTCCGAAAAAAAATATTTTGACAGACTGGAGAGCTACAGTGCCACCCATTGAAAAAACTGTATATTTATTGCACACAAAAAGTTGTGCTTAGTTCTGGATTAATTCTTCCAAATTCTTACCTCAATTACGAAAAAAGATAGATTTAAAAAAGCTCCTTACTCCTCTATGAAGTACTCTCGCATTTGACATCTGCACAAAATGCGTTGGACCAAATTATCTTGCAAACCAAAATGGCAGTATAAAAAGACGAAATTTTCGATGATCTCAATTTCAAAGTCAGGAGGGCTATAAACAACAATTATAAGGAATGTTTTGTTGTGGAAACAGTGAAAGAATATGTTAGGAACACGATTATATTAATATTTTGAGATGACAGATTAAAAAGATGGAGAAATAAATCGAGAAACAGCGCTCTTTTTTGCGAGCAATAAATATACAGTTTTTTCATTGGGTGGCACTGTAGCTCTCCGGTCTGTAAAATTTGTTTTTTCGGTGAGCTACAGTTCTGCAGCTAAGCTGACGTGTGCCGAGTGGAGTTGGGAATATTCAGTAATATATTCTTTACATATTTTAAAATAAACTTGATAAGTAGCATAGTAGTAAAAAAGTAATAAAATCTGCTTAATACATGTTGCTTGTCTTCATTTTGCAACAGAAAGTTCATCACTGATATTTTATTCAGGCAACATGAAATCCATTTCGACAACCTCAGATCAGTACCAAGGTTGCCCGAATGGCGAGCACAAATTTTGATGTGTTGAACCCTGATTCTGTGTGTATAGAGAGACCTGTTTTCCTGTGAATCCCTGGCAGATAACTTTGGTATTTCTGTCGATCATCAGATTTTTCCGTGTATTGGTGTAACATGATCTGACCCCCGTTTTTGTGATACCTGCAAATATTTTTTTTTCATATCATTTTAACTCTTCGTCCTTTTCATATGAAATCATAAATATGGATAAAAATCAGTTAAATCCAAACTCTTTGTAAAATAAAAGTGATTATACACAGTGCGTTCAAAAATTGAATTCCTCAAAGCAATAGGCCTATTTTCCTAATAGAGGAAATTCGAAATGCCAGTGTCACCTTGGTAAATTGACGTCAAAAGGCAATCCTAGATATGCATAAACCTTTATTTGTGTAAAATGAAACGGATTTTCAGTTAAAGATGCTTAAATATAATAACTTAATTAAATAATCTTACCCGAAATTCTACAAAAAAGTTTTCCAGCCGCAGCCATCGTGGAAATTTCTGAATGTAAAACCTGGCATGCATAGAACGAAGATTTCCGGAAAAGTGAAATCGACAAAGTGAATAATTTTAACCAGGGATCTATATATATAGATCCCTGTTTTAACGTAGGGCATTTATTGGAAAAAAAATCTTTTAAAGGCTTAATGTGTCTATAAATTCTATTTTTATTGCATAGTAATAGTCAAGGTTTTACTCAGAGGCGATTGGTTTCAGCCTGAAGATCACAGGTACTTCAATGGCTGTACATAATAATTTTAACCCATACTTATCTTGTGTTGATTATCATACTATGGGATAAAAAAATATCTAGTATTACAGAATCTACTGCCTGTGTTTGAGTACGATCAAGACAGCCTACTGACAGATTAGTTGATGTTACAGGGCTTTCAACAATAACGTTAAAAGCGTTGTCAGTCTTTCCTAATTATATGGTCTTTTTCATAACCTTGATAGGTAAATATAGATCATGTTAACATTTTAAAAATGATAGGTTAATTTGCAAAAAAACCCTGTAAAATAAAAAGTTATTGGTAAACTGTTTTCCCATAAATTATTAAAATAGAAAAATTGGTGTTATAGGACGTGTGGATACTAGTGTTTGTAATTTCTGTTAAATAGAATTTTTAAAATGAAAAATAAATGCTATTGCCCCAGTTCATCAATGTAGCTTTGATACAATATACTAAAAACATATGTAAAAATGACAAAGAATCGATTGCAAACAGAAAATAATATTCTAATACAACTGTTTCAATTTGTAAAACACATTTTAATTTGCCATTGCACTGAGGCATACAATGAATCCTTAGTGTATTATGAATGATGGTAGAAGTGAGGCCTACCCTTCCCGACAATGGTTCACACTCAAGCACACTCCCTCACACATAATATAAAACTTGTAGCGTAAGTTGGCAGTACAGCAATTTAATGGTTAACACCACATAATTGCCGTTTAATACCGTCAGTGTGAATGATAAACATTTTTCTTACGCTGCTGCTGCAGCTTTAATTTTTAGTTCATGTTTTCGTTTTAAAAATAAAGGCCCTTAGGAAGCATTGCAGTGGGGGAGGGGGTAGGCGACCGCTTTAAAATCCAAAATTCATTATTTGTCAAGCGCATAAGTGAAAAAAGATAGTCGTCAGACCTTATTGAAGCTTGAGGCATAAGCAAAAAAAAAAAAAAAAAAAAAAAAAAAAAAAAAGATTGCTTTCTATTATTTTGTAGATAAACATACTGTATATTGGCCAATATAAAGTAGGTAGATCAAAAGATGATGGATTCAAATGACATAACAATTTACATGCAACAATTAACAACAACATATTCAGGAATTAAATTAGCATTGGCAATGTCCATACTTTAATTCTTTTTTTGCCATGAGTATTCATCACACACACAACTCTTAAGTTTACTTCATACAGAATTCTGTGCGGGAGAAAAAAAAACTCCAAACATTAAAAAAATTCCCATTTAAACATTTCCATTTTTAGAGATCTACCTTGAGGGCTCTCTTTGTTTGTGGTAGATGAATAATCTTCATCATGCATCATAGAATCGAGATCATCAGTGCATATGTACCCGTGTGCTGTCTTTGTACAGTCTTAGATGTTTCTCTACTCCTTCCTGTCTAGACTAATACCATCTCATGCACTCCCCCCACCTACAAAGAGAAGTGGGAGGGAAACCGATTTTATTCCTTCTCCGTATTGCTATATAAATAGCTCTGGTGGTAATATAGTTGCGGTTTGAAACAATACCTGCCTTCCAAACTCATTGCCTCTTCAGCCTCTTTGGCTATATTGACGGTTTTGTTTCTTTATTCCTTCTTTCTTCCATTTTCGATCTTCGGGACACTAATGCAAGTTTATCTCTCTCTTTCAAAGAAAACCATCGATCGTCGTCTCTCTTCTGCATGGAGTTGCAAGACCGATATCGCGGGTTTTTCAGGATGAAATAAGGTACTTGTAACGG
Organism: Saccostrea cuccullata; assembly: GCF_032062105.1. Classification (NCBI taxonomy): domain Eukaryota; kingdom Metazoa; phylum Mollusca; class Bivalvia; order Ostreida; family Ostreidae; genus Saccostrea; species Saccostrea cuccullata. The sequence goes on along the minus strand of NW_026939726.1, from coordinate 166,214 downwards.
GAGAGGAGAAAATGCAGCGGACCAGACCGGGATTCGAACCCGGGCCCCCTGAAACTCCGGTCAGGTGCTCTACCATCTGAGCTATCTGGCCACCGGCGATCGAACCCGGCTGACCGCCACATTCCTCCCTCGAAAGACCCCAACCCAGGCTCATCCCTGGCAGGTCTTTCACCTGTCAATTCCAGGGCATGGCACGGCACCAAATGTAACGGGAGAGGAGAAAATGCAGCCGGACCAGACCGGGATTCGAACCCGGGCCCCCTGAAACTCCGGTCAGGTGCTCTACGAACTGAGCTATCTGGCCACCGGCGATCGAACCCGGCTGACCGCCACATTCCATGTCTTTGTTACATTTGGCGCCCACGTTGGGACCCGGATGTTCTCTGCAGGGTGAGAGCAATTGCCCCTAGAACTTCGCCCCACAGGTGTCGTCACTCCGAAAGAGATGAGGCCCTCTCATTCTCTGGAGGGGGACAATGTGGTAGAGTAAGAAACATGGCATCCTACTAGCTTGGGCTAGTGGGTTAACTCTTTAGCTCAATTGGTAGAGCACTGGACTGGCAAGCCAGAGGCCCCGGGTTCGATCCTCCGCAGAGGCAACAAACTGTCACTGTTACATACCTAATAAAACTAAACTTCTTAAATAACATTCTCTTTATACAGCTACAGTGGCCAAAGGCCTACTTGTATATCCCCATCCTTCGATTTAGTTTCTATATATTTTTACATACATTTATGTAATATACCGGCACCTATACGAATACGTCTCATATTCACATCCACTCAAATTATTTCCTTCTTTCCGACGAAAAAAGCCCTCAAAACTGAAAATTATGTTTCATCTCTACAAATTTCTTAAGCAGTGGCTCTTGCATGCATTTAATTTTTTTAATCTTACTTTAACTGGCTATATGTACAGTTAAAATATTAACAACAATAAAAAGGTTTTTCTTTGTTTGCTAGTGCGGAAATTATAATGTTGCAGATTTTGCAGAAAAAAATTCATAAGCCTTTTCCGCAGGTAATGTATTTTTTTCTGCAACAGCTGCAACATGACAGTCATAAGTTTGCAGGTTTTCCCGTGACAGATCTAACCATCGGAAGAAAGCATTTTATCTGTTTATTGCATTGTAGAATTTGTTAACGATGGGATAACCTGCGTCACCTTTCAGTGGACTCGTCCAAGGATGCATTTTCGGTGACCGAAACGTCGGCGACTGAAAGTTACCTGAGATTCTTACGCAAAGGAAAGCGCGAAATCTCTGTATAGAAACTGTTGCGGCTGCGGAGCTTCACTCAGTGTTCATTCGCCTTAGAATAGATTGATTGATTGTATATTGTTTAACGTCCCTCTCGAGATTTTTTCACTCATATGGAGACGCGCCACCACTTACCGGTGGAGAGCTGCAAATTTTGTCCTATACTCGGCACTCAGGTTCATTGAGCAGGGAGGGATCTTTTTAGTGCAAGTGCCCACTGCGGCATGGGACCTCGGTTTATACAGTCTAATCCGAAGGACCGGTCTCCAGGTCTCAGTGGGAATCGAACCAGCGACGTAAGGATTAACTCCTTACTTCGCGACTCTAGAGCAGACGCTCTAATCACTGCGCCACGCGGGCGACCCTTAGAATAGAATCCGACATTTAACACTTAATATCTATGAATATACAGATGTTTTCAAGATAAGCTTCATTTTTGCTTCTAGAAAAAAATTTTATCTACAAAAATAATATATCTTCGTGATTTTAAACTGAGTAAATTGGTGACCTAGTATCGTTTTAGATAACTGAAGCCCCTCTTGAGTAAAAAAGTCTGAGGCCCATATCTATAGCATATTTTAACTGCCCCCCTTATTTTATAGGACAGTTTTTTGTCAAATATTCAACGGAATAAATATACGAAAGCATTTTTTTCGTATGAATAGATAAATAAAAAAAAAAAATAAAAAAAAAAAAAAAACAAGCAAATTCAAAGAATTGTGGTCCCCCGCTTTCGGAGTCTTTGTAAGTGAAATGTCTTTTTTTTTTATGGCATATTGTGTCAAATATGAACGCCATATCATGCCTGTGTCATTCAAGAGTTATCACCATTTTTTTTGGGGGGGGGGGTTGGTTGGTCAAACAAGAAGGTCAAGGGGTCAGAAATCATAGATGATCGGAAATATCATACCACAGGTAATCACATGACAAATATGAAAGCCCTACCTCTTCTAAATCAGAAGTCATACTGAAGAAATAAAATTTTTGAAAAGTACATTAAAATTTATTTGTAGATCAAACTTTAGGGTCAAGGTCATGGGGTCAATAATCAGAGTATATTAAGAAGGACTTGTCACAGGTAATACACATGCATAATAAGAAAGCACGATCTACTCTAATTCAAAAGTTATGGCAAATTTAAAGTAATGTTTAATTTTTTGAAAAATAGATCAATCTTCAAGGTCAAGGTCACGGTGTCAAAATCATGGTGTATTTAGAAAGGTTTTGTCACAAGTAATATACATGATTTGTAATATAAAGTCATATCTCTTCTCATTCAAAAGATGTGGCCAAGCTAGGTTATTTAGTTTTTGTGACACACGGACAGAACTACAGACTGACAGATGTCCATTCGCTTTCGCGAAAGCGGGAGGCAAAAAGAAAGAAAGAAGAGGCAAACAACAATGTCAAACCAATATTTACACTGTCGCTGCCAAACATTCATGAAACCAAAAAAAAAAGTCCTATCGATGCTTTATCGTGATCTTTCTACTCTCCTTGATTTATAGGGCACTTCGTTCTAAGGTTCTATATTAAACTCGTCTGGTAGAAGCTAATCTCGAGAAGCTTACAGGATGTAAAAAAGAGATGCTTGTACTTTACACCGACTGATACGGTATGATAGAAAATTATCAAATCGTTGCTTTAATTGTTCCATAATGGAGCGGAAACATTGACATTAATGGTCTTAATTAACTTCAAAGTGGCATTACCGTACACGCGAAATTAATGTAGCTCAGAAAGGGATCAATATCGAAAATAAAAATTCCAAGAGATTGAAAGTCCATTGATCTTTTGTACTGAGGTCCGACATGGTCGCTTTTCGGGTTTTCTCTATTTCATTTTATGTGACCACAACGCTGATCATTTTCTTGCTGAACTTTCCAGTCATTATTATTTTAATCAGCGGACGATGTATGGGACGGAAAATCCGTAACGTGCACATCTTGAGCCTCAGTATCACCGATTGTTTGGTCAGCATCAGTAGCGTCTTTCTGTTTAACGCGCTTCGCCTTACGGATGGGATTAACGACCCACGTCCAACCCTGCTGTACGCTCGTTGCTGGTTTGCCCTCAGTATATACCTATGTTGTGTTGTAGCTTCTTTGCTACATTTGTGTTTTATATGTGCAGATCGTTGGTGGATACTAACTAAAAATTACTCTGCCGAGCGTACTAAACGTGTTTGTCGATTCTGGATAATTGTTATAGCAACATGGGTTTGTTCATTTATGATTGTATTCATACCTTTCACAGCTTTGCGACGGGACCATAATATTACCGTGTGTTCCATTCCCCAGCTCTTTTCCGATCACGACGCTCACACCATTTTTCGGACCTGGGCCATTCTTCTCTTCCTCGGCCTCTTTTTCATTATTACTTCCTGTGGGTGGATGCTACATCGAGTTTTGAATCTTCAGAGAACTCTGGTTTCCCCGACATCAAGCAAAAACAATTGTGTTTTTAAAATTAGTAAACCACGGATTATAAACGTTCAACCTCAAACTGGTAAACGAAATGGGGTAAAGGAAGAACCGTCTTTTTCATCACGCAAATCATGCGACATCAACGTAAAGCGACTGTCTTTGAGAACTTTAAAACTTGTATCTCATAGAAAGGCCGTTGTCACGTTGCTGATTCTGGCAGGTTGTCTACTGTTCTGTTTATCGCCTTTGTGTGCTTTGTCTTTTCTAATGGGATGGAGACATGCATTTCCATCCGAAGAAGGCGTGAGCCAAGATGCAATATACTTCGTATGTGTTATAGCCACTCTCAATTCCGCCTTCAATCCATTAGTATATGCATTTCGAGTAAATGAAGTAAGACACAACCTTAGGGCGTTGAAGAAGAAGATGACTTGTATTTGTTCATTTTTTGGGACTGATGAATCTTGATATTCACTATAAGAAAGAATCACAAGATTTAAATATTTTCATATCTTGGGCCTAATAAACCAAGTACATGTCATTAACTCCAAAAACTTATTAGACAAAACTTTATACCCCTTATGAAGACAATTCCAGAAAATGTTATTTCGGGCATTATTACTTTTTTGTAACTGCTTGTTTCCTCATGATTTAAAGGTTCTGCATGTGATGTTCCAGTTATTTATTTAGAAAAATAAGCTGTATATTTTGTCTTGTTTGTTTATCACCCGACTTCATTATTTGATAAAATGGCGTGGATACCTTTAATCTTCTCAAAAGAATTTGAAAAAAAGATGTTCAATATTCAAATAGAATTTAAAGTACTAGTATTGTTTTGTTATAACAAATAATATAGGGTTGCATTAGAATTTTCTTTAAAAATGTACTTCAATCTGAATACATTCAAAGTAAACCAAAAAAAAGTGGTTACAGGAGAGAACCTTGTAGCACACCTCACTAGGCAGTAAATACTAGTACATTGTATAGTCGCTGAAGCTAAGTGTTGATTAGAAATTAAAGTGATACAACATCAAAATAAACAATAATCTATTAAAAAATATTTATAAAAGTGATTCGGAAACAAAATTAACAACAAGTATTATTTAGAGAACGAGACGGGTTCTATATCGTAGATACAAATTTGGGGGTGGACGAGTGCCTAGCACGAGTCTCCACCCCCAAATTTGTATCTACGATACAGAACCTGTCGAGTTCTCTAAATGATTTGTGACACGATCAATCAAAAATAGCTCCGCCCACTATATAGCTTGGCAGCATCCAAATTTTCGCCAGAGTTCTGTAGATGAGGCCCCGACGGAAAGTGCGCATCCGCAGTATATATATTTCCACGGAAAACGTAAAATTCGGTAAGATTAGTTTTGACAATTTATTGGGGTAGACGTAATCGAGTGATTAGTCAGTCTTAATGGATACAGTGGAGGATTTAACCGTCATTGTTGTGATCTATTGTAGATGGAGAGATTGATCAGGGGTCTTAAAATCACGGTTTAATTAACTAGATTTACAAACACAGGATTTACAGAAAATTCTTCGATGGACTTTGATGTCTCGGATTTTTATTTTTTAATTGAATTGCGACATTAAAAACGAAGTGAAAGAGCTTGAATATTTTTCATCATGACCATATTAAGTTTTGTGAATTTCTTCATGTGACACGGTCTTCCTCTGGATACCATTATTTGTCATTGACCTTGAAAATTGACCCATATTTGATTGATTGTATACGTCCTCTTCGAAAATTTTTCACTCAAATGGAAACGCCACCTCTTGCCGGTGGAGAGCTACACATTTTGTCCTATACTCGGCACTTAGGGCCATTGAACAACATGAACAACGAGGGATCTTTTTTGTGCCAGCACCTACTGCGACAGGGGACTTCGGTTTATACGGTCTCATCCCTAGGACCGGTCTCCACGCCCCAGCGGCCCCACAGTGGTATTCGAACGGCGACGTAAGGATCAACTCGTTACTTCGCGACTCTAGAGCAGGAGACTCTAAGCACTGCGCCACGCGGGCGACGACCCACGTTTGAAATGTTGGGTAAGTGAGAAGACACCCATTTGAACGGTTGGTGCTTGAGTTTTCATATTTTACATGCATAGTCATTGAGGCAAGTTGTTTCCTCGGGTAAGAAACACCATTTTTATCCTGGTGTTTTTCTTGCATTTAAAAAACTTGAATCTTTTCCATTAATGGCCATTTGGGGGAATCGGTGTTTCACAGACATCTGGTTTTTAACCATCCAGTTTTTTAAAATACTTTTGCATCCTCTAACAGATTACAGGATGTAGCTAAGTCACACTAAAAGAATGGAAGTTTAGAGGGATTTACATTTGGAGAGAAGTGGAAAGAGAAAGAAGATAAAATTTGTCAGTAAGACATATCTCCGCTGATATTCGTTTTTGAAATGAAAGCCCTAGCATCAATCGTTCTTATATCATGTCCATTGGTAAAATTCAGTAAATGTTTGAAAAAGCGGTTCAAACTCCAAAGCCAAATACATTAGTACCTGGAACACAATGTACACAGCACACGGACTTTTTTGATCGAAACAACATCCTCTGCGATGAACAACATAACTTCCGAGCCCGCCGATCATGTGAGACACAATTTGCCATAACACTGGACCAGATAGCCAGAAACATGGACCAGGGGTACCAAGCAGACATCATACAAGTACTTTTGGACTTTCGTAACGCTCTTCATAAAGTCCCACGCCAACGTCTTCTACTGAAGTTGGAGCACTACGTACATGTAGTATCAGGCACCACCCTAAGCTGACGTCCCTCTCGAGAATTTTTCACTCGTATGGAGACGCCACCACTTGCAGTTGGAGAGCTACAAATGTTGTCCTATACTTGGCACTTTCGGTCATGAAGCAGTGAGTGATCTTTTTCGTGCCAGCACCCACTGCGACAAAGGACCCAAGTTTATACGGCTTTATCCGAAGGACCGGTCTTCACTACCCACAGTGGGATTCGAATCCTAAGTCTTAGAACCCAACCACGTGTTCTGGATCGACACACACCTTCACCTTTGCATGTCCTCTCCGGAGTACCACAACGAACCATCATGGGACCGCTCCTATTCATGACCTTCATTAATGACTTAACGGTGTGCACCTATTTAGATGCCAGACTTCGCAGATCAATCGTCATATCCGAAATCATAGAGATGCAGTCAAGTTACAGGTAGATTTCACTGTCCTAGAGGAAAAGAATTGACAGATTTGTTTCCATCCCGAAGAGTACAGTTATTCGGATCTCTAACAAACAGCAGCCACTGCAAACATACACCTTGCATGGATATCAGCTGAAAGTGGTGGAGAGTGAATAGTATCTTGGCACTACCATCACCTAAGACCTACAATGGACCAACGGCATCTAAACAAATATAATGAAAGCTTTAAGAATCTTCAACAGCTTTGTTTCCATCCCGAGGAGTAGTTATTCGGATCTCTAACAAACAGCAGCCACTGCAAACATACACCTTGCATGGATATCAGTTGAAAGTGGTGGAGAGTGAATGGTATCTTGGCACTACCATCACCTAAGACCTACAATGGACCAACGGCATCTAAATAAATATAAGGAAAGCTTTAAGAATCTTCAACAGCTTTCTAAGACTTTTCAAGTTAAAGAAAGCATCCTTTATTCAAATGGCTAACATCTATAGTATTGAGTGTATGCCCTTGTGAAAAGGCGATATAATATGCCAACTCGATGTTAAAAATGCCAAACCTACACATAATAATATTGATATAAACACGTATATACGGTAAAATTACTGGCATTATTACATTATCACGCTATTAAATAATCGCACTAAAGAAAGGTTTTACATTGGTATTAACAGTCTAAGTATCTAAAATCTATAAATAATATACTGTTTGATAATAAAATGCATTTTTCACTGTAAAAATATTCTGCCTTTCACAACACATAAGATAGGCCTACGTCATGTTTATCAAAATGACGTCATATCGACAAGTTTCCTGCGATCAAAGATTTGTTTATACCGACGGTAAACTAAACTGGTTGTCTGGTATTTAACTAGTACCTATTTTTAATGCATTAATGATATTGAATGTAGTTAGTTATGTTAATACAGTTTAAATGCAAATTATTTGATTTTCAGATTTTGATGATTTGTAGCCGAACTGTTTTGTGTGATGTTCAAGCCTTAACAATGCTGCGTATATTTAGGTGTGTTACAGGATACTTATAAATATTTAACCCCCATTACATTGAAATGCCGATAAAACGAACCTTATACGACATATTTCCAACCACCTGCACTTTTTAAAGTTAAAAATAAAATACAATGTTACCACAATCAAGCCTATGGCTCATCATTTCGGAAATAACCCAATCGAGCGGAAGAAATCTTCGTCATATGTTGACGATCATAACATCCGATTGGTATATGCAGTTCACTCGCTCACTTGCCGACTTGGAAAAAGCTTCGACGGACTTTGGACAAATGTTTAAAATTGTTGCAGGGCAAAAAAAAATTTAAAAGAAATAACAGAAAAATTACATTAAGACAATAAGAAAAAATATACACATTGAGCATAAAGCATTGTCTGACTCGAAGATGGAAATCTACATTTTTGCCTGTTGCCTTTTTACCGTCGTGTTTCTTGCAGCAGTGAAACTTTACCAAGTGTCCATCAAAAAACCTTATATATCAAATGTCAAACTTCATGGAAAGACAGCCATTGTCACGGGAGCCAATACTGGTAAGTTGGACTAATTACTAATATTTTTAAAACAAGGGGGGGGGGGTCTGTAAAACAACATTTTTATTCGAACTCCTAGTTATTAAACACATAATTCATAAATGATCACAGTAAGTCTTAAAAACAGTTTTCTGAGGTAAAGATCCTCAATAAAACTATTGTCTGTCTGTCTGTCTGTCAACAATTTTTCAAAATGCTACTCCTCTTTAATACTGATTTCAATATATCTTGACACACAAGTAGATTACACTAAGAAACACAATTCTGTGCATCCGTTTTTGATTTTGATGAACGGTGATGCAGTGGTTACTAAAAATAGAAATTTCTGTGAAATGCTTTCAAAATGCTACTCCTCCTACAGTTTTGGTCCGATTTCAATATAACTTGGCACACAAGTAGACTATACTAAGACAAATAATACTCTCTATAGGTTTTTGATTTCCATGGATGATGTTGCCGTGGTTACTAAAAATAGAAATTTCTGTGAAATGCTTTCAAAATGCTACTCCTCGTACAGTTTTAATGTGATTTCAATACAACTTGGCACACAAGAAGACTACACTAAGATACATAATTCTGTGCATCAGTTTTTGATTTCAATAAACGATGTTGTCGTAGTTACTAAAAAAATTAGGGCTGGGCAAAAATATCGATATTTCGATATATTGCAATTCAATGACAAAAAATATCGTATTGCAATACGTTTTCGTAGTATTGATATATTGGCAAAATGCTTAGACTAAGGAATTTTATCATTAGATATAAGAATAAATGTATGAAAGGTTGCTAATAAGTCAAACAATAAAGACAGAAGCTGTTTTATGGGTGTATTTCAAACCAGAAATCTAATAAAATCAACAAGATTTTTTTCTTTTGCTTACTTATCATAGTTATGTAAATTTTCATTAATTTTGTATGTAAATTAAAGTTCAAATAATTCGAAAATGCCATTTTTATAACGTTTAAAAAATTGCAATACATATCGCAATACAGTTAAAAATATCGCAATATATCACAATACGAAATCTTTGGCCAATACCCAGCCCTAAAACAAAATACAAATTTCTGTAAAATACATTCAAAATGCTACTCCTCCTACAGTTTTGGTCTAATTTCAGTATAATGTGACATGCAGGTAGACTACACTAAAATACATTATTGTCTTTATTTTTTTTTTTAATTCATTTTCATGAATGATGGTGCCATGGTAACTAAAATTGATAATTCTGTAAAATTGTATTAAAAGCTACTCCTATAGTTGTAATCTTATTGCAATATTGCCATAAAAAGTGATTTAATCAAAGATCATCACTCTGTTTATTGCTGTATTAAAGTTTCAAGTCCCAATTGCTACTCTTCTTTTCCATTGTTATATTAGTATAGCTAAAGTCTCGACAGAGACTTCTGGTTTATACTTTGCATGCATGAAAGAAATAAAGTGAATAACTGGATTTGTGAAAAGCTGCATATAAACAAAATTTCCCTTAAAGCAGATTCTTTATAACTGAGTTTTACTGGTAAGTAATAACAGTTGTGGTAGCTATAAGCCTAGCAGTTAATGACCATGCAGCTTTATGAGTGGAAGATCTGCCAGCTAAGATCGATCTATTCACATTCCTGCATACAGGGCCATGAAACTGAGATGAGATCAATTTTGATCCTAGTCTTGATTTTCAACTATTTAAAATTCTTAGGTAAAAGTAAGACTGAGATAAGAAATGAATGATCTTATCCAAGCCTTATTGTCCTAGCCTGGAGCTTGTATTGTGCCATATCAAACCTAAGACATTAAAAAATAGATACTGGTATAGTGACTGTACCTGACATTAAAACTGAAATTCATGAGTCTTTTGGATGAGATCCCAAAAACAGGATATTGTAAGCATTAAGATTAGTGATAAAGAATTCTCACTGACTGCAAGTGTCATGCATAGAACAAAATTTGAAGTACTTCATCCAAACCAGGTATATTTTCTAGAAGACTACATTAGAAGAAAAATTCTTGAACTGAGCATTATTCAACATATATACCAATCCATTCATTATTATTGAATTTACAAAAAGTTTAAATAGTGGAATTGAAGATTGATTTGATTTTAGGATTAGGATTTTGGACAGCTCTTGATTTGGCAAAGAGAGGAGCCCATGTCATTCTGGCTTGTAGAAACTTGCAAAAAGCAGAAGAAGCAAGGAAAAAAATTCTGGAAGCACTAGAGGATGGAGGTGATGTAGTGGTCAGGCACTTGGATCTGAGCTCTATGAGGTCTGTAAGGCAGTTTGCTAGAGAGACATATGAACAGGAAGCCAGACTGGATATTCTCATCAACAATGCTGCAGTGTCAGGTATAGTGTTACAAGTATTTTAGCAAAATGAACAGTGTATTACTCTATAAACAAAGATGATATCGGTATTGCAAGCAGTAAAAAATTTAAGTTACATAGATTTATTTGAAATACATTGTATGTCTTTTAACACTTATAATAATTTGTGTATGTGCATGTGTATTTTTAGGTCTACCTGCAACAATTACAGAAGAGAACTTAGAATATACTTATGCAACAAACTATGTTGGACCATTTCATCTCACAAATCTCCTTCTGGGTAAAACTAGCTTGATTTGGCTATAATGTAATTTTGTTTACAGTTTAATACAATCATGATGTAGGGTAATGAATTATGATTCAGTTTTAAGTCCAAAACAGTTTGTGTTTGTTTATCATTGATTTGAATTCAATCAAGGAACAGTTAACTTTTACAATTTTCATCCAAACAATACAAGGTTGTAAATAAGGCAAAAGTTTTATATTAAAGTTATTGGATGAATGCTCCTTAGCAAGCAAGAAAAAGTTGGTTTCTTTTGAATTCCAGCTTTTTTAGCCTAAGGGTCTGCAACAAAATTGACATTTTGAAAATGTCAACCTGCTCAGTTAGGAAATATCTGCCAATATATCAGCAAATTACGAACTTATTCCGAACTTGCAAACTTGTGCTATCATTGAGCTATCATTGAGCATAAAAATCCATGAATCTCGTTCTAGATTTGCTGAAAAAGTCTGCTCCCAGTCGTATAGTGAATCTTACGTCCATAATGAATACTCTGGCTCATGTGGATTGTGATGATATACAAGCTAAGAAAGGGTTCCATCCTTATGATGCTTACAAGAACTCAAAGCTGATGAACATATTGTTTACTAAGGAACTTGCTAGAAGACTTGAAGGAACAGGTAAAATTAGTGAACTAAAACCCACTACTCATTTGTATAAAATGTTGCTTTCAGAGGAGTGGGTGATTGTGGCCATTTCAGACTATATTGATCTCTTTTAGAAGAAGAGTTCCATATAAGGAAATACAAAATGATCAAATTTTAAAACTGAAATGTATCAATTTTGTCTCTGCCAAATGATAGCTGACATTTAAGATATCGTATCTAAAAATTTAAGTTATATCTAATGGTTAATTTGTTGACCTCTCAGTCTCCAAGCTCTTTGACCTTGAACTCAGAGATTGATTTTGCAATTAACTGCCACTCAGGGGCATCAGTGTTTTACAAACATATTTTGTTTCTAAAAGAAACATATTTTATCTGTAAAATACTATAAATTGCAGCAAAGCTTGTGGGGCAAAACTGGATAAAAAAGTCATTTTTTCAACTTAAATCATTTATGTCATTAAAACTGTTTTATTAGAGCACCATTGAACCTCATGTATGGTTGTTAAAACTTAATGGAGGCATGTCTGCATCACTGTATGTAATTTCTTTAACCAAACTACGTAAGCTCTCAAACTCTGCATCTGATTTTGATACATTCAAAATATTCAACATTAACATTAAAGGAGGAGTAAAGAGAAACATCTTTATCTACTAAGATTTAAAAAGTTTGATGCCATTTTTAGCTCTACTGGTCAGAGACCAGAAGAGCTTATGCGATAGTAATGCGTCCGTCGTCCGTCCGTCTGTCTGTCTGTCTGTCCGTCTGTCTGTCTGTAAACAATTTTTCAAAATGCTACTCCTCCTACAGTTTTGGTCTGATTTCAATATAACTTGACACACAAGTAGACTACACTAAGATACATAATTCTGTGTATCGATTTTTGATTTCGATGAACAGTGTTGCCGTGGTTACTAAAAATAGAAATTTCTGTGAAATTCTTTCAAAATGCTACTCCTCCTACAGTTTTGGTCTGATTTCAATATAACTTGACACACAAGTAGACTACACTTAGATAGACAATTCTGTGTATCGGTTTTTGATTTCGATGAACGGTGTTGCCATGGTTACTAAAAATAGAAATTTCTGTGAAATTCTTTCAAAATGCTACTCCTTGTACAGTTTTTGTCTGATTTCAATATAACTTGGCACACAAGTAGACTACACTAAGATACACAATTCTGTATATCGGTTTTTGATTTCGATGAACGGTGTTGCCGTGGTTACTAAAAATAGAAATTTCTGTGAAATTCTTTCAAAATGCTACTCCTTCTACAGTTTTTGTCTGATTTCAATATAACTTGGCACACAAGTAGACTACAATAAGATACATAATTCTGTGTATCGTTTTTTGATTTCGATGAACGGTGTTGCTATGGTTACTAAAAATAGAAATTTCTGTGAAATTCTTTCAAAATGCTACTCCAAACACAATTTTAGTCTGATTATAATATAAATGTGGCATGCAAGTAGACTGCACTAAGAACATAAAGAGACTTAATTAAGGATCATTATTCTATTTATTGCTGTTGAAAAGTTTCTACTTTTCTCTTCCTTTGCTATAAGTACAAACCAGTAGAGCTTCAGTCTCGACAGAGACTTCTGGTTTTTTAATGTACAGGTGTAGCTACCTGCTGTATACATCCTGGAGTAGCAGCTACAGACATTTTCAGATGTATATGGGGCAGTAGTATATTGACAGCATTTCTAGGGCTATTTTTTAAGGTATGTTTACGATCACCAGTCAGAAAAAGTGGAAAAATGGTGTTTCATGAACACTTTCCTTGCATTGTAACAAAGTTCTTAGATGTAAAATATTTAGTATACCACTTAAAACAAGATGAATACAAATACAAAAATAGTAAATAATGTTTCAAATATTTTGTATTTGTTGATTTTTAGAATGATTAAATATAGGCATATACATTTATAGAAATCGTCAAAAGTGTAACTGTTCACCCCCTCCTTTTCTCATACCCAATCTTTGATTTATCATCATGTTAGAGAAAATTTAACTTGAAAAAAAAAAAAACTTGTATCCAATCCATTATCCATGTATATTTAGAAAAATATATATTGAATATGAAATGCTAATACTGAATAAAATATGAAATGTTCAAACTGAATAAAAATATTTGAATTTTTTATGCTTATTTGTTAGAAATTTAAGTATAACATGTTTTTACCGGTATACTTATTTTGCTTCAGACAGCTAAAGATGGAGCTCAAACAACTGTGTACGCTGCTGTGTCAGAGGAAATGCGTGATGCCAAGGGAGTATACTTGAGTGATAGTCAGGTGTGTGATAAGACAAGGTGGATAAACAAGGAAGCTTATGATGAAGGATTGTGTAAAAAACTGTGGGAAACTACAGAGGCTATTCTGGCATCCATTGATTCAACAACACTGAGTGAAAAAGAAAACAAGATCTAAGAGGAACTTGAAGATTTAGTTAGTATAAGGTGCCCACATATTTTAAATATTCTGCATATTAAGAAATCCTTTTTCTTGTCAATGAATCAACTTATATTTGAAAAATTCATATTTCCTTAATCTTTCTAATATTTAAAATTTTACCTCTACAGATAAAATTGAAACCAAGTTGGTTTAACATTATAAGATTGGTTTTGTTTGTCAAATAGGCTCCAGTCATGTATGTTTGTTCATTGTAAGTTTTTAGCTCACCTGAGCCGAAGGCTCAAGTGAGCTTTTCTGATCACATTTTGTCCGTCGTCCGTCCGTCTGTCCATCTGTCTGTCTGTCCGTCTGTAAACTTTTCACATTTTCGACTTCTTCTCAAGAACCACTGGGCCAATTTTGATCAAACTTGGTACAAAGCATCCTTAGGTGAAGGGGAATTTAAATTGTTAAAATGAAGGGACATATCCCCTCGCAAGGGGAGATAATCAAGAAAAGACAAAAATAGGGTTGGGTCATTAAAAAATCTTCTTCTCAAGAACCACTGGGCCAGTAAAGCTGAAACTTATGTGGAAGCATCCTGGTATAGTGTAGATTCTAAATTGTTCACATCATGACCCCCGGGGGAAGGGCGGGGCCACAATGGGGAATCAAAGTTTTATATAGAAATATATAGGAAAAATCTTTGAAAATCTTCTTCTCAAGAACCACTGGGCCAGAAAAGCTGAAACTTATGTGGAAGCATCCTGGTATAATGTAGATTCTAAATTGTTCACATCATGACCCCCGGGGAAGGGCGGGGCCACAATGGGGAATCAAAGTTTTATATAGAAATATATAGGAAAAATCTTTGAAAATCTGCTTCTCAAGAACCACTGGGCCAGAAAAGCTGAAACTTATGTGGAAGCATCCTGGTATAATGTAGATTCTAAATTGTTCAAATAATGACCCCCGGGGGAAGGGCGGGGCCACAATGGGGAATCAAAGTTTTATATAGAGATATATAGGAAAAATCTTTGAAAATCTTCTTTTCAAGAATCAGTGGGCCAGAAAAGCTGAAACTTATGTGGAAGCATCCTGGTATAATGTAGATTCTAAATTGATCAAATAATGACCCCCGGGGGAAGGGCGGGGCCACAATGGGGAATCAAAGTTTTATATAGAGATATATAGGAAAAATCTTTGAAAATCTTCTTCTCAAGAACCACTGGGCCAGAAAAGCTGAAACTTATGTGGAGGCATCCTGGTATAGTGTAGATTCTAAATTGTTCACATCATGACCCCTGGGGGAAAGGCGGGGCCACAATGGGGAATCAAAGTTTTATATAGAAATGTATAGGAAAAATCTTTGAAAATCTTCTTCTCAAGAACCAGTGGGCCAGAAAAGCTGAAACTTATGTGGAAGCATCCTGGTATAATGTAGATTCTAAATTGTTCACATCATGACCCCCGGGGGAAGGGCGGGGCCACAATGGGGAATCAAAGTTTTATATAGAAATATATAGGAAAAATCTTTGAAAATCTTCTTCTCAAGAACCAGTGGGCCAGAAAAGCTGAAACTTATGTGGAAGCATCCTGGTATAATGTAGATTCTAAATTGTTCACATCATGACCCCCGGGGGAAGGGCGGGGCCACAATGGGGAATCAAAGTTTTACATAGAAATATATAGGAAAAATCTTTGAAAATCTTCTTCTCAAGAACCAGTGGGCCAGAAAAGCTGAAACTTATGTGGAAGCATCCTGGTATAGTGTAGATTCTAAATTGTTCAAATAATGACCCCCGGGGGAAGGGCGGGGCCACAATGGGGAATCAAAGTTTTATATAGAAATATATAGGAAAAATCTTTGAAAATCTTCTTCTCAGGAACCACTGGGCCAAAAAAGCTGAAACATATGTGCCCATGGAAGGATCATGGGGTAGTGTAGATTTCAAAATGTCTAAATTATGATCAGTGGGGTAGGGTGGGGATGCATTATGTATAACAAGGGGGGAATCTGGTAAAGAACAGAATGGTTAAAGCTTCTCAGGTGAGCGATGTGGCCCATGGGCCTCTTGTTTGATAATGTCACTGTGATTTGTTTTTCAGGTTTTCGCCTGTTTGCTAAACATTTTCAGTCATTTGGGTCTGTTTATCAATTTGATAATTATTCAAGTCATCTATATGCTTGTTTCAATGTTTGTTAGTTTTTAGTAAGGTCTGCTGGTTTAATTTGTTAGTTTTTCAGCATGCAATGTGTTACCTCTCTGTTTCTGTTTGTTTTCAATATGTTGTATGTCATACGGGCTTGAAAGCCTTGAGTGTTCTGTAGATGCATGTATATAATTATCTTTTTATTTTACAGAAATTTAATGCATTGTGCCAAATTAGGAGCTCATTTATATGTACTTGGAAATTTAAATATATATGATGCATCCTTTTTTTTTTTACAAGAGTTTTTCAATAGTGTTTTACCTCTATACCTAAGTATACTCATGATAATTGATTAATATGTACAATTAAATTATTGACCCTGTTTTTTTTTTCTTCCAGATAATTTGTTCAGACTTATATTTAGAAAGATTGAAATATTTGAGAAAATAATAATAATCTTTTTTCTTTAGAAAAAATAATGTTTAAATAAGTAAATTTACTTGTTTTTTATTGAAAAAGTGTGGAGCCATTTAACAGTAAAATTTTGACCCAAGTAACTGTTCTTTGTTGAGTTTTCTGAATTATTTCTTAAATAGACATTAAACTTGTTTGTTTTCTGAAGCACATTGCTTAATATGGTGTATAAACCATGCAGAACAAAGTGAGGTATAAAGCTGTCATAACTTCCGTAGAAGACATTTTCCCAAGTGTTTGCGATTTAAAAACAAACTCATTTATGTATTCTTATGCTTATAGGCAAGCTCACCGCAGCTTGTTTTTGCTAATTTTGTTTAAGTCAAATAAAACACTTTCATAGAGATGAATAATGTCATTTATTAAAATGACGGTATAAATGTGAACAATTTAACAAACAAGAAGGGGATCAGATTCACAAGCTTTGATTAGCAGTTACGTAAAATATGATAATGTCTGATCCCCCAAAACTGACTAGAAAAAGTATCTGTAAGACAAGACAATCGAAACATCATATGAAAAAATTAGCAAAAAGATGGCACATCAAAACAAAATAGGCCAAGACAAGGCAATCAAAACATCATATGAAAAAGTTAGCAAAAAGATGGCACATCAAAACAAAATAGGCCAAGGATAGTAGTGAAACAAAATACATGTACATAAAAATATATATATATATATAAACAAATTAAATCAGAACCAATCAAATATATAATTTTACATGACACATTAATACCCATTTTAAGGGGTAGGAATGCAGGGGTGGAGGAGGGTCTTCAAAATAGACGTGTCTGGTGCTAGCGTGGTCAGCATGCGGGTCATCACAATACAACTTAATGACTCGCTGAGCTGACCACGTGACCTTACACCTATTATATGTAATCCTTCAACCAAGGCGTGGATCTAAGAATTTTCACAATCTACCAAAATTAATCCTACCGGAAACCTCCAACTAAGTTATCGCATTCAATACATAAATACAATTATTATTCTAAAAATTGTTGTTTTATGTATTCTTATGCTTATAGGCAAGCTCACCGCAGCTATAACTTCCGTAGAAGACATTTTCCCAAGTGTTTGCGATTTAAAAACAAACTAATGCCCGTCAAAATCAAATTCTGCACTGTTCAAAGGACACTCTTAGGTACTGCACCATGGCATTTATAACAGTATTTTATTTTCATTGAGTTTGATTCAAACTCAACATTAAAACATAAAATCAAATTTATATGGTATTGTAAAGTCGACCCCTCCCACAGTTTTAATTGAGTTGCAATATAACTATTCCCTCTGAGAATCATTTTCACTGAATGTTCAATGAATCAAACCACAGCGGCATTTCAGGAAAACATTCTTGTATAAGTTGGATTGTCGGACAGATATTACATGATCACAGATTTTGAAAGCTGAAAGAAAGAAAAGGTGGAATTAGAACATTTAAAATAATGTCAAACTGCCCAAAACTTGAATGAGCACCAATAAGAAGTTGAAAGCGAAGGACAAGTGGTAAGTGAAATAGATACAAACCCCATTAGGAAAGAAGAAATCAGCAAGGCTATCAAGAAACTCAAGAATGGAAAAGTTAGAGGAGTTGATGGGATAGCAGATATGTTAAAATATGTTGAAAAACCATTCCCGCGATAAATTATATTCCGGGCTTTTTGACATCACATCTGCTTTTTCAATAAAAATCGAACTGGCCAAACTTGCCTGCGCGTATATGGTAACTGTTCTCTTGAAAAATTACTTTTTAAAAACATTCCTATAGTACAAGAAACTACTCTGAAATTGATATAAAAAAGATGCTCGAGTTTCTGATTCACAAACTTTCAGCAATCTTTTCGGATTGGGTACCTGTAATTGCGCTTTGTTATAAGCGGACATTTTTTTTAAATGTTCATTTAAAGCAGAATTTTATTTAAAGAAGAATTGTACATGAGAAAAAACCCACTTGCCCTGGTGTCAACTCGTCATTTAGATATATCGACGACATATTGGTTAATCAATTAACAATAGTTACTTCCATTCATATGTCGACTCGGTACATGTATACCCTGGTGAGATTGAAATTTAAAAAAATTAATGTAAAAAAAAAATCCGACACATCGTCTCATACCTAGGCCTAGTTACTGTAGTATTTTACAAGAAGTAGGCGACGTTAGTGTTGCATAACAACTGATTAACATGATGATTTAACTTTTCTATCGTTGATTCCCTTAAATATTAGGTATATCACTTGAATATGGGGTTAATGAGTATAAGTTGATTCGAAACATTAGATCAAGCTCTACATACAAACAATATCTAAAAAGAGGGAAACTACTGACAAAGAAGTTGATGAAACAAGAATATTAACAGTCTCGCGCCAATCATTATTTTGCAAGTTCTTTAGTCGATACAGTGGCTTACTCAGCAAATGCACTCTACCATAAGTCGAATGCTGACTGACTTTTTTCACACTAATTAATAAGCCATTATTTACACATTGAACTGCCTCAAGATTTTCCGTTTTCCAAATCATGACAAGAAGTACAAGGCGGGTGTTATCAGTCGGCAGGGGATGCTCACTTCTTCATTGCACCTGATCCCACCTCTGATGTTTTTAGAGGTCCATGACAGCTCTGTTTCCGATATGTAATCTTTCAGAGGACATTTCAGCTTGGAAATCGTTCGTTCATGTACTATCTCGATCCATATTTGATTCAGATTTCACCAGTACTGCATACATAGTCAATAATGAGAAATAAATTTGGTAACGCAGTCTCAAGAAACTGTAATAATAAGATTATTTTATTGGTGGATACTGGGACTTCTTTCGCTATGCACATCCCATTCTTGTCCAAATGAAAACAGCCCAGGCCAGGAAAATATATGAAATCAATGATCACACTGCAATTGTGTAAGTTGTGTACTAAAATATTTATTCTGTCCTGTAGGTGCCATGTCAGGACAAGGAAGTAATCGAGTGGTGATCGATAAAGCTTCGACATAAGCACACTCAACAAAATCATTTAGTTCAGTAGAGCACGCACAGACACTATTTTTTGGTATAATATTTTTTTTTTACGCTTTGGTATAAAAATAACATCTAAATATACTATTACTAGTATATACTTAAGGTAAAATTTCAGAAACAACTGCGATCACGAAGCAGTACTTTATATATCGTAAGAATTACAAAACTTGATGCAGAGCCGTTTTGAAATTATTGATGAGGACGCTGTTAAATTAACTTAAATTTGTGTGACTATCCAGTTGATGGAGGGTCAAGACACGATAGCAAGCCATAATATTTAGCACCTTTTTTGGAAAATAAACTTATGCTTTTTCTCAGACCGGTATATTCTTCGTTTCAATAACGTCATATTGTGTTATTGAAACAGCGGTTTTTTGAAAGAAATTGACTTTGCAGTAAAAAGGTACTGCGTGATCAAGATTAAAAAAAAAATGACCCTGACACTGTTCTAATGTCATTGCGTAATGCTCAAGACAAAAACTTTTTTTATCTTGTATAAATTCTTCGTTTTGCCTACTTCAGAAGTAGCGAGTATTCAATGTTGAATGACTTAAAGTAAACAAAAATAGAAAAGTAAACTTTTATAAATGTTTGATAGCCATTGATATGTTTTTGATGAATTTTTGTTGAAAACAGAATGTTAACATATATTTTCTAAACACATATTTAAGTATCGCTTTGTCTGAAACTTCCCTATCTTGAAAAAAAAATCTTCTTGGTTTACTTTTGGACATATACAGGGGCGTAGCAACCGGGGGGGCCAGGGGGGGGGGCCTGCCCCCCCCCCCCCCACTTTTTGCCCCAACCTTACTTATACTATAGGAAATGTTAATTGAAAGCCTGGTTGGCCCCCCCCCACTTTTAGTGATGTATCGAAAATGTAGTATTAGAATGGGTACTAAAAGTAGTTGACACTGAGAAAAAGTTAACCTACCTGCCCCCCCCCCCCAACCCCCCGAAATAGGATTTTCGCCTTTTGGGCAACTTTTCCTTTTTTTGGGGGGGGGGGGGGTTGTCAACTTTTTCACGTAAGTAAAAAAAAAAAATTTTTCTGTGGCTGCCCCCCCCCCCACTTTCAAAAACGATGCTACGCCACTGATATGTCCCTTTTTATCAGCCAGTGTGATATATGTCGTTAAAAGTGTTCATATCAAACATTTATTGATTCTTTTTTGGCCATTGTGCGGATCATTTATGTATGTATTACCCTTTGAGAAAGATACTCAGCTTGCCCTCTGACTTTGTTGTGTACGTAATCGTTTTCTGGTTGATAAATTTGTTTTTTGACCTGATAGATATCAATAATTATAAATAAATAATTTCTGAAATTATTATTTTCATTATATATAATCAGAAAACGGATATACCAGTTCTTATCTCTACTAGTCAATAATGCAGCATACCGACGTAGCTCAGGTTAGTGTTACAGTGGATGGGACTATTATTTGAACTTGAGATATAGTTTAAAATTACAATATTTATGATGTACACTGTATTATGACTGATTATATGAGTTACTCTCTTAATTTCCTAAGTTGATTCATAAAAGGTTATCTTAAGTTTGAGTACGTGCAGGTGAAATGACCCTCGGTGTTATCTAAGGTTTCAACGTTTTATTGAAAGATCATTGGGTTTCCAAGATGGAGCGACTTTATCGAGACTTTTTATTAGTTGTCATCGTGTTTGTAGTTGTAACTGGTGTAATTAATTTTGCTTCCATATTTCGGTGCACCCCGAAGGAAATTGTGAAAACTTTACCTTGTGTGAGGCACATTTCTAAGTGTGCACCAAATACCGATCAAGTAAAGGAGAACGTGTTATCAAACTTAACAGTACTGTGGGACACAACGTCAGGTAAAGATAGGATTTATGAACAAATAAATTACAAACCGGAAGTGGATTTATCTCGTAATAAGATTATATTGATAAGCGGAAGTGGAGATTTTGACGTTCCAAGAGGACAAGAAAAGTTTATTCAGGACAACTGTCCAATAAGAAACTGTGAAATTCACAGAGACGATAATCAAAAGCGAAAAGCCGACGCTAGACTTTTCAATATCATGATAAGTTTTAATGAATTACCAATGTTTCAGAGGGATCCAAATGAAATATGGATTCTTTATATTTTGGAGGGTCCATTAGCTACACCTGATTATTTCTTGTTGGGTGATGTATTTAACTGGACAGTAACATATCGTCATGATTCAACTATTGTAGCACCTTACGAAAAATGGTTACCATCCACAGAAAGTAAGAATAAGACAGTACCGAAAAATTATGCAGCCGGGAAGAAAAAGCTAGTAGCAATGTTTGTGTCTAACTGTGACACCAGTAATAATAGAATGGGGTATGTCACAGAGCTGCAAAAGTATATTCCTGTAGACGTATACGGGGCTTGTGGAACTAAGCAGTGCGACAGATCTGTGGAATTGGATTGTTTTAAAATGTTGAAAAATGATTATAAATTTTATCTAGCTTTTGAAAATTCCAACTGCAGGGACTACATAACAGAAAAATTTTTCCGGAATGCTCTTATGTAAGTAAATCATCTTTTAATTAAATATCTTTTCATGCCCCAATAATCGATGATTCGGGGGTACACATATATATATTTTTGCCCTGTCCGTTCGTCTGTCTGTTTAACATTGATTTTAACGTTTAATTGAGGCTATGGCTTTCATATTTGACATGTGTATTTCTTGTGACAATACCTTTCTTTTGGTATCATCAAATTTGACCTTGGAGTCTGGAGCTGTTTTGCAAAATTTTACCCAACTTCAACCTTGGCCATGGCTTTTAAACAGTTGGTGCCAGGGCTTTCATACTTCACATACATTGTATGTAATTCTTGTGATAAGATCTTCCATTGGATACCAATAATTTTGACCTTGACATAAGTGTTTGACCTATTCTTTAAAACATTTAAACTTGGCCATAACTTTTGAACGGCTAGGGCGTGGGCTTTCGTACTTCACTTATACATGTGTAATCCCCAAGACAAGACCCTCCTCTATTTTACTTGGACCTTTTGCCTGGAGTTTGACCTACATGTATATGGCACGCCAAATTCACAAAAATGAGCTAAACATAGTTTCACAGTTGATAAACTAGGTTTATCGGTTGTAAACTATAGTTTACGGACTGTAAACTATGGTTTACGGACTGTAAACTATAGTTAACAACGTTAATATATATTTTACATCTGTAAACCATACTTTACGCGATAATTTATGTTTCAGAACCGTAAACTATACTCTACGCTGAAATCAATCATTTGCGATTGCAAAACAGATTATCTGATAAATAGTTTCACGATTTGTAAAATGTTGTTTACAATTCTTAAATATAGTTAACGATCTGATAAATATAGTTTCACGATTTGTGAAACTATGATTAACAACTGTTAACTATAGTTCACGATTGTAAATTATAGTTTACAGACGTGAATCTATGTTTATCAACAAAATCTATTGTTAACGTTTTATTACAGACAGATGAATTTAGATTAGCATTCGTAAAATATAGTAAACAACCGTTAAATATAGTTTTACAGATGAAAACTATAGTTAGCGAACTGTTAACTATAGTTCACGGTTTGTAAACTATAGTTTACAGTCGATAAACCTAGTTTATCAACTGTGAAAATATGTTTAGCTCATTTTTGTGAATTTGGCGTGCCATACGTGTACTTTTAATACAACTTAAACCATGGTCATAACTTCTGAACGGTTAGGGCTGGATTTTCGTACTTCACATAATATGTAATCCTTGGGACAAGACCTTTCTTTGACTTTGACCCTTTGGAGTTTGACCTACTTTTAAAAAAATCTTTAACTTGGTCATAACTTTTGAACAAGTGATGCTAGGGCTTTCACAAATATTTCACATTTGTATTACTTGAGAGAAGATTTTACTTTGGGTACCAACTTATTTGATTTGCATTTTAGAAAGTTTAACCATCGCTATACGTTGACATACAGGGGCATCATTGATTCAAAACATAATTATCTATTTTTAAGTTATCATATATTTTTCCCAGTCGATTAATTTAGATCTACATTGCTTTTATTCCCAGACCTGTAAAAAACTGCATATTTACATTTTGAAGAGATCGACTTTATTTCTTTCTGAAATGTAATGCATGTACCACAAGTTTCTACATGTACTTTTTTTTTTATTTGCAAAAGGGGTACACTTAAAAAAAATAAAGGATATTAGACATGGTACATTTATCTGTAAATGGGTAAAAGTATTAATAACTGATTTATTAAATTATAAAATAAAAAGTTATTGTATTAGAGATCCAAGATCAGGAGTATATTCTGTATTTAATACGTTTAAAAGTCATATATTTTCTACTTTTTATTACGTTACACCAGTCAGTTTTCTTTTCCTTTACTACACCTTGTCTCTCGTTGTTCTGACTTTGTTTTAAATATATTCTTGCTCAAGTGACCAGTATTTTTCTTACTTTTGCAGGAATGACGTGGTTCCTGTGGTTATGGGAGCGCACCCCGACGACTACAAAAGATCCGCTCCACCAAATTCTTACTTGCACGTAGAAGAATTTGAATCTTCTCAACAATTAGCGAACTATCTCAAGTCGTTAGATGCAAACGACGAACTTTATAATGAATATTTCAAGTGGAAAGGAACAGGGGAGTTCATAGACACTAAATTCTGGTGTAGATTATGTGCAATGATAAATGATATTAATAAACCAAATCTCGTCGTACGAGATCTTTCATCTTGGTGGAAAAAACCGGAAATTTGTATACGAGGTGATCAAAGATGGCGAAGGTGACCATATCGAATCTAGCTGCTTTTATATAGACATTTTACATAAATTAAATCGTTATCTTTTAATCATAGTTATCCGTTGTTTGTAAATCATGATACTTTCATGGCCAAAATATCTGAAAATAAATAGAGGTAAGAGATTTTGGGTACCAAGAGAAAAGAGTAAGCTCCCTTTGCTATGAGCGTTATTTAAGACCCCCTAATGAAAATTTACTGTCCTTGAATTAATTGATCAACAGGGCTTTGTGTACTTGTTTAAAGGCAAACTGAACATTTTATCATGTTGTAAATTTTGAATTTACTAGGGTGGGGTGAGGGGGGGGGGGGTAAATGCAAAATCATGTTGTAAATTTTTCATTTACCTCCCCCTAATAAATTCAAAATTTACAACATGATAATTTACACAATTTTTTAAATTGCATTTCTGCCATAATTCAATGTTTTAATTAGATTCAAAATATTGAAGAAAACTGTGTTAGAGACTATATAGACAACTTGGAGATTTTTAAGAGACGCCACCTTGCCGAAAGGTCCTTTCGAAAGGAAAGTCTCAAATACAAAATGAGTCATTTTAGGAGCTACAAGTAGTATATAAATAGTGTTCACAACCATCGCCCACTTCCACTTTCGGATATTCTTTGTAAAAATCTTAAAGAAATCTTATTTCTTATTTTTGGGACAACATGTGATCTTACCGCATGAACAGCTTTTTTTTTTCAGAAAAAAAACAGCCATGTTTCTATATTGACTTCCCCTACCTTCTATTTTTCAAAAGTACGACTGCCTGAAATGAGATCCTGATCATAATGCCTATGGAAATAAACCGTAATTTGACAAGGAATGATGCCTTTATTGGTCAATTATATCAAATAAACATTGAGGAAAATTACAAGCTTTAAAACTTTTTATTCGATTGGTATTAATAAAGTACATCAAATATGCCGTCACAATTTTCTGCGAAATTTAGTCCCAGCGTACTTCAAAAGTACAAGTAAAACTGAAATTTAAGAGATCTGCATAATTTTTTACCTGCGGAATTAGAAAAAATGTAATTCGTTGGAATGATGACTCAATAAAGAAGAAGGTTTACATTAATTTAAAAAATTTGGTGCATTAATTACTTTAACAACAACCCCCAACCCCGTGAATTTAGACTTTTCAATAATTAAAAAAAAAGAATTCAATATAATTCTAAATTTCACTGAAAGCATAATTTTTTTTGGCAAAAGAGATATAATGATGATTACTTGTTTTCAACAACATCTACATAATACATATTGACTTATATCAATGTATTCTATATTATGTCAATAACAGTAGTTCGCCAGTTTTCATAACCTTCAGGAATATATACTTGTACGTATATGTTAAATCATTTCAGTCCTCTAATGCAGCCAGAAGCTCTTTGAACCTGTAAAATATAACGGTAATACAGACAAAGGTTGCACTTATTTTGTGTGGAAAAAAAGGTATGGCTAATATCTTTTGATGTGCAGTTATTAAACGTACACTAGTACTTGAATAAAAAGGAAAAAAATCTTAATAACTTTATAAAAGCTGAATAAAACAGGAAAAGAACATATCCGTGTATTATCAAATTAGTTGTTAATAGCATGTCTCCTTTAGAAAATAATCGTTTGAAGAACTCTTCTTTATTGTGTACTGAATTTAGTGGGAGATATTAAATCAGATGTAGGTTGGAATGGTGTTTTGCTACAAGATGATTGATCAATGAAAAGCTAATAAAGATTAAAAATGCATTAAAGTGTACTGCCAGCCATCTATCCAAGGACTACAGTATGGTCTTACCTGCGTGTCTTTCGTGAGGCACGTCGTCGTTTTCGGTGTGAACAGATTCAGAGTCCGTGTCCACGCCTTCCACCTCCATTAACCAGTATGTGCGGACGATTCCCTTAAATGCGTTCTGGAGGTCGAGATCATTCTACGAATCCGAAAAAAAGAAAAAAAAATGTACTCTTTTTGCATCGCTTGTAATTGTATACAAGGAAAAGGAGGCAGTGACATTTACGAATGAGGAATTTTACTTACTTTACGAAGCCACATTATTGTTTATGTTTCATAACGCATCAAACCTTTGCAGTGTTATCCTTCCTTTCCTGCATTGTAAATCCGCCGATGGAGGTCAAGAGGTCATAGGTCGTCTCGCTTAGGTGAACTTTGTTTGCTGTGAAATCCAGGAAAATAATTTTCTGATAAAGGATCATCTCAAAGTTTGAATGAGAACTCTTTCCACACGGAGGAATTTGATTTCTTACCTTTTCCAAGGGATTCCATTTTGGAGGCAACGCTCACTGTTTCACCAAAGAGGCAATACCTCGGCATCTTGTTCCCTACTACACCAGCCACCACAGCACCTGTTTTTAACAAAACCGTACGAAGTTATTACAACTTCTCAAAACACGGAAAACGGATACAATCAAAACACCATAATGTCAATATAATTTAAAGTCGAAGAAACCACATTCACAGGAAGAAGAATGAGTTTTTGTTTGTATTTTTATCTACTTTTTTCCTTTTGCAGAAGTTAAGCACCAAATGTAATCAGTGTCAACATCCGTATACAGGATCCTTCAAAATGTAAGTATTGCACCATTTAAGTTTTGAATATTATTAATTGTAAAAATAGTGACATAGACATACATGTAAATCTGTCCTGCACCCATCAGTGATTTTTGGCTAGATGCAGCGTCGGATGTAAAAAGCTTGGTTTAACCGAGAGCAACCCGTTAAATGAATTAAATTTGTAAATACGGATGAATGTAATTTGAAAAAAACCCGACGCAACCGTAACCTTTCGTCCTAGAACGTTTCAAGGAAAAGCTGCACGCGCCAGTCTAAAACCAGATCACCGACTTATCAGAATGCCAATTAGCTATTACACAAGCGTTTGATACAAAGAAGATGATATTTTGGAAACTTACCTGAATGACATCCGATACGCAGGCTAAATTTTATCCCCGGAAGATGGGGTATTTCCAGATGGCGAAGTTTTCTTACAAGATCAAAGGCCATCTTTGCAATCTCTGATGCGTGCTGTTTCCCATTCTTTCTCGGTACACCTATTTTAAATTTTTGATATATCAACAATATTTGAACGGTAAAAAATTAAAACGTTATTCAAAACACATTTAAACGGTTTTCCTACCTGACACGACCATATAGGCATCTCCTATAGTTTCCACTTTGTAAACATCGTACATTTCAATTCTTTCGTCAAAACAAGTGTATAGACTGTTTAACATGTCAACAACCTGTAAATTAAACACTTAAATTATTAAACGAAAAACTCTTTTCTTTGATTTTACCAAAGCAATGAAATTGGTTTAACTATATTTTCCTAACCTGCAAGGGAGAGCTTGAGGAAGAAATTTTGGTGAATCCAACAATATCACTGAAGAAGATGGTGGCTTGGTCATAGTGCTCGGCGTCCACTTGCTCGTTACACTTGAGACGTTCTGCCACAGATTTAGGCAGCATCTGGTATAGGAGTGTGTCGGTTCTCTTCTTTTCCTTGTTCAATGCTTTTGTTCTAAAAAAGAATTCAATTCAGGTTCAACATTATTCTCAACATTTATTTTAGAAATAAGCACTCGTTTTCGTTGTATTTTTGAGGAGCTATTTTGTGTCTGCACCAGTGGTGCTTAGGAAGCAAGCTTAGTAGGCTATATCAATAATATTCATACCTATTTGCAATGGAAATGGAGTATTTCTGAATCTCCGAAGTCAGAAAGTATACACCGACAATCACCAAAGGACAAACGATGAAAACAGCCCCAAAGATACATGCAATCGTTATAATGGTGTACATGTCTTCCGTGCTTCTCACCGTCAACATTTCGTTTATCTTTGTTGCTAGAGCCTTTTGTGTTTCTCGAACAATATCCTGATATACAGTCATATTGTCAAACCATTCATTTGCCTTTTCTAGTGAACCCTGACTTTGATAACTCTTGTTTGACCGAATCTGAAGCCTCATAGATCGTACAGGAGCTAAAATCAAATCATTGCTTAAAAGTTGATTCTCATAAATGCTGTAAGCTAGTTCAGAATATCTCCGACACGACATAAATGTTATATTTGCAATGTCTTGAGCCTCCAAAAACAGCAAATAATCTTCCTTGGTTCTAAATCCACCGAAAGCGAAATACGTTACACCCATGCCTCGTTCTCGCCCAATGTATTCGCTAGCAACGATGATTTCTTGATAGGCTACCAAAGTTTTCCAAATGGAGCCTGATCTTGCCTCGGAAACAGCATCATATAACCAAGTGATGAAAATATCAATTACATCAGTGTAGAATAGCATCTCCTCCTTAACTGTTCGGTTGTACAGATCCAGCTGATATCGATGACGGTTTAGAAACAACAGAAATTTGTCCTTTGACTGGAATTCCTTCCTGTCGTTTTTCTTACTAACTGGCCAGTACGATAAGTTTTCTAGAGCCATGTCAGTATCCGGGTACCTTCTAAGGAGAACTTCCTTTGTATCTGGGCCAATGGCGCTTATGTAGAGGGCGCTCATGTCTCGTTCTCGTTGTAGGTATCTCATCATTTGACCAAGTTCAATCCTGCAAAACCCTCATTTGAATATAAATATTAAACAAAATTTCATTAATATTTTCTTTTATAAAGTCTTGTCCAGCAAAGATTTTGATGAAAAATTAAAAAAAAGAAAAGATTACAATATTATGATTCTTTTCTTAAATTTATTGTTACTTATTAGTTAGTTGTTATTGATGATAAAATTTCTTTTCCTCACGAGAAGAAGAGGGCGTCTCTTGTGTCCTTGGCTTCTATGAAGTTTTTTATGGTTGCTACGAAGACATTACCCGTCATGCCTATAAGTATTGCCATAGGAAGAAGCACTACAGACAACATTTTCAGCAACTGTTTCCTCTTTCCAGATTCAGTGATTGGATTTCCTTTTCAAAATAAAATCATCATGAGTGAGCATTTAATATTTGCTCATAAAAGTTACTGAGCACGATATTTGGTACGTGTATTTAGAATTATTATAACTATTTGTCAAAATTGTTTTTCTGTCTTTTACTTTTCAAGTTGATTTAAGATTTGAAAAATAAATTAACTTTTACCCCGACAGACATAATCACAGCTATTTGTAGTCTGAGATAAGTTGAGCATGTCCATAATCGCCAAATTCAGTTGAGACTGAGTCATGGATCCGGCCGAACTGTTCAAAGAATGGCAGGACTTTGACGGTTGAACCTGATTGTTCTTTTTCT
Source organism: Saccostrea cuccullata (assembly GCF_032062105.1). NCBI lineage: Eukaryota > Metazoa > Mollusca > Bivalvia > Ostreida > Ostreidae > Saccostrea > Saccostrea cuccullata. Next base: position 136,451 of record NW_026939726.1, on the reverse strand, counting down.
TGAACAACCCCATGATGTCCAGAAAATCTGACCTTAGATTTTCTCAATGTTTCTGATATAAAGGTAAAAAAAAAATAAACCCTTTCAGAGTTCATTTCAAGTAACGATGTGCTAAAATATTGAAAAAATATAATTTTAGGATTTCTCTTGTGTTGTTTAAGGAGTTATACTTAATCTGAAAACCTTACCTTTCTGTTGAAAGTTCTTTTTCAAAATTGTTTATTTAAAGTTAATACCCAGGAAAGATGTTGCTCAAATGCCGGTAACCATAGTAACATTCTACGTTTCTTCACGTGGGCTCAGATAAATCTTAAAAGTGATAATCAAATCATTTTCTCCTCAAAATATCGATTTCCTTTTGCTTGAAAAAAGTTCTTGGTGTTATTCTATATGATATTATTCTGAAAATATATTACCAATTACCACATTACACTGAATTTCTATTTTGAAAAAACTGACGTTTTTGCAATAATTTATTAAGTTTAATACTTGTTATTAATTAAAGTATTCCTAATACATGTCGAATGATGGAAGATTTCAAATGATGTAGTGTGCAATCTTCATCTCGAGAGATGTCAAATGCGTATTCATTGCCAGCTAATTATTGACAAGATTAAAATGACAGATGTGATTTTTAGAAATTCCATTTTATCCCCACGTCTTCATTAACACCATCTTAGAGTGTTAATTAGAATCCATGCTTGACATTACTTGAATTTTTCTAACAAACATGTTATGTCTGAAGACACCTGCGCCATAGAAACATAGAAACAATTTTTCCCAGATAATTTCGATGTTAACAATGAACTTACTACGACTTTCCCCGGATGTCGAAAGAGAATACTTACACCCCATGGCACATTTTCCCCACTTTTGATAGTTTTATACAACCTTGTTTGTCCTGCTGACAGTAATATGTAATTATGTATTATAAATAAAGATTTTGAGATCAGGGTCAGACGACACGTTCCTCAAAAATATATAATTTTTCCTAAGAATTTGTCATTGACGTCTAAGTACTTAAGCAAGTTTCCTCACAAAAAATTAGGGTACCTTACCGGGCATTTGGACAAGATATCACAGGGTCATATTTCTTATATAACCCTTAAAAGTAATCTTCTGAATGGCCAATACCACAATTTTTGGTGTACTTATATTCAAAGACATTTTGAAAAGAATGTAGAAATCAGAAGAGAATGACTTTGAATTATTTTTAGTATAATACCAAGAGATACAAAACATATATTTTAGGAACGTGTTGTCTGACCTTAATAACTTCTTTTTTTTTTATCTTTTCTCCGTCAAAATTGTTTCAACCGTTGACCGAAATTATTTGATGTTTTTCTTTCTGTTCTCATGTGCCCAGGGTCACTGAGCAGTGAGAGTGTTTTTTTTTTGTCAGCACCTTTTGTAAAAGGGGACATTGCTTTATACGGCCTCACAGGAAGAAAAGATTATCATGTCCCGCAGTTGGATTCAAACCACAACGTAAGGAACAATGCCTTTTTTTTTCGCGATTGTGTATTTTTAAAATTAACACTCTAACCACTGCACCACGAAGAAGGTATGTGATAATGCAAAGAACACCAGTATATTGAGTTTTGTCCCGTTGAATTCTGAATAAATCAAAACTTTATAATGAACTAGAGGTACTGTGAGCAATGAGCTAACTAAATGATACCCCCTGCTCCCATATGGTTATGATGGCAAAGTCCATGTTTTGCTGTGGCCGAGAAACCCAAAATATGTCGGATCGAAAAGTAAAATAGGAGGTGCTCAATGGCAATATGTAATAAAGATTCTGTGAAAGTCTCATCAAATTCCATTCAGTGATATGAGGGGATCGAGTTGCGGATAAGGGATGGGTACCCCAAAGCGTAACAGACAGACGTACAGCTAGACGGACGGACGGAGATACCGATTACTATATACCCTCCCACTTTTCAAGCGGGGAGTATAACAATATGTTCAGTAAGTACTGTCCGTTATTAATGCAATAGGCAATTGGTGTAAAAAGGATATGTCCACGTAACTGATAAAGTTTTTTGACATATGTGGTCAAAACGATCTTGAACAGCAATTTCCTCTAAACATATGAATAATTATTGTTTTTTCGAGCAATAAAATATAATGAGATATGGAACAGTATTCAAGCTCAAAAGTCCTTAAACAATACAAAAAAGGAGTAGAGCAAATAAGGTCCTCCAAAGCATCAGAGGTGAGATCAGGTGCCATGGAGGAGTGGGCATCCCCTGCCGACCGGTAACACCCACGTGTGCTCCTTGTCATGATCGGGAAATAACGGGAAAATCCGTCGTCAATTCAGTGTTTTAATAATTGTCCAACAACAAGTATGGAAAACGTCGGCCAGCATATGGCTCAATGATATGTAAGGTCATTGCATCGATCGTAGAACTTACGAAATCATGAATTTAAATGAGAGTTTTTGAAGTTAAAGGTACATTTTTTAAATCTGGAATTTCCATGAATCCCGAGGACTGGAAATGCATGGATTTCATGGATACAGATGATTAAGCTGGTTGACAAGGGGATGTGTCCCTATTAACAAGGTTATAGCCTAAATAAATAATTTGCCTTCCTTTTTGGATATTAGCCATTGAGAGACTAGAATACAAACAAAATTAAATTCTAATTGTGTAAGCATTAATGATTTAAAATTTATAGATCGAGTGTCACTGAAATCCGTGCACTAAGGTATTCTGTAGGTTTCAAGTATTTTAAAACTCCACACGGTACATCAAATTTACCCTATTATATGACTTAATAGTCAGTTCAAAAGAATTCATGCACGGGAAAAGAAGTTCGAACAGAAACATGGACCAAAGAGGAGTGAGGGAAGTATCTTTTACTGTGATATAGTTCTTAAGTAAATGTCGATGGGAATAAGGCCACCAAGTTGCGCGTTTTTAACGCATAAAAATCATTTCCCCATTTTCAAATTCCTTCACTTCAAGAATAGTTTTCAGGAAAAAAGTTCTGAAGCTCTTTTCTGACCAACAAATATACCTTAAAGGTGCATAAACACAGAGTTGAAGTTAATATTTTCTGAAATTTTCTGTATTTTAGATTCCATAACTAATAAAATATAATTTTCTTCTCGAAGTTATTGAAACTTATTTCTCGACGCGTTTGATTGACACATTAACATTGATAGTAAAATATTACGTAAAAATAGAACATACATAGCGTCAGAATCGAAAATTTATATATAAACATCCTACACTTAAAAAGATACATGTGGTATTTTTCTTGGATTTTGGCTAATCCCAAATTTCTCAATGCTTCCAATCTACAAGGGCAATAAATATTGTCCTGGGTTCTATGACATACAACATAGAAATAACAAGACATTTAGCTTGACTTTCTCTCATGATTGAATGTTTTATGAATTGATTACAATTTATGTGACCTCTTTTCATCACATAGTTGTGAGAAGCCGGAAAACAAGGGCTATTCGAGGCACTGCATTAAAAATGAATGGTAAAAAATCAGTAAATTAAAGTGATATTAAACGCCTCTTTAAAGCTGCTGCAAATTCGTTAAGAATCCCAAAGAAATGTAAAATTTACAGCAACCAATGTCTGTTTTATAAACACATGAGCAGATGGACCTCATTGAACAAACATGATATAATGGGAATCAAAAATGAGAACCGTCCTTGGTGACAAGGACTTACAATAGCCAATGTATTGTTTGCGAAAATTCAATAAATTATCACTGATGATGTTTGATTGACTTTTAGACACATAGCAAAATTGATATGCATCATTTTGGGGATAGTCTACACAGTTTCAAAGAAATATTTGTCAGTAAAAAAGCTTAGTACTCAAAGGTCACCCTATGTTTTCAAAAATGAGTGAAAACGACAGCGTGTAAGAATATTTTAACAATTACATGTATTTTAAAAAATCAGAAATTAAAGTTATCAACGTATGTCTGAAATTCAAACAGATAATGCAGCTTGAATCCATTGTTTTAAACCCTCAAAATAAATTTACAATAAGATGCATTTGACAACAAGATGTGTTTGTGAAACACTATGCGCCCGGCGGCAACAAAATTCTAAAATGCAATTTTTAGCAAATAGGTCACAGTCAAGGTCACACGATCATTGTCCTTGTTGTCATTTGAAAGCACTTAATTAGTGGAGTATGCATACCAAATATAAAGTCTCTATCTCCTATGGTTCAAAAGTTACGGCGAAAGTTGAAAAAGCTATTTTTAGCATACAGGTTACAGTCAAGGTCACAAGGTCATTGACCTTGGTGTCAGTTGAAAGTGCTTAATTAGTAGAGTATGTATACCAAATATGAAGTCTTTATCTCTCACGGTTTAAAAGTTATGGCGAAGGTTAAAGTTGACAACAGACAGACAAACAGACAGACAGGACAAAAACAATATACGCCCCGAATAAATTCGGGCGCATAAAAACAGCCAAGGTCTGAGAAGAGCAAAGAATTACAAAAGCACAAAAAAGTTTTGTATTCCATTTTCTTAAATATTAGAAATCTTGTCAGTTCAATTTCTGGAGACTAGAAAACGAATTTTTGCTAAAAATATAAAAGTTTTTGAGAGGATAGAACCAGAATCAGGAATCCACTACATTAAATTTCTTCTTTTATCACTTCTTTTCACGGCTTAAATTCAAACAACACCAAAATAAGGGCAGGGTCTCATCCCTGTTCCCCATTGCAATTTCAGACATTGTTATACCTGGAATTTAAATGATATATCTAATATAATATATGGTAATATAAAAAGGGGAAAAAACTTCTCATGGAACGTCGTCTCCAGTCACGACACCAAAAAGATATTATCATAACCTCACCTGTATCTCCAAGACAACAAACCAGTTTCAATGCTTAACTTAAAAAAGGTTTCTAACAACCGTACTGTCTTGTAACTTAACGCATTCCTATTCAGCACTAACTGAAAAATAAAAAAAGCTATTATATATTTCCTTACATGTTTGTTCCATTGTACACCTTTCTATACCATTTTATAATAAGAATATTTATGTATATTTGTACCCCATGTCCAACTTATAATTAGCGAATAAATTGAACCATGGTTAAAATCACGCGCTTATTCCCCTAATGTTGACCATCATACGCTCCCTGACCCAGATTGATTTGTAATAGACTTAAGGCCAGGTTGAAACCCAGGGTAGGGGTTATATTTCAAGATTTTACTGATACGTCTACAGGATTACCGCAACTATTCTGAAATATCAATTTGCACTAGCCAATAAATAAAAATTCGACCAAATGTACGTCATCATGCATGTGTCTGATTTTAATTAACAATTAATAACTATGTATATTAGTCCGGTAAGAATTTTTTTTTTGGAAAAAGTAGGTTATTATGACTCAAGAAAATGCTACATTATACTGGTATAAATATGTAAATACTTTGTATGTTGCCATAGCAACGTAAACCGGCACAAATGTTCTGTGGCATTTCTTTAAATGGTTTCGAGAAAGGTTGACGTGCTCAGAAAAAATGTAAGTATTTAGATATTAGGTACATGAATAAAAGTTGTTTTCCTTGAATGCACCAAGACAGTGTTCTTTATTTTACAAAGAAAATGAAATTGTTGGACAATGTCAAACGTAAAAGATAAACAGGAACAATTTAACAAAGGCAAAATAGGCTATATTTAACTATGTATTTGTTTTCTTTGTATACATAATTGTGTATACATTATTATTGATATATACAAAAATATTTTTTTAAAAGTCCTGACCACTTAATGTGACTGAACTCATCTGTAAATTTGATATTTTTTAAAAACTTTAACATAGTAAGAGACAGGGAAGCAAACAAGGTTAAGAGAACATGGGTTTATTCAAGAAAAAGAACAACCGAATTGAGCCACCAAAACCTAAACATTCCATAAATAGTTCAACTGGTTCCATGACTAAGTCTGAACTAAATATGGCTATCATGGAAATGCTGAATTTGAACCAGACTTCTGAGAGCTGTGATTACGTCTGTCGAGGTACGAATAAGTGGTGGATTCAAAAAACTCCAACGAAACAAGTGTTAAAAAGTCCACTATTTCTTTCATTTATTCATAATGTACATTAAAGTACTCATATTTAAAATAGTGTTCTTCTTAGCTAAACTAAATGTTTGAATTGATCACTGGCAATTGTTTTTGGATTAATTTTTAAAACTTGTTTGAAAGGTAACCCCATTACGGAAGGTGGAAAGCGGAGGCAATTGCTTAAAATGCTCTCCGTTGCTCTACTACCAATGGCGGTACTGGTAGGCATGACGGGAAATGTTTTTGTCTCTACAATACAAAACTTCATGGAAGCAAAAGAAACAAGAGACGTTCTGTTTTTCTCGTAAGTGCTACTGTATTTCAGTTTTAACAGGCATTCTAAAAAACTTTACAATGATTATGATTTCAATCTTTAAAAAAACTCAGAATCTTCTCTTTTTGAGGTTTAGGATCAATATATGTTAGATTAATCTTTTACAGAATAGAACTTGGTCAAATGATGAGATACCTGCAAAGAGAACGAGACATGAGCGCCCTCTACATTAGTGCGATTGGTCCGGATACAAAAGAGTTTCTCCTAAAGAGGTACCCAGATACTGACATGGCTCTGGAAAACTTATCTTACTGGCCTGTCAGTAAGAAAAACGACAGGCAAGAATTCCAATCAAAGGACAAATTTTTGCTGTTCCTAAACCGTCATCGATATCAGCTGGATCTGTACAACCGAACAAGTAAAGAGGAGATACTTTTCTACACCGACGTAATTGATATATTCATCACTTGGCTATATGATGCTGTTTCTGAGGCAAGATCAGGCTCAATTTGGAAAACTTTGGTAGCCTATCAAGAAATCATCGTTGCAAGCGAATATATTGGTCGAGAACGAGGTATGGGTGTTACGTATTTTGCCTTTGGTGGATTTAGGAGCAAGGAAGATTATTTGCTGTTTTTAGAGGCACAAGATATTGCAAACATAACATTTATGTCGTGTCGGCGATATTCTGAGCTAGCTTACAGCATTTATGAGAATCAACTTTTAAATAATGATTTGGTTTTAGCTCCTGTTCGATCGATGAGACTTCAGATTCGGTCAAACAAGAGTTTTCGTGTAGTTGGATCACTAACTAAAGCGAATGAATGGTTTGACAATATGACATTATATCAAGATATTGTTCGAGATACACAGAAGGCCTTAGCTGGTAAGATTGATGACATGCTGACTTTAAGAAGCACAGAAGACATGTACACCATCATAACGATTGCTTGTATCTTTGGCGCTGTTTTCATCGTGTGTCCTTTGGTGATTACTGGTGTTTATTACTTAACATCGGAGATTCAGAAGTACTCCATATCCATTGCTAATAGGTACAAGTTTTGTTTATCAAATCCCATTCAGGAATAACTACTGTAGTTAGATGATGCATGTATTACATTCTTCTGTATCAATTGAATAACTTAATGATTAATGTTTGGTCATTTCTGATTGTGATTCTTCAGAACAAAAGCATTGAACAAGGAAAAGAAGAGAACCGACACGCTCCTATACCAGATGCTGCCTAAATCTGTGGCAGAACGTCTCAAGTGTAACGAGCAAGTGGACGCCGAGCACTATGACCAAGCCACCATCTTCTTCAGTGATATTGTTGGATTCACCAAAATTTCTTCCTCGAGCTCTCCCTTGCAGGTTAGGAAATTAACTGACGTCTTGTAATGGCACTCTTTTGTTTGAACGCTACATTTATTTTAAATTTTCATTTTAAAATTTTAAAACTGTCTTTGTATCACTTTGTGGTAAAAGTCAATTTGTACGTTTGTTGCGTTGTCCAGGTTTAAACAAATTGGGTTCCTACCTTACTTTCTGTGCGCTAAATATTCTAGCTGTTAATCTCTAAATGAGATTTTGCTATCGTGGTAAAATACCAAGTATAACTAGGTTCCAGGTATTTTGAAATGTCCATCTCTTTTTCTCCATTCACCAAGTAATTCTCTATCGATGGTTTGTCTCTTTCCCTACTTCAGGTTTCCTCCTGCATATACATGTCCTATACTTTTGATTATGTTATTGAATTACATATATCATACAGTCTTGCCTTCTTTACACTTTGATTCATCTTTACATTATTTTCTAGTTTTTTCTTTAAATATATCTCTCCAAATTACGCTTATTCACAAGAGGTCCAGTTTTCGGTTTGTTTTCTACTGATCCTGTGAAAAAATAAGGGGTTGAAAGTATGTTGTCGACGTAACAAAGATGCCTTCTTATTCGAATACATACGACACGTGTTTTTTCCCAGTTTTGATCAATGTAAGACAAACAACTTATTCTAATAAGTTCAATATTATTGTGCCTCCATTCTTTATAAGCATTGGGTCGTCGTCCCTCTGGGGCCTCGGCTCCATAAAGAATGGAGACTGACTTAAACATGAATCTGTGCGTAAATTAAAGTAACTAATTACATTATACATGTAGTTTGTATTTTGAAGAAAACAGTTTATCAAGCTTTAATGAACATGAATCTTTAACAGATTGTTGACATGTTGAACAGTCTATACACTTGTTTCGACGAGAGAATAGAAATGTATGATGTGTACAAGGTGGAGACTATAGGAGATGCATACATGGTCGTATCAGGTAAACCAAAGCAATTTACAAGTTATATTTCTTTTGAGCTAATATTGACAAGTCCGAAAAATATGGCGACAATGTGTTCCATATGCTTTCTGTGTAGGGTGTAATATTTCTTGTAATAATATTTTAAATGACATATCATAGACATGCTCATTAATATTACTGATATGATATTTAATTGTACATATATAGGTGTACCTAGAAAAAACGGAATACGGCATGCATCTGAGATTGCCAAGATGGCTTTTGACCTTCTGAGAAAAATTCGCCACTTAGAAATACCCCATCTTCCAGGCATCAAATTCAGTCTGCGTATCGGCTGTCATTCAGGTACATTCAGGTGTCACATTTGTAATTTCATGTTCTTTTTAAATATCGATAGTTGTAATAGTTGTACATTTATCTGTAAATTAAGGTTCCGTGGTGGCTGGTGTAGTAGGGAACAAGATGCCGAGGTATTGTCTATTTGGAGAAACAGTGAGTGTGGCCTCCAAAATGGAATCCCTTGGAAAAGGTCATATATTTAGTTCCCTTTCCAAAGAAAAATTCCTTCAAATTCATATATCTGTGTGAATATTTTTAATATCCCGAAGAACCAAAATGAATTTGAACTACCAAATATATATTGGATTCCAACACTTCATAAGAATCCTTACAAACAAAGATACATTGCGAATTCCAGTAAATGTTCAACCAAGCCTTTTTCTTTACTCCTCACTAAGATATTGTCAGTATGGAAGGACAAAACTTTAAGAGTACTTTGCAACAATATATTAAAAAAGCAGTATGAATCAGATGTGGATACTCCAAAATTCCAAAGAACTTTAGGACAATTTGAAATCACAAGATTTTACCTAATCAACAGCTTAAAAACTTTTCAACTTTATACACAACCATTCCCCACGATAAATTAGAGACCAGGCTTTTTGATATCGTTGACAGCTGCTTTTTCAATAAAAATGGAACTCTTAAATCTACTTACCTGGTCATTTGATATTTGCAAAATTATTTTGTTAAAACACATTCTGATTGCACACACAAGTACTCTGAAGTTGACATCAAAAAGATGCTTGAGTTTCTGATTGACAATACTAGTATCTATGTGGTTTTTGGAGACCAGGTCTTCCAACAATCCATTGGAATTCCCATGGGTACCAATTGCGCTCCGTTATTAGCAGACCTATTTTTGCATTCATTTGAAGCAGAATTTGTGCAAAATCTTATGCGTGAAAAGAAGAAAACACTTGCTGCAGCCTTCAACTGGACATTTAGATATATCAATGACGTATTGTCAATTAACTATTTATTGTAATTTCCATTCCTATGTCGATACGATATATCCTGGTGAGCTTAAGATAAAAGATACCCACAGAGTCTGACACATCTATTTCGTCTTTGGATATTTTACTTGAAAAAGACGTTAATGGTAATCTTACAACCAAGCTGTATGATTAACGTGATAACTTTAACTTTTCTGTCTTCAACTTCCTTTACTTATGCAGCAATATGCCTTTATCACCTGCATACGGAGTTTATATATCTTGGTTGATTTGATAAGCAAGAGCATGCTCTACGTATGAACAATTTCTTAAACGAGGTATATTGTTGACAAACACGTTCATGAAACAAGAATGTTAGCAGTCTCATTGAAAGTAATCATTTTGTAAGTTCCATGGTCGATACAATGACCTTATCAGCAAATACAATTTATCATTGAGTCAAATGCTGACTGACGTTTTTCATACTATAATTGTTAGTCCATTATTTATAACTGAATTGACGACGGATTTTTCCGATATTTCCCGATCATGACAAGGAGCACACGACGGGTGTAACGTGTCGGCAGGGGATGCTCACTCCTCTATGTTACCTGATCCCACCTCTGAAGTTTTGAAGGTCCGTGTTTTTGCTCTGCTCCTATTTTGTATTGTTTAATTGACTTTGATATCGAATACTGTTCTTATCTCTATATCCTTCATCTAGACTCTATCAGTCAGTACTTTGAGTCTTCCTATTGTAATTACAAAATATTTTAAAATAAAATACAATGTTTTAATTATACAGCAAACAAGATTCATTTGAGCGAGTCTACTCATGACTTACTGAAATCAATTGGCGGTTTCACCATGCCAGAAAGGAAAGATGACGTTCTACAGGCAAGTGTTTTCCGTAATAACTACTGCACTAAGTGATTTCATTCCCTGAATTTGGATTTTTTATTGAATATCAAGTATTTGAATAATGTTTACAATTTCAGACAGGACAAAAACAATATACGCCCCGGATCTATCGATCTGGATGCATAATAAGCTTATTCCTTAATTAATTTTTGACCTCATGTTTATTATTTGTCGTGAGATGTTGAAATCTGCGTTTTACTGTAAATTAACTTGTATACAATAAGAAAGGATTCTTTCCTACCTCACTTGTTTTGCATTAAAATTTTTATAGGAAAACGGTTAAATCTTATAGCTCGTCCCTTTGTTTAATTGATAAATAATGTCCAGGTTTACTTTCTTCTCACTTCTTTAGAAATAAAGCTCTTATAAGTTGGTCGATCGTACGACGGTGACAGCTTAAGGCCAATTTAAATTGATGATTTTGGATATGTCAAATACATTTTATTCTTACCATTGCGTTGAAGTTGAGGGACACCATTTCATAAAAAAATGAAACTTGCTGTTATAGTTACTAAAGTCAAACGAGTTTACTTCAGCCTTTCTATCGTCAACTTTTCTATTCTATATAGTGATATAATTGCAGTATCACTTTCTTATGGTGTTTATGTCTCTAAACTATGTCTTATGTATTCGCTACCCAAGAGATTGCTCCTGTGCACGATCGATTATTAAAGCGAGGCATGCAACTCCCTGATAAGTTGATGTTACAGAATTTCATAACCTCGTTTAAAGTCGCCATTTGGTAAATGTAATAGCCGCTTTAATGACATTGTAAGGAAATATAATCTATCATTGTGTAGCTTCTGTCTGACCTGTTTCATGCCAATTAATATATTGTAAAGCCTTTTTATACTACGGAAAGACCCCTCTACCGATCAATACATGGGGCTCACGGCGGGTGTGACCGGTAAACATGCTTACTCCTCCAAGGCACCTGATAAACCATCCCTGGAATCTCAAAGGGTCTGTGTTATAGGCCCTCTGTTGTTTATAGATATTTTAGATCGATTACCGTTCATTATCTACATCTTTTACATGGGTAAAATCAAAGGAATAAATTTTATGAGGTTTTGTTTACTCTGGTTTTATTAAACATTTGTGTTATACAAAGCAGTTGTTTCCATATACATCAAGAAAACCCATTTCTTTTACTTTCACAGAATGACCAAGACCTTCTGAATGCGTTTAAAGGAATCATCCACACCTACTGGTTGACTGAAGTGGAGGGGGTTGATAATGACTCGGACTCTATTCACACAGAGAACGACGATCTCCACGGCACACACGCAGCAGGTCAGAGCTCTAGTAAGGAACATTTCCAAACAGCTTGTAGTACTGGTATTCCAAGGCAACATAGCAGCTCTGTTTGTTTCCAAAAATCATAACAAAAAACGTGATAAGTGTAAAAAAAAAAGTTTTTGAAAAAAAGAATCTTAATTTTAAATGAAATTTAATCCATAAAAACAATGACAGAAGAATTTGGCTAGGAGACATACCAAAATCAAGGAATTCTTTTTGATATATAAACGGTTTCTTGACTAGAAATGCAGTATACATTTATTTATTCAATTAAATAAGTTAATGACTGCGAAAACCAAAAGAATCATGATGAAAAACATGACATGCATATTTCACAAAAATATTTACAATTAGGATAAATGTTTTTCATTTTCTTTTCTAGGTCCCAAAAGCTTCTGGTTGCATTAAGGGTGACATGAAATTTGAGAAGCTTTAAATCACTTAGAAGATTGGACAAAAGCAATGTTTCAAGAAAAACATGTATTTGCTTCGGTTGTTGCGGACCTCAGATTAGGCATGAAGTGATCACTTGACTTTTAATTTGTCTTTCTATTGGCATAACCCTGTAATGGTATACCTATTGTGCAGTTCGTGCTTGATATTGAAGTCTGTGGATCAACTTTATCAGAATTTCTACCGTATAAGCGAGAATTTAATTTTGGCCTTATTAGCGAGGGTGTCGAGATCGCTAAAATTGAATATCGCTAAAAATTAATTGCGTTTTATTTGTAAAAGCTACCTAAATATTCATTTTAAAATCGCTAAAATAACATCTCGCTAAAAATAAATTACCATTTTAAATCGCTAAATTTGCGTCTCGCTAAAATTTCCACATACGGTATGCATAGTTTTGACTCATTATTAACATTTATTTAAAATCTTATACAGAAAAATATCATAGATTGAATCAAATAGGGCAATAATTTGTTTAATTGAAATCATTATTTGAAACTTTTATTTTGATACTTTTTTAATCTTGGAATACAATGGAGTTCATTTCAGTCACTTCTAAAAATATCCTTTAGTCTTTGATTTGCTTTAAAATCAATGTCTAATTTCCCTTTAAAAAGAAGGATAACTTTAGCAGTAATTAATACCTAAAATATTCAAAAATTCATTTCAGTACGAAAAAATTTGTTTAGCCATTTCTTGACTAATTGTAATATTAATATGTTATACGAGGGCCGTTCAAAAATTACGCGGACTTGTTGCACAGAAAAAATATTTGACGACTTAATCGGGCAAAATGTCACACATAATATAAAAGAATCTTTACTTCTATGCTCTTCAAAATTTCATATCAAAATTTTGTAAATTGGTATCAATTTTGAGTGATTTTTCAGGACATATCATTAAGTCACGGAGCAGCAAAATCTTCGACGTCACAGGCATTATAAAAAAATATGTTATTGAGCTTTCATTTTCTCAACATTTTCCCAAGAGTACCTGTACAGTTTGAGTTTCCTTATCTACTCAACATCCAAACACCATTTCTCGTCAAGCTTGAAATCTATTAAACAAGTAAAAAATATTCTTTTTTTGTTTTAAAACCAAAAACTCATGTATTTATGTGATATAGTGTGATACTGGTGACTCTCAATCACGTTCTTTTCAGTCCGGATAAAGTTTTCGTCGATAATCTTCTTCCCGTCCTCTCGTATAGCCTTTATACAGAGGTCTAACTGTCTAAAATTTCAATTTGCTATTTGTGGACGAATGTCACGAATACCCTAGTTTACATGTTTTATCATGCATATTTTGGATCTATGTTGGCGATATCTCGAGCATTACACATATTTTAACAAAAGTGTGGTGCGCCGTCAATTCAGAAGACGTCATTTTCACAGTCGTTTTCACGGGAAACGCATCAGAGAAAAATCACTATATTTCTGTTAGTACTTCAAATATCACGTCAGAAATCTAAATACATAATAATAGAACAATTTAAAGATACATCTGAGAAAATTGTCGGAAAATATCGCGAATTATAGAAAATTAATGAGTTAAATTTTGGATTCCGCATGCTTTTGCTTCAAATTTTTTGTCGTGCTCCGTACCTCTCCATCAGCGATATCAACATACCGATAATTTTAGTAGAATTTTTTTAAAATACAGAAATTTTGCCCAAAATTTATTGGAATCTTTGAGATACATATTTCTGTGAAATTTCATTACTATATGACGTCTGTAAGAGTAAATAATAGCACAGTCCGCGTAATTTTTGAACGGCCCTCGTACTTCTACATAGCAATCGCGCCTTTTGGCAAACAAAAATGTTTCGAACATTGACTTGTGATTCATTATGTTAAAAATGTTTATATATTTGAATTGGTAGCAATTTTAAGTTTTCCATCTTAAACAGTTTCACCCATTTATTTTCCTGCCAAAAATAAAACTTTTTCTACCTTTTATAAAAGTAGAATTAAAAAGTTGTACAATAACATTCTTGTTTTTTTGTTTTTGCATGCCTAGATAAACCGGGTAAATATTCTGAACAATAATGCTTCGCTTTGTTATGCTATCGATTTGAATTAGATATTGTATATGACATTTAAAAATGTATATTTAAAGATACATAATATTTTAAATTTCATGTTGTGATAATAAATCAGTAGTCTTTCTATTTTTGACTCAAATTTTGTTCATAACATGATGAGACACAAATTCTATTTGAGAAAAAAAACTGTCTCATTTCATACGTGAAATCTTTTTCCATATGAATATACAATGTTATGATTTTTTTTTTAATTTATGAAATTTGTTTAAATCAAAAATGAGATCATTGTTCGTTAAACCCCAGTCACACCGGCTCTGCGTCCTCAGGGCGATCGCACGGCGTCCACAAAAAATGCAAAACGCCGAGGTAATCGCAGTAGAGTCTTCAACAGCACTGTGATAACGCGGCGAGGTCTCCACTGAACGCGGTAGAGTTGCGTAGGATCTCCTAGAACGCCAGGGGACGGCGATCACTTTGGGCATGTTCAAGGTACGCACCGTGTGATGGCTGTCTGATAAGAACGCAGTAGAAACGTAGTATGATCGCCGAAGCAGCGCGGTGAGATCTCCAACAACGCAGTAGGAGCTCCGTACGAACGCCGCGAAGACCCACATGATCGCGACATGAACGCAGTGATAGTAGACTGCGCTACCACGGAGACGTCGCGGAGTCCTTGGAGATGTCACCGCGTTTCTATCGCGATTTTACGGCGCTTGTAATGAGATTAATCGTCTTGTTAATTTTTTGACTGCGTTTACTCAACGACAACACGGAGTTTCATTGCGATCGTTCCGCTCCCTTGGCGTTTCTACAGCGTCCGTTTGCGATCACAATGCGCTTTCACGGCGTTGTTAGATCGTTGTCAGCCAGCTCACAGAACAAGAGCAATGGTCTCATATTTGATCAGCAATAATTCTAAAGTATTTGTTTTACAAGGAGCATTCAAGTAAAACTGGGAGGAGAAAATTACACCAGAACTTAATTGTTCTGTTGTTTCAGTGGAGTTGCGGTGGAATTACTGAAATTTTGTAGCAACTTTTCAGTGTGTTTATTATTTTTTACAGTGTGTTAATTATTTTAAGAATATTTGAAGAACGTATTGTAAACGTATTGTAAACACAACCAGCGCTGTCAGAACGCCGTGAATGCGAGGTGAAAACTCCTAACACGCCGTGAAAACTCCGCAGAAGCGCAGTCAATCGTCAAGAGGTCTCCATGTGAACGCAGTAGCACGCCGTGAGAACGCCGTAGAAACGCGTCGGTCGCCGTAGGGACGCCATGCCATCTTCACATTGTAAAAATCTTACAGAAATTTGTGCAATTTCCCTGCGATTCCATGCGATTTTAAAAATTTAACGACGCCGAAATGACTCCATGTGGACGCAGCTCGGTGTGACAGGGCCTTTATCTTCATATTTTTCATTCGAATTGATGACTGTTCTATAGTTATTTCGTAATATCGGTATTATCGAATATATTTTTCAAATCCGTCGATTTCAAATGATCACTAACTAGAGCATTTCTTTTATAATTGTAAGGAGAAAAAATTCTCCAAAAATTGATTGATTGATTATTTGAGGTAAATAGTCCTAAATTATACAATATCGACACATTCTAACGCTTCGAGAATATATCCTGATTATAACAGAGTATATATTTGTGTACAGCTCTCGTATGTAGCTATCCCTGTAAAATTGGAATTGTTCATGTAATCCCCAAAATACTTAAATAATATGTGGAATTGCATAAAAACAATATTGATTATCAGTTGTTTTATAATAAACTAGTGCTAATTGTAACGGGGACCGTTACAGATGTTCCCCAAACGCTCCCCAACTCCCTTTTGGTGCCATATTCCCTGAAGGCTTCATTAAATAGGACAAACTCTATGGAATTAAGACTTTAACAATGTTTACCCAGAAGTGTACCAAGTTCATTCAAATTTAAGCATTGCACGCTTCCGCATGTAAATACATGTGCGTAATGACCATATCATCTTGTCTACACAATCTATATATTTAAATATACTAAATATTAAAGTATTTAATCCAAAAGTATTAAAAAATACGCTCATTCAAATGTATTTTTTATTTTACTCTTTTCACGAGCACGCACGTGCATACATGAGCATGTTGACTATACCTTCTTGTAGAAGTCCATTACATCTATCTATGTTCTAAATCCCACCCCGTTTGGTTGTAAACCAAGGGAGTTATAGCTATTTAAAGTTTAAGCCAATCAGATTGCAGTGCATGCACACGCACGTGTATGCATGTGCATGGTGACCACACCTTCTTGTAGAAGTCCATTATATCTATCTATGTTCCAAATCCCACCCCGTTTGGTTGTAAACCAAGGGAGTTATAGCTATTTAAAGTTTCAGCCAATCAGATTGCAGCGCACGTGCATGCACGTGTTTTTATGATAATTGCTATATATTATGTTGTAGGATATCCTAATGCATGGCTATATTCAAAATTTCAAAGGATTTTGTCAAAAAACAAGAAAGATATTGAGACTTTAGTTTCAGCCAATCAGAGCGAAGCGCACGTGCATGCGCGTGAGATCTTGCTATTTTGATCATGTGATATTGTCTATGCTACTAATATATCCTTATATTATGAGTTTTAAAGCATTTCATCAAAAATGTAAAAAGTTACGCTTATATCAATTAAATCGGTCATTTCACGTGTTGCACGTGCACGCTCTTGCAAGCACGTGCGCGCAAAATGACCTTCGTTCCGCAAATCTACATAACATGTCTACTGACCCTAAAAACATTTCACCTGAATCGGATGTGTAGTTTACAAGATCATTCGCGGACAAAATTTTCCCGAGAAGAAAAATAATAATAACTAGATGAAACTCGTTGCTAGCAACGAGAGGTCGTCCGTCCGTTTCCGGAAAGAAAACGTAAAATCGAGCTGAAAAGTAAAAAAAAAATTGCACACAAGGGGGATTGAACCAAAGTCGCCAAATGAAATTCCAACGCATTTAATATTACGCTATCGGGACCTCTACTCTAAATCAAATTGAATATATCAACGAAACAGTGCTTCTCTCTTAAAATTATGAAAGGCGGGTCACTATTCAAATTTTAGTGCCAAACGCCACGAGTTAATCTTCGCCCCTCTTCTTTGTGGAATGTTCTATGAAATAGGTTTGATAGCTTCGATGAAATGAAAAAAAAAGAATGCTCTTATAGTCTAAGATTCGAAGTTTAGAAAGTATGTTTAACACATTTTACAACTTCCATATTGTAAATATGCATGTAACACTAATACGGTGAAACGGATATGATTTTTTTTTTCAATTTCTTGTTTATCCTCAAAGTGAACTATCCCGAATAATTAATCGAAAAAGGTTGAAAAATTTCGCCGGAAAACATGGCTCGCCCTACGACGGTCAGGAATCAGATATCATTTATGCTCAATAATTTGAATCATGTCTTTGAGACAAGAATGCTAAAATAAACTCCATGAAGCGATCTTTAAAAAAATCGTTTTCTTATTTTTGTCTGATTTATTAGTTTAATATGACACAAGTGTGCATAAGAAAAACAGTGGTTAATATTCATACTGACAAAATTAATTGATATTCTTTTCTGAGAAAGTATTACTTATAAGTATGGTTTAAGATCTGTTTTTCGGCGATGCACAAGAGATATTAGGTATCGAATTTCATTTGCACATTTAGTCTTTTCTTTTTCTACTTTGAAAACCAGCCAAAACCAATAATAGAAGACGTTAGTTTGACAAGGAACTGCAACGTTAATACGACGTGACAATCCAAGTATTCCTTTGCCTTTCATTTATTCTTATGTTACTTTTGTTCAAACAAACGCTCGGCTGCCTCCGTAAACACCTATTGCGAAATGTCGGCTTTGACAGAGACAGCCGCCATTTTGGACCCGCTTCAGATTTTTGAATGCTAATATCTAGAGTTTAGACTTATTACCATTCAAACAATTTATATAGTAAGCATGATTAGAAGGGTCTCTATAAATAAGCCGAAAATCAATGAAAAATACTGAAAAACAAAAAAGTTAGAAAATACGATTTTTTTAAATTTGCATCTCGTTACGACCGGAAGTACTGACGACGCACGAAAAGGTGATTCCGCAAACCACAAAGTCATGTTCTATCATCTCCAAGAAGTCTCCAGTTCATATCCTAAACCGTTTTCGATAAAAAGGGGCGACAAAATTGCATTTTAAAATCAGGAAATCGTCCATAACTTGGCACCAGAAGCGAATTTTCAAATTTTGCACCAAAAGGAACAACTTCATATTATAACTCATATTTTGTGAAAGTTTCATGAAAAACTGCTGAATAGTTTTCGAGAAATCGCCTGCACAAAATTTTGTCAAAAAAAGAATAAGAATAATAAGAAACAATACAATCACTATAAGGTCTTCCGTGAAGACGGAAGACCTTAACTAGAATCTTGTTGCCATGGCAACAAATAAGTCTTCCGTTCTTCTAAATGTGTTAGAATTTGCTTTTTTCTCTGCAGAAAACATAGATATCATATGTACTCTGAAAGAAAAAAAAAACTGCAAAAAGGTCTTTCAGTACTTAAGGTACTTTGATTTTCATGACCAATCTTGTTCTTAAGCATTTTGGCACTCATAAGAGCTACACGTGTATCATAGACAAACCAACGGACGAACGAACACCGTACTCTCATAAACTTCACTGTGTTTATGTTCTGGCACAATTGTGATGGTGTTATAAAAATGTCATGAACTAAGTTAGTACCACATAAAACGTAAAGTCGTTGATTTTTACAGTAATACTATCGAGATTTGTCAGCAGAAAGATTATTCGAATTCAACTACAGGAATTATTCAGTGATTTATTGATTATATGTTGATTAATGTCCCTCTCAAGAATTTTTCACACGGAGAAGCCTCCACTCGCCGGTGGAGACTGCAAAATGTTGTCCTATAATTTGGCTCTAATCGCCATTGAGCAGTGAGGAATCTTTTTGAGTCAGTACCATCTGACACACGGGACCTCGATTTAAACGATCTCATCTGACGGACCGGTCTCCACGTCCCACAATTGAAGTCCATAATACAGATATATGATGCTCTAGCTATGTTTTTAATTTATTTTTCATTTCTCAAATTTGTTGCATCAGATTTTCTTAAAGATCATACTTAATAAAAATCATTTCGAACAACTTTATTACAATGCATACAGCGTCCGGTGATTTTGATTGACAGGTCTATACATGTGCACTAAGTGTAATACTTCTTAAGCAGAAAAAATATACAGAGAGTGACTATGACGGACTATAAAAACATAAAATATTTAATAAAGAATGGGTACAACTGATATAGAACTGATTTCTTGTCTATGTAAATGGATAGGATAATCAGGATTAAAAGGGAATCTCTCTCTCTCTCTCTCTCTCTCTCTCTCTCTCTCTCTCTCTCTCTCTCTCTCTCTCTCTCTCTCTCAGACATGTAAATTTCAGTATCTTGCGTAATGAAAAATCTACTATTATAGAATATGAATTATGTATACATGTTAATGGTAATTATAACCAAATGTTTCAGATTTAATTGTATAACGAATTTATAATTCAAACGCCTATAGTTGCAATAATGTCTCCGAATAAAATCAAGGGGGGGGGGGCTTCAAAAGAATTACATACTCGGTAATTTTATGTTTTATGAATTAAAAGAAGAATTCTTAAGGTTGCATGTACATACATATAATTATATAGCATTGCATAAAATGGTGTACATTCGTATACTTTATCTAACATATCAACAGACCTTTGCAGATGTTTTTGTATCATGTTTTTAGCGTAGCATTATTTCACACAGAAACGCGTAACTTTCACATAATGTAAACCCTTTGAGTACTAGTATTTCACAAAAATCCAAGAATCGCTTTTTCTCATCTTTAATAACTTCTCGGGTATATAAAAGTATAGATCATGTATAATAGATAAGACTATGAGACTTTTAATCAATGAAATATACGTGTTAAAACCAAATCCAATCTATAGATTGATTTTCTTTCTTTAAAGTTGCAGATATCAAATTATTTCTAAAGGCTTCACACCTGCTCTTCTATCTCTCAGTTTTCTTTTGAGTACATATAATATTTTAGAATCGAAAATAAAACTCGGATTCCGGGATAATTTCGCATTCAAATCAAAGAATGAATTAAGAATATTTTTTTTAAATATAATCATAACAGACATTACAGATTTACACTACGCTGACAACTACTATGCATATACTGAAAGCAGTCACCAACGTAATCTTTCATGCAGAAATGGATATGGAAACTCAAAGTCGAAATATTTTTTTTATGTGAAAAGTATGGATATAGACGTCTGCGGCGTCATGGATACTACCTCCGCCTTTATCTCGAAAGTTCTATTCCCACTTACAAGTCAGAGTTATCTATCATTGCTCATTGTCACTACGTAAATAGAGAAAATGAATTTATTGACGGAACTTTAAATCTCCAAAATGCAGAATCCGATTGAATAAATAATATGTTTAGTATTTTTGTAGAATAATTTGTATATACATCGCTGTAATGTATACTGCGTACAATATTATTTTCTTCAAAGTGCTTTAGTTGACCCAGAACGGATATTTTTTTTTACATAATTTAAAAATAGATCACTTTCAATATACAGACTAACACTACACAGCCAAATTAAAACTTTACATATACTGAATTAAGTAGCATGCAAAAGAGAGAATTATGTTGATCTGGAGAGCGTATATATGTCTCTAACGTCATCAATACTATTTCCGCCTTTATCTCGAAAGTTCTATTCTC